>NC_141610.1:48349503-48715336 GCF_047967505.1 Dipteris shenzhenensis | reverse complement strand
AGAGGATTATTCAATATTTAACTTTGATTGTGATATGGCAAAGGATGCAACGACCAATCATGGATGCTTGGTTACAAACAAATGTAAGGAGAAGAAGTGCATATATACAGATAACAACGTGCACAAGGAACAAAAACGGTCATACATATGCATGAAGAGAAAGCAAATCCAGGCAGATCCACAAAAGCAACCAAAGAGGAAGAGAGTAATGACGGAGGAGAACATTTTAAATGCATTGGGATATCTATGTTGCAAGCGAAGATGTATGCGCTTCATTGATCTTGCACACATTAGGGAATGTAGAGGACACGTGTAACAAAGAAGAGGAAGCAAAAGAAATGAATACCTTCTCACAAGTCTCTCTTGCTTTCTTCAGAATGGCAATAAAAGGCTAAGTTCAAGACAAAAGGTAAAACCTCTCGTAAATGGAAAAAAGATTTGCAATAAGGCATATCGCAATATTACTTTTTTTTTTTGCCAAAAAAACAGTGCTGATCATATTACTTCGAAAAAACAAGATACATGAGGTCAGTTTTGCAGCTGACGGGGCTGCGTTCACAAATCGGACACAGCCCTAAATGGAAACAAAAAGTTCTCTCTCACGGAGGGATCAGGCGGGTGTGAATAAACAACCAGAGAGGTGGTGAATAGCGCCATTGAAGGCCCTGAGAAGTATGCTCAAAGAAGAGGCCCTGCGTATCCTAATCTCGGAGGAAACGTCTCCGCTTCTCCCGGCCAGCCTAAGAATCTCCCTATATCTGGTCCCAGTGGCCTCTGAGTGTGTGTATAATCTCACTCCAGATGTCAGCCATGACCTGGGCAGTCAAAAGAGAGGTACCACCGAGGATTTGCGTGCAGCGCGAGGTCCAAATGTGCCATCCAAGGATGTTGCTAATAATATCCTGGACTGGTTGCCTCTCCTGAGATCCTGTGTCCGCCTCTGCCAGGTGCAGCGGGATGCCCTCAAGTGGCCCCCAAGTCCCCTATGTGATAAGGAACATGGGGTCCTGGGGGCCAGCCTCGAACAACTGATGAAAGCCAGGTGTGGTGCTGCACCAGTAGAACGCGCCCCACGTGATCAAACCTAGCTCCGGTGCTACACGAGTAAGGATCCCGAAGGTCCACCTCCACACTTCCTGGGCACGAGTGCAGCTGCACAGGCAGTGTTTTGGTGACTCCTCGTCCTCATGACAAATTTGACAAAGTCCATCCTGACCAATCTGCCGCAACCAGCTCCCCAGTGGAAGACCCTTGTGGGCAAGTAGCCAAAGGAAGTAGGAAATCTTCCGCAGCCGCCAGCTCTCCCACAAGGCCTTCTAGAAGGCCTGCAAAAATAGTGTGGAGATACCCTGAGCATACCAACTAGGTCGCTGGGTGGGCGGGTGGCTTTGCATCCTCCCGAGAACTCTCCTACCCAATGTCATGCTGTAAGCAAAGAAAGGGATCGGCCTGGCCTGCCACAACCTCTGGCCATCTCCACTCCCCTGGGTCCCAATCAAGCTCTGACAGGACCCGCCGCCCCTCCCAAACCCAGAGTCGCCATAACTGCAGCTGATCCTGCTCTATACTAGGATTGATCTACCAAACCTTCCCCACGAGGCCTGTGACCCGAACCCTCTGCCATGAGAGAAGGGGGTCGATGAGCACACCCTCTCTCCTTAGTCGGCCGTCCCCCAAAACCACGAAGAAGGAAATAGAGGTGTCGTCCATCCGACCTGCAACCACCAGTGGGATGCCACGGGGGTGAACTGTCCAAGCCAACAGTCATCACCAGGCATGAGGATCTGAATCTCGGGTGAAACCAACCAACCAGAAGGAATCACTCCGTCTATCTTTGTGCATCTCGCCTGAGCTCCACGGACACCTCTAGCTGTGGCTGCTAGAGCACGGTCTCCAAGTGTCTATAAGTGTCCCTCCAAACTCAAAGGGATCGGGCTGGCCCCTGCATCCAACCGTCCCACACGATATGTGACCTCTCCCCCAGCTGAAGGCCCAAGGTATCTTTGACCTGATCGTTCCAGATGAGCGGCTGGCGGTTGATCTCCTCCTGACTGCTAGGAGGGGACTGGAGGAGACTAAGATGGAGTCGCCTCCAAACCATGAGAAGGCTACGAATGAGCGGGGAGCGGGGGTGAGTAAGCAGTGCAGAGGTAAAGATCCACTGGAGGGACGGTAGCCACTCTCCACTTCGGTGTGGGACGCAAGAACGGATCCCGTGCTGAAGTAACATCTTCCACATTTGCCCCCCCGAGGTCAAACCGTGGATAACTAACTTGCCCAGCAGGGCTTGACTCTGAAGCTCAGGATCAATGACCCCCAAGCCACCCTCAGCTTGTGGAAGAATGACTGTCTGCCAATCTACCTTGGCTCTGGTATCTCTGAGATCATCCCCCCCAGACCATAGGAAATTCTGGACCATCCTCCTGAGCTGTGCCATGCTGGATCTCGAGAAGCACCAACAAGAGGCCACATACCAGGCCGTGGCCAGGAGAACCTGGTTGACTACAAGAGCATGACCTGCAAGAGAGAGCTTAGCAGTGCTCCAGAAAGCCAGCTTCCATCGAATGGAATCTAGCACTGGGAGAAATTGCGGAGTTGGTGTGATGTCCAAGCCGACCTAAAAGCTGAGATATTTAGCTGTCTGCCCCCATGGGATCCATCTGAAACCCAAAAACCTCCCCCACTGTGAGCATGCCTCAGGGTTTGTGAGAAAACCAACTGATTTGTTCCAGTTGATTTTCGCACCGGCTACCAAGCAGAAGACCTCTAAGGCTAGCCTCACCCTCTCCAGCATCAACTCATCATCCTGAACGTATAGCGCTGTGTCATCTGCATACTCCGAGTCTAGGAGCTCCGTGTCCTCCCTGATGGGAAGGCGAACACCCCGGATCCTGATCGACCTCGCCCGAAGGTAGTATGTCATCGCCTCGGTGAAGAAGAGAAACAGGTAAGGAGCGAGGGGGCAACCCTGACGCACTGATCTCTCTAATTGAAATTGCTCTCCCATCCTACCACTGATGATGACCCTGCTAGAAGCTGTCCTGTATAACTCTGAGATACCCTGAATCCATCCTACTGGGAATCCTAGTCTCTCCAAAGTATCCTCCAGGAAGGACCAGTCCACTCGATTGTAGGCCTTCTCAAAGTCGAGAAGTAGGATGGCTAAGTGCGACCCGCTGTGCTGAGCCCACTCGTTGCCTCTGAGAAGGTAAAGACATTATCTAGGATACTGCGATCCTGGACAAAGCCTGTCTGAGTGTCATGAATGAGGTCAGGAAGTAGTGGCCGAACTCTGGCGCTGATCATCTTGGCAAGGATTTTGTAGGCAGTGGTGAGGAGAGTGATCGGGCACCACTGACGGATCTCCTGTCGGTCTCCTTTCTTCGGGATGAGGCAAATCAATCCCGAAGAGAGGCTCTCTAGCATATGTCTGCTGTTGAAAATCCTCTCGAGGGCTACTAGGAGGGGCTGATGGATCTGATCCCAGAAAGAGGTGAAGAAAGCACGAGAGAGCCCATCCTTGCCAAGGCATTTCTACCCATCGATGGCCATCAAGGCCTCCTGCATCTCGACAGTAGTGAACGGTGCCATCAACGTCGTCTGCATGCTGGGCTGAATAAGGACTGGAATGTGCCTCCACACCTCCTCGCGGGAGCATCTAGTACAGGGGGCAAGCTGCTCCTACTAGAAAAGAGTCCTGTAGAAGTCAGTAGCCAACCCCGAGACCTCTTCCGAATCAGTGACAATGTGCCCCCCCGCTGTCCTAAGACTCCGGAGCTGATCACCTCTGCTGCCCTCTGGCCATGCATCCTGAAGAACTCCTTGCTCATCCGGTCGCCCTTCCGAGCCCAGTAGGAGAGGGAGGCATGATAAGAAAACTCTGAGCAACGCTGGAGAGTCTCCTCAAGAAGGGCTCTAGCTCGAAGGGCCTGGATCTGAAGCTCCTCCGAACCCGGAGCTACCTGCTGGAGTCGTTGAATGGAGGCGAGGTCCCTATGAAGAGCTCTCTCTCTGCCCCACCACTCTTGGCGAACCTGAAGGGTTGCGAGCTGGCAAATCTGGCTAGACTCCTGCAAAGCCTGTGCCACCGGCTCTACCAGATCCCCATGCACTCGCTACAATCTCTGTCCCAAAGGCTACCAATACTACTGCGCACCTCCTCCCTAGAGAAGATGGAATCAGGAATCCTGCATGAACGGGGAGGAAGGGACTGAGCTGCCGAGTCTAGTGATAAGAGCACTGGTGCATGATCGGAGAGTGTCGTCCCTGGCACTATACCCACTTGACCACCTCTGCTGATGGCCCAATCACTGACATAAAATCTATCTAGTCTCTCCAGGAGTCTGCCTCCTTCCTTGCGGAAGCCCCACGAGAAGTCCAAGCTCCCGTGCCATCGACAGAAGGACGGGTCTCTCTAGTTGTCCCTACCTCCTGTCGTGAAGATAAAGGAGTCCCAAGCGGACTGCTTTGCCTAAGCTATACCTGTAAACTCTGGTCCTCTACCCTGCTAGTCCTCCAAAGTCTCCAAATTGAAGTCACCTCCAACAATCCATGAATCCATGTCTGGGAGAATCTCTATGAGTGTCCTCCAGAAAGTGGCTCTATATCAGAGGTCTGTGGGTGCATAGATGTTGAGGATTCCTATTTTGGAGCCCTCCAACTCTAGGCCAACCCAAAGTGCATGGCCTGGGATCAACGTACCATGACCAAAAACTCCCTGGGCAAACGACTCGCAAACGGAAGTACAGACACCGCCACTCCTCCCCTGTGCACCAATCAAGGGCTCCCAGTAAGTGTGAGAGCGTCCAGGGAGGATCTTCCCGCAGCTACAGGAATGAGCCACTGAAAGCTTATGCTCCTAGAGCAGGAGTATATCCAAGCGACCAATCACTGCTGGCTCAAGTTCCTATCTCAAGATGAGCTTCCTAGGACCACGGGTGCCAGAAGAATGAAACCCGTTCATGTTCCAGGAGACAAGGTGTAAGCTCATGATGAGGACTGGTAGGCTGCGAACAACTGTCTGCTCACGGCTGAGGTCGATGAAGAGGCTAAAATCTCGGAATGAAGGCGCTGACGCTTTTGTGAGGGTTTGGAGGGGGAGGTGGGGTCATCCTGCCCGTTCTTCAAAACTTTTAGCAAAGGCATGAGGCCTTTGGTGCCATGGACAAATGCTTTCTCGAGCCAACTCGAGATCTCTGAGGTAGTCATCCCGTACAAGGCGCGAAGTTTCTGAGGAGTCTAGGCCTTGACATCCTGGGGGAGGGGCCATGACAGAGGGGGCCTGAGGATCACAATCAATCTAAAACGCTTAGTGGCGCAACGCCACCGCAAGTGCATGTCACCCTCGGACCACTGAGTCTCAAGAAGCTGTCCACCCGACAGGCCTATCTAGGAGCATATCTGAGCGTGCATCTACTCTCTGAGAGCCTCCCAGATTGAGTCGTCTATCCAAGTCTCGGTGCCGTCACTGAGAAAGGTGAAAGCAAAGCTGGGGCCATCCCTCGGGGCCAAGGCTGCGATCTTTCCATCCGCCCCTTTACGGAGCAGGAAGATACTGATGTCGAGGCAAGCAGGGAAGGTCCCGAGGTCGGCCACATCCAAGTAATCCCAGGGACCAGATCTGTAGAAGTTGCGAGGAAGTTCTCTCTCCTGGAGCTGAGGCCCGCGAGAGTCTGCAACTGAGGGGGACGGGCTAGCAAACAAGGAAGACTACTCTAGGGGTAGTGCAGACTCGGGATGCCCTGCCTGGGGGGGGAAGGGGAAGGAGGCTGAGGGGTAGGCAACTCAGACTCCACGAAAACGACTAGCGAGGGGGCGGAGGAGGGGGAGCGGGGGCTGCCCACGGCTGAGGAACCACCGGTGCAGCTGACACTGCAGAAGAGCTAAGAGGGGTGGGGGAGGGGGGATGGGGCTGGATCTAGGACTAGTGCTGAAGAGGAAGAGGAGGGGGCTGAAGAGGAAGAGGCGGGGGCTGATGCTGCGGGTCGGGAAGAGGGGGCTCCGACTGGGGTAGGGGCTGGGGCTGCTGAGTGGAAGGGAGCTGGGGATCAGAAGAGAGGGGGACTTGAGGCTACGGAGGGTGGGCTACAAACGAAAAAGAAGCTCTCCCAGGACCCTGGGGCGGCTGCCTGTCAGGTCTCTGAGGCGCTGCTGTAGGTTGGGTAACCTCTGCCTCCTTGCCTTTGTCAGAAGTCTTCTTATTCTTTCCTCTTTTCCTTCTGCTGCAGCCGCTAGCCACCTCTAAACCGGACTCCGGCTACCTCTGCTCTTCCTGACGTGGCTGCCCAGAGGGAGAGGGAGGGGGATGAGGGGGGGGCAGGGGGGCCGAGAGGAGCTGGAGAAGCATGGACAAGCAGCAGCCAGGTGCCCAAAGCCATGACACCTCAACCACTGGCTTGGCTGTCCTGTGACTACCATGCTCTGAGTAATGCTGCCAGCATCTGTCACGATCTCAATCACTGCAGGGAGGGATGCAAGGTCTGCCACAACCACACGGACTCTGGGAGCTCCTACCGCAGTAACCGCATCGACGAAAGTGTCATGCATCACCCAGCCAAAGTGGGAACCCAGGTCCCTGACTATCGGCCGCAACTCAGCAGCAGCAGGGTCTGGAAAAACTAGCGTCACTGCGTGGCGAGGTATATGGAAACGAGCATCAAAGTCCGTTGCGCTGAATCCTCGGTACCAAGGGACTATCATGATGATCTTTCCATCCACAGATGTGGGGGAACCAACAATCAAATTGCTCACAGCTTTCGCAGTGGAGAGTTTAAGCTAGAAGATGCCCCTTCCCATAAGGGCCACCTCCTCGATGTGGCTATCCTCTAGCATAAGAGTGGCAGTCCCTGATGGCTGGTCTGGAGGGAGAGTGTCCAATGACTCTGCCATAGATGGAAGTGAGGGCAAAGTCATTAGCAACCTGTTGTACCCGAGACGACTGTTGCTTTGCCAAGATCACGCGATAGGCATCTGGAGAGGGAGGGTCCGGCTGGGCCTCCGGTTCCGGGCAGGGAGTTGCCATACCACCAAGACAAACTGCGAGACCTCCGATGAAGAAGAGGTTGCCACCAAAAAGGGGGGGAGATAGATGAGGGATGGAGCCTGGGTGTGACGGAGGAGGATAAGGCGAGGCAAAGCGAGGCGGGGTGGAGGAAGAGGAGGCGATGGAGGGGGCAGAGGGCGAAAGGCGGAAGGGGGCGGAGGGCAGAGGTCAGAGGCGAGACCGAAGGGCGAAGGTCGAAGGCGAGGGAGAGGGGCGGCGGCGGAGGCGAGGGCGAAGGGCGGAGGGGGGGCAAGGGATGAGGGCGAGGGGCGAGGGCGAAAAGCGGAGGGGCAGAGGGGTGAGGGGTGAGGGTGGAGGGCGGAGGGGTGAGGGGCGAGGGGTGAGGCAGAGGGGCAGAGGGGCAAGGGGCAGAGGGGCGAGGGGCGAGGGGCGGAGGGGCGAGGGGCGAGGGCGGAGGGGCGAGGGGCAAGGGCAGAGGGAGAGGGGCGGGGGCAGAGGGCTGAGGGGCGGGGGGTGGAGGGGGGCAAGGGGTGAGGGTGGAGGGCAAGGAGCGAGGGCGGAGGGCTTAGGGGCGGGGTTTGGTGGCGAGGGGTGAGGGTCGAGGGGTGAGGCGAGGGCGTGGTGGCGGGGCGAGGTGAGGGACGAGGGGTGTGAGGCGAGAGCAAGGGGCATGAGGCGAGGGCGAGGGGGGGCGAGGGCGAGGGAGTGAGGCGGAGGAGGGTAGGGGGGTAGAGGCTACGAAAGGAGGGAGGAGGGCTCGCAGGAGCAGTTCAGCTAGTAGGTCATTGTTTGGAGCAACATATATGAAACAATGAATTTTTCATACCTGTATGGGTTGTCTCATGTGGAGGCTGCCTCATTCAGGAGACCTATTTGTGACTTTGTGCAAAATGTGGAAACCCCTATCGCAATATTACTAGATTATCCCATGGTACATATTGGGATTTAGTCACCAAGGCAAAGGTTGGCAACAAATTTAGCATTCACGGTAATAGAGGAAGGTCCAAATCAAGAATCTCAACTATCAGGGCAGCAGCAATTTTGCAAGACTTCATACATGAAAATGCTTTACCTCAAGCCCAGAACTTTGGATATGTTACAATCCCAAGGAGGCAAAAAATGTCAAAGTGCAATGTCTGTGATGATTTAAAGCAAGCGATTGAGAGTGCAACATGTCCAAATCAAAGGGGATTATACAAAAAAAACCGAAAATCTCATCATGACCTTATTCAACATTCTAGACAAAAATATGCATTTTGGAAGGAGCAAGCTATTTCACATCCCGATGACTACATGTGCCTTATTGTAGATGGCATGGATTAGAATACAACGACATTGCCTCGTTTTGTTGCCACTCCACCTAAATTACAAGGAAAGCACTTTCTAAAGGCACATCTATGTGGAGTGTTAGTGCATGGAATTAAGTTATTTGCAGATATATGGATTGATTCCTTGCATCTACATAATAGCAATCAAGTTGTAACATCTATTATGAAGGCAATTCGCAATGTACATGCAGAAAAAGGTCGCCTACAACTGACTTTGAGAATACAAGCTGATAATTGCTAGTGAGAAAATAAGAATGTACTCATGTTTGCATTCTGCTCCATGCTAGTTGCTCATCGAATCTTCAATGAGGTCGAATGTGGATTTTTGTGTGTTGGGCATACACATGAGGATATCAATCAGGTTTTTAGCACAGTCTCAAGGGAGATTAAATGCAAGGATGTGGAGACAATAGATGACTTGGTAAGAAGATGTGGCAGGCAAGTTGGTGGTCATAAGGAAAGTACAGTATGTGAGAGGCTCGAAAGAATGTATGATTGGAAGAGCTTCATTCTACCTTTCATACAAACGGGTGGTGATGCATTGACAGGTCATACCAATCCACACTACTTTCGTCTTTTTTTTAAAGATGAAAAACCCGTAATGCGATGGCAACAGTATTCTCATGATACAAAATGGGAACTTGAAGAACCTTACAGTCTCTTAACTTCAATTCCCAGCAAGGAAAGGTATCCAACATGGGCTCCTATCACAACCATATAAAAACACGGCCGTAGGTGTGTTATTCAAACAAGTACTTATCGGATGGGGGCTCCACTTTGCACGAAAGTTTGTTTCAACTACCTTGAGGTGCATTCACAGTATTGTCACCATCAGATATGCGTTGCATGGTCAATCACGCATTATACACCATTTTTTCTCTAGTGATATGCACATCTGCAAAAAAACACGCCCTTAGGTATGTTATCTAATCAAGTACTTATCGGATGGGTGTGCCTCTTTGAGAACACTTCAATACCACCAAGGTTGAGGCATACGAAAAGTGTTGTGCCCATTGGATATCCTTTGCATGGTCAATCGAGCATTAAATACTATTTTTGCTCTAGTGTCATGCACATCTGTAAAAAAAACACACTGCTAGGTATGTTATCCGATCAAGCACTTATGGGATGGGAGTGCCACTTTGCACGTAAGTCAATTCCACCTAGTTGAAGGTGTGTGCAAAGTATTGCTCCCATCGGATATGCTTTGCATTGTCGATCAAGCATAAAACACCGTTTTTGCCTTAGTGTCATGCACAACCATGAAAAAACACGGTCCTAGGTGTGTTAATCAAACAAGTACTTATCGGATGGAGGCTCCACTTTGCACACAAGTCCGTTTCAACTATGTTGAGGTGCATGCAAAGTATTGTCACCATTGGATATGCTTTGCATGGTCGATCACGCATTATACATCCTTAGTGATATGCACATCTGCAAAAAAACACACCCGTAGGTGTGTTATCTCACCAAGTACTTATCGGATGGGTGTGCCTCTTTGAGAACATTTCAATACCACCTAGGTTGCGGTGTAGGAAAGGTGTTGTGCCCATCGGATATCCTTTGCATGGTCGATCGAGCATTAAATACTATTTTTGCTCTAGTGTCATGCACATCCATAAAAAAACACGCTGCTAGGTATATTATCTGATCAAGCACTTATGGGATGGGCATGTCACTTTGCATGTAAGTCAATTCCACCTAGTTGAAGGTGTGTGCAAAGTATTGTGCCCATCGGATATGCTTTGCATTGTTGATCAAGCATAAAACACCGTTTTTGCCTTAGTGTCAAGCACATTTGTAAAAAAACATGATCCTAGGTGTGTTATCAGATCAAGTACTTATCTAACCAACATGCCACTTTTCATGCAACTCAATAACACCTAGGTTGAGGTGGGTGCGAAGTATTGTGCTGATCGGATGTACTTTGCATGATATATCACGTATTAAACTCTGTTTGTGCCTCAATGTCATGCACAACCATAAAAAAACACGCTTTTAGGTGTGTTATCCAACCAACTGCTTATCAAATGGGTATACCACTTTGCATGCAATGCAATACCACAATTGTTGAGACTCATGCAAAGTATTGTGCCCATCGGATATTCTTTGCATTGTCGAACAAGCATTAAACACTGTTTTGGCCTTAGTGTCATGCACAACTGTAAAAAAACACGGTCCTAGATGTGTTATTCGACTAAGTACTTATGGCATGGGCACGCCACTTTGCATGTAAGTCAATAATACCTAGGTTGAGATGTGTGCAAAGTATTGTGATGATTGGATATGCGTTGCATTGTCGATTAAGCATAAAACAACGTTTTTTCCTTAGTGTCATGGACAACAACCAATAAAAAACATGGCCCTAGGTGTGATATTCTAAAAAGTACTTGTCAGATGGGGGAGCCACTTTGCAAGAAAGTCAATTTCAACTAGGTTGATGTGCGTGCACAGTATTGTGTCTATCGGTTATGATTTGCATGGGGGATCACACATTATACACTGTTTTCCCCCTAGTGTTATGCACATCCGTCAAAGAACACGCTCTTAATAGGTGTATTATCATACCAAGTACTTATTTAATGGGCATTCCACTTTGCATGGAATACCATACCATCGCCTTTGAGGCACGTGCAAAGTATTGTGCCTATCAGATATGCTTTACATGGTCGATTGAGTATTAAATACCGTTTTTGGCCTTGGTGTCATGTACAACCGTCAAAAAACACGATCCTAGGTGTATTTTTCAAACAAGTACTTATCGGATGGGGATGCCACTTTGCACACAAGTCAATACTGCCTAGGTTGAGGAACGTGCAAAGTCTTGTGTCCATTGGATATGCTTTGCATAGTCGATTGCACATTATACACCATTTTGTTCCTAGTGTTATCCACAATCGTCATAAAATACGTTTGGAGGTGTGTTATCCGAACAAGTACTTATGGGATGGGTGCACCACTTTGTATGCAAGTCAATACAACCTAGGTTGAGGCGTGTACAAAGTTTTGTGCCCATCGGAGAAATGTAGATGCGATAATATTAGAAAATTCTTGGTATGTGTATATGTGTGTGTGTGTGGCAAACAATTTTGATACAACAAAGTAAACACCTAGTGCACAAATTATGCACTTCATACCTTGAGTAAATAAGCTTGTTGATGAGGATAAATACGCCCTTGAATAAAAGCACAGTTAATGTATGACCACAATAGGATCGCTTTGACACCTGTGATTTTGCCCACATGTAAGTTTGCAAATAGTATAAAAAATCATATAATAATATATTAATAGTTTGCAAATGTGTATAGCAAGTGAGTAATGGGAAGTGGAAGTAGGAGTGAGGAGGGAGGAGTGGAATGGGAGAGGGAAGTAATAGGGGTGTATGATAATAAGTATAAAAAATAGTATAATAATAATTAATAGTTTTCAAATGGCAAGTGAGTAATGGGAAGTGGAAGTGAGAGTGGGGAGGGAAGAATGGAATGGGAGAGGGGAAGGTAATAGGGGAATAGGATAATAAGGGAGTGAAATGATTGAGGGGAGTTAATAGGGGATGAAAAAGAGGAGGGTGAGATGGGGAAATATGGGATTTTGGGAAATGGGAGGAGTATGGGACGTGGTGGAAATGTGGGATGGGAGTGGTGGCAATGGTGGAGGAAGAAGAAATGGATGGGGGGAGGGCTAATGGAAGATTGGGATGAGGGATGGGGGTGGAGAGGGGGAGTAATGGGAGCCAATGGGAGAGGGGAGAAATGAAAAGCCAATAGGAGAGGAGGAGGAAAACCTAATTTTTCTTATATATAGTCTTCCTTCTTCATGCATTCTTCCCTCATTTCATTCATTGAAGCAAGAAAGCAAGGACGAGCAAGAAAGCAAGGAAGGAAGAGCAAGAAAGCAAGAAAGAGCAAACTTATAAACTTTTTCCAGGTACTTGCAAATTTTTTTGATTAATTCTTTATATAGATTTTTTTTTAAAATTTGAAGAGAGAGAAAGAAAGAGAGAGAGGTACTAGAGAGAGAGAGAGGTTCCTGGTGGCCGCCAAGACAGGAGGGGAAGGAGGGGATGGAGGGGGGGGAGGGGAGGGAGGGGTGGGGGGCAGGGTCGAGGGAGGGAGGGGGGGTTCTGGCGGCCGCAGCCGCCAAGACCCCAAGGAGGGGAGGGGAGGGGGGAGGGGAGGCAGGGGTTCTAGCGGCCGCAGTGGCGGCCGCAAGGAGTTGATGGAGGGAGGGGAGGGGAGGGGAGGGAGGGGCGGGGGGGATACCTGGCGGCCGTAGTGGCAGCCACAAGGAGGGGATGGAGGGGGGGAGGGGAGGGAGGGGCGGGGGGGATGGAGGGGGGGTTCTGGCAGCTGCAGCCTCTAGGACCCTCCCAAGGGGGGGAGGGGAGGGAGGGGGTGGGGGGGTTTCTGGCGGCCGCGGCCGCCAGGACCCCAAGATGGAGGGGGGAGAGGGGAGGGAGGGGCGGGGGCGAGGTCGAGGGAGGGAGGGAGGGGGCTTTTTGGCGGCCGGGGCCGCTAGGACCCCAAGGAGGGGAGGGAGGGGGCGAGGCGATGGAGGGGCAGGGGCGGGGTCGAGGGAGGGAGGGGGGGTTCTGGCAATCACGGCCACTAGGACCCTCCCAGGGGAAGGAGGGGATGGAGGGGGGGGAGGGGAGGGAGGGGCGAGGGGGATGGAGGGGGATGGAGGCGAGGGGGGGGAGGGGAGGGAGGGGGGAGGTTCTAGCGGCCGCGGCTGCCAAGACCCTCCCAGGGGAGGGAGGGATGGAGGGGGGGGATGGAGGGGATGGAGGGAGGGGGGGTTCTGGCGGCCACGGCCGCAACCGCCAAGACCCTCCCAGGGGAAGGAGGGGATGGAGGGGGGTGGGAGGGATGGGCGGGGGGGATGGAGGGGGGGGTTCTGGCGGCCATGACCGCCAGGACCCTCCTAGGGGAAGGAGGGGATGGAGGGGGGGGAGGGGAGGGAGGGGGTGGGGGGGGTTCTGGCGACCACGGCCACCAGGACCCCAAGGAGGGGGGGAGGGGAGCTAGGTCAAGGGAGGGAGGGGGGGTTCTGGCGACTGCGGCCACCAGGACCCCAAGATGGAGGGGGGGGAGGGAGGGGAGGGGCGGGGGCGGGGTCGAGGGAGGGAGAGAGGGGGGGTTCTGGCAGCCGCGGCCACCAGGACCCTAAGGAGGGGATGGAGGGGGGAGGAGAGGGGGATCGAGGGAGGGAGGGGGGGCTTTTGGCGGGCACAGCCACCAGGACCCCAAGGAGGGGATGGAGGGGGGGGAGGAAGGGAGGGGTGGGAGGGGTGAGGTTGAGGGAGGGAAGGGGGGTTTCTGGCAGCCGCGGCCACAGGACCCCAAGAAGGGGAGGGAGATGGGGGAGGGGGGGCAGGGGTGGGGCGGGAGGGGATGGAGGGGGGGAGGGAGGGAGGGGTAGGGTCGAGGGAGGGAGGGGGGGTTCTGGCGACCGCGGCCGCCAGGACCCCAAGAAGGGGAGGGAGGGGGGGAGGCAGGGGCGAGGGCAGGAGGGGGGGTTCTGGCAACCGCCAGGACCCCAAGAAGGGGAGGGAGGGGGGAGGCAGGGGTGGGGGCAGGAGGGGGGGCTTCCGACGGCCGCCACAACCCCAAGAAGGGGAGGGAGGGGGGGGGGCAGGGGCGGGGGTGGGAGGGGGGGTTCTAGCGGCCGCGGCCGCCAGGACCCCAAGGAGGGGATGGAGGGGGTGGAGGGGAGGGGGAAGGAGGGGGGCGGGGTCGAGAGAGGGAGGGGGGGTTCTAGCAGCTGCAACCACCAGGACCCCAAGGAGGGGATCGAGGGGGGGGAGGGTGGGGAGGGGCGGGGGGGATGGAGGGGAAGGAGAGGGGGGGGTTCTGGCGGCCACGGCTACCAAGACCTAGGGAGGGGATGGAGGGGGGGGGAGGGGAGGGGGGGTCGAGGGAGGGAGGGGGCGGGAGGGGGTTCTGGCAGCCGCGGCCACCAAGACCCCAAGGAGGGGAGCGAGGGGATGAGGGAAGGGGGGGTAGAGGGAGGGGATGGAGGGGGGGGCATCCTGGCAGCTGCCAGGATGGGATGGAGGAGAGGCGAGGGAGAAAGAGAGGGGAGGGGAGGGAGAGAGAAAGGGAGAGGAGGGAGGGGAGAGGAGGGAGCGGAAGGAGAGAGAGGGGAGAGGAGGGAGGGGAGAGAGAGGGAGAGAGAGAGAGGGAGGGGAGAGGAGCGAGCAGAAGGGGAGAGAGGGGAGAGGAGGGAGGGGAGGAGAGAGAGAGTGAGGGGAGGGAGAGAGAAAGTGAGAGAGAGAGTGAGGGGGGAAGGTATGGGAGAGAGAGAGAGAGTGAGGGAGAGAGAAGCGAGGGAGTAGAGGGAGAGAGGTCAAATTCTTATAAGAGCGACAAATAAGATTTGACTTAGGAAAAGAGTGAAAGGGACTTACGAGAAGAAAGTATCAAGAATAATGTTGAACACAAATTTGAATTCTTACAACTAAGAGTAGAACTATCACGAGCTCTTGAACACAAATTTGAATTCTTACAACTAAAAGTAGAACTATCACGAGCAAGAGCGACAAATAAGATTCTTGCTCAAATAAGATTTGACTTACTATCACGAGCAAGAGCAAGAGCGACAAATAAGATTTGATTTACTATCACAAGCAAGAGCGACAAATAAGATTTGACTTACTATCACAAGCAAGAGTGACAAATAAGATTTGACTTACAAGAAGAATGAAAGGGACTTACGAGAAGAAAGTATCAAGAAGAATGTTGAAGACAAATTTAAATTCAAAAGGAACGTACGAGAAGAAAGTATAAGAAGAATGTTGAACACAAATTTGAATTCAAATTTATAATGAATTCAAATTTCCCTCTCTTTTTTAAAAATTCAAATTTATGCGTGGGAGGAGTGGGCTAGTTTTTCTTATATATACTCTTCTTTCCATTCATTCATTCTCATTCTCTCCTCATTTCATTGAAGCAACCAAGAGCGGAAGAGAAAGGATAAGCGGAGCCTTACTTTTTCACTTTTTCCAGGTACTTGCATTCTTTTTCATTCGTCTTGTAATTCTTTTTCTTTACTTACAATTCTTTTTTAATTAGTTTCTTGTTAGAGTTTTTGAGTTCTATTTCTCTAAATTCGTCTTGTAATTCTTTTTTTTTACTTACAATTCTTTTTCAATTAGTTTATTGTTAAAGTTTTTGAGGAGGGGGGTTTTTTAAACGGCATTACAATTCTTTTTAAATTAGTTTCTTATTTGAGTTTTTGAGTTCTATTTTAATTAGTTTCTTATTTATATTTGAGTTTGTAAATTTGAGAAATGAGAGAGAATAGGGAGGGAGAGAAAGAGAGAGGAGAGAGGGAAAGAGAGAAATTAAGAGAGAGAAGAGGGGCTCTTGGCAGCCGTGGCCGCCAAAGGGAGAGAGAGAATAGAAATGAGAGAGAGAATGAGAAATGAGAGAGGAGCAGGGAGGGAGAGAAAGAGAGAGAGGAGAGAGGGAGAGAGAGAGAGAGAGAGAGATTCACAGAGAGAAGAGGGGCTCCTTAAATGAGAGAGAAGAGTAGGGAGGGAAAGAAAGAGAGAGGAGAAAGGGGGAGAGAGATTAAGAGAGAGAAGAGGGGCTCCTAGCGGCCGTGGCTGCTAGAGGGAGGGAGAGAGTAGGGAGAGAGAGGGAGAGAGAGAGAAAGAGAGAGAGAGAGAGAGAGAGAGAGAGAGAAAGAGGGAGAGAGGGAAAGAGAGAGAGGGAGAGAGAGAGAAAGAGAGAGAGGGAGAGAGAGGGAGAGAGAGAAGTTTAAGAGAATGAAACATGGCAAGAGGAGAAAGGGAAAGAGAGAAATTAAGAGAGAGAAGAGGGGCTCTTCGAGGCCGTGGCCGCCAAAGGGAGAGAGAGAATGAGAAATGAGAGAGAAGAGTAGGGAGGGAGAGAAAGAGAGAGAGGGAGAGAGACAAGAGATTAAGAGAGAGAAGAGGGGCTCCTTAAATGAGACAAAAGAGTAGGGAGGGAAAGAAAGAGAGAGCTGAGAGAGGGAGAGAGAGAAGAGAGTCTCCTGGCGGCAATGAGAGAGAAGAGTAGGGAGGGAAAGAAAGAGAGAGCTGAGAGAGGGAGAGAGAGATTAAGAGAGTCTCCTAGCGGCCATGGCTGCTAGAGGGAGGGAGAGGGAGAGAGTAGGAGAGAGAGAAGAGAGGAGGGAGACTTAGGGAGAGAGAAAGAGAGAGAGGGAGAGAGAGAGAGAGAGAGAGCGAGAGAGAGAGAGGGAGAGAGAGGGTATGAAACTTCTGTGCTAGAGGGAGGGAGAGAGTAGGGAGGGAGAGGGAGAGAGAGAGAGAGAGAAGAGAGGAGGGAGATGTAGGGAGAGAGAAAGAGAGAGAGAGAGAGAGAGAGAGAGAGAGAGAGAGAGAGAGAGATATGAGAGAGAAGAGAGGAGGGAGACTTAGGGAGAGAGAGATAAAGAGAGAGGGAGAGAAAATGAAACTTCTAGCGGCCGTGGCTGCCAAGAGAGTGAGGTAGAGAGAGAGAGAGAGAGAGAGAGAGAGAGAGAGAGAGAGTTCTCACGGCCGTGGCCGTCAAGGGAGGGATGGAGGGAGGGAGGCAGGGAGGGAGGAAGTCTGAGAGAGATTAAGAGAGAGAATTCAAAGAGAGAGAGAGAGAGACATAGAGAGGGAAAGAATGACAAATCCTGGCGGCCAAGAGGATAGAGGTAGGGAGGTAGAGAGGCTAAGAGAGAGAGAGAGAGAGAGAGAGAGAGAGAGAGAGGGAGAGAGAGAGAAGAGGAGAGAGAGAGAGAGGAGACAGATGGAGAGAGAGAGAGAGAAATAATTACAAATCCTAGGGAGAGAGAGAGAGATAAAGAGAGAGAATAAAAAATCTTAGCCGCCATGGGAGGTAGAGAAAGAGAGACTTGAGATAAACTAAGAGAGAGAATGAGTGGGATGAGGATAGAGAGGGAAACACATAAGAGTCATCAGAGAGAGAGAGAGAGAGATTAAGAGAGAGAATGAGGTGTCTTGACTATGGCTACAAAGAGAATTAGGAGGAGAGAGAGAGAGAGAGAAAGTAAAGAGAGAGTTTTATATATTTACATGTTTTATATTATACTTTTAAAAAATTATAAAAGAGTGAATTTATGGTTTGTTTGGAAGGTGAGATAATATTTTTATATATATTCATCTTTTAAATTGAAAAATGTTAACTTTTCTTTAGATACTTGTTCTTCATTTCGCTCACATGTAGGTTTAGCCTCTACATCAAAACCCCTTCTTTTGCATATTTAAGCCTCTTAAACCCCAGCACATTAAAATGAACACAGAAAAAGAAATTATTTATTGCTTTTCTTCGCTTCGACGGTTGGTTTAGCATAGTTTAGCATAGATTAGATTGCCTTAAAGGAGAGACAATTCTCCAAGTTGCCAATCGAAGCCATGCTCAAATTTTTCTAACTAGTTCCTAATCGTTGTTAGTCCCTTCACTCACATGTGGTTTAACACTCATAACATGCTATTAAATAAGACCTTTTACCATTTACCAAGAAGTTTATCAGTGGGCAGATTGCATGAGTAGATATCAGTGGACAGATTACATGTCATGGGACATATTGGAGCTTGATGATTATTGGTTATTTTTATTGCATTTGTATAAATATTAAAGCTCATTTATTGTCATAAAAAACCTTGTAAAGTATTCTATGCTATTTTTTACATTTATTGTCATATGAAGTGCCTTGTAATAAACCCGACCATCCCGACCATTCACTATTTAACGAGTATCAGTGGGCTGCATAAGTGGATATCATGTGGGCTGCATAAGTGGATATCAGTGGAACAGTTTTTAGTAGGTAGATTGCATCGGTTGGGTATCAGTGCACATATATCTATGGATGGAAAGATTACATGTCATCACAAAGATTGAAGCTTTATGACTAGAGGGCAAATTAATGGATGGACAGATTACATGTCTTCACGAAGATTGAAGCTTTATCACTAGATGACATTTTATATTATTGTAAAGCTTTATTGGCTAATTTTTTTACATTTGTACAAATATTTAAGCCTTGTAAAGCCTTCTAGGCTATTTCCACATTTATTGCCATATGAAGCCTTGTAAAGCCTTTTGGGCTATTTCCCACATTTATTGTATCAAGCATTGTATATTGTACTTTACTTATATGTATCTAAATTCTTCATTATCTTTTCTTGTAGGATTATGGAGCAATCAACTAATGTGGGGGCTATCCTAAATGACTCTGAGATCAGAGAATGGGTCTCTGATGTCACTTTGAATTTGAAAGGAAAGGAATATAGCCCCAATGGCTTTAGTAGGTGGACTTGATATCACATGGGTAGAAGAGCTTGGTTTATTCATCAAAAGGAAAAGAGACTCTTTCTACTTATGTCAAAAAGGGAGTTCAATGGTGTTGAAGATCCATGGGATGCTACTTTCTTCAAAAAAGATATGACTTCAAGCCTTGTAGTAGGCATAATGATAGAGTCAAAAGGGACTTTTATGGATATTTTTACAAAGATTACAGATCCTGAAGTTGGCAGTCTTCATTTTGTTGTGTCAAGGAGAGACTCAAAGAACTTTGTGATGCCTCCTCCTCAACCATCAAAGTTTCCAGAGCTGCAAAGTGCATTGGAGGCTCTTTCATATACTTGGGAGCAATTTCCTAGTGTGGTGGCAAAAAGGATGCATGCAAAGATAATGTTTAAGTACTTTCAAGATGCACAATATGCTCCTCATATTCAAGGATCTTCACATGAAGGAGATCAAAAAGCTCAGACTTCGATGCAGGGACAAGAAGAACAGGCACACCGTCACAAACGTGTAAAACATGAGCGCAAACTTCTAGAGCAAGAAATGGTGGATGTAACTAAGGATGATGAAACACAAGCCTTGAGTGCACGGGAACTTAAAAAAATTGAAGAAGATCAAGGTCGATCCACTGCAGTTATGCTAGAAGCTCTTGCTAGCAAACCACGATGTGAAATGCAAAAGGCTAGTACTGCAAGAGCCACGGTTCCAAGCAGTAAAAAAAGGCATCGTCCCACTATAGAGAGAGATAATGTGGATGAAAACCGGTTAAAAGAAGAGAAAGATAAAGAAGCCTCAGAACCCAAGGCTGAAGATGATCATGATGAACTCACATCAATCAAAAATCTTAATCTGCGTCTTAATGAAGCAGTCACAGATAATGATGTGGGATATATTTGGGGTCAAAGGACGTGGTTTGTGAATGCCAAAGATGTGGAAGCTGTAGCTGTCTTTACTAATAGCCGAAGCCTTGATATATCCTATGCACTGCAAATATACGAGGCTTTGAGAGATGGTAAGAAACCTGTGGCAAGCAATGTGGTCTTGCGCCCAATAATGTTTTGTCCAATAAAAAATAGTTTTGTGGATCAAATAACATTTACAGGGCCTATACATTTCGAGGAAACCTTCAGTCGATTCTTTAAAGACACTCTTAAAAATATTCCACATGAACAAGGCGAAGAGGCACAAGGTGAGAATATGCTAAAGGAAGCAAAGAAGGAATTCCTCCTTCATTGCAGATTCTAGCCCATTGATGGTCAACATTGGGCTTATGCTTGTAATCAGATCACAAAGGAAGCAAAGGAGGTCAAAAGACTTACTTCAGAACAATTTGCAAAGATAAGTTCATTCCATTATTATCCTGCAACAATCTGTATATTCAAGCATGAGATCAAGTATTTGATTGAGTTCGAAAGACTTAATCATTATGTCCATGGAAAGCGTAAGATATCCTCAACATCAGAGATCTTACAGAAGGCAAGGGTTATATGGATAACATTTGGTTCTCCAAATCTTGATTTGAAGCGAAAGGTCACAAAAGTAGATGCCTACACACTCACGAACTTCTATACTTCTTTGAGTGCAGTTGTGCCTAAGGGAACTCAAGAGCGAGAAGAAAGTATGACAAGCCTCAAGGTGGTGAGGGACAGATATGCCGACTACACTTCTATCATATTTCGTCCTGTTGAAGTGTTCAATGAGATGCTTGAAATGTGCATTGCTTTTGAGTGTGGACAGTTGACCTATGAAGCTCCTTTGTTTATCTCCAGAAAGTCAAAGGTAATGGATAAGAAGGAGTTGATGGCAAGGATGTGGAGGCCTATAAAGTACTTACCTGACAAGTATGCATCGATGGCAGTACAAAAAATTTTAAAGAAAGAATGGTTTTTTGGAAAAAAAGACAAAGACCACTGCATGGAAGAATGCATCAATGTACAAGTGAGGCATGATGCAGTGCATAGTGCCATTAAGTATTTGCTGTCAGAGAAACAAATTCCACTCACTCATTGTAACATTGACTATAATGTGGTGAAGCATATAGCTTCTTTGTCAACACCCAAGGTAAAGCTATGGGCAAACAAGTGGATTAAAAAGGATGAAGATGGGTTAGAAATAGTAACCTCTTATATGAGAAAAGAAATCCCACAACAAGTGGTTGCATATGTGGAAAGATTAATCAGCAAGATAAGGATGCCGACAGATATGCACCAAAGCTTTCAATTCAATGTAGAGGTTACGGTAGAGTCTGGAAAGCTTGTGAACTTCAGGGGAGTCTTAGAAGATGACTTCTTCAAGAATGAGTCAGCATGGGATAAGCCACAACTATTCTTTATCAATGAATTTTCTAGCGATGATATCCATAACTTCATTGATAGAATAGTATATACCACCATTAGCAAAGTGGAAATTTGTAGCATTGTCATTTTTATTGATAAAAAAGATAAAGAAGCCATGTAGGTTACTCTAGAGTGAGCATATTCATCAAATTTGAAGATCTATAGTGGTGTTTATGCAGCAAAGAGAGGCAAGAGAGAATGTGGCATAGCGATTCAATCTCTTGAATCATTCTTTTTGTGTATGCAAAGTCCCAACCCTGATCACTCCTTACAAAAGAACATAAGAGGGAATTCAAATAATTTGAGATTGATGCTAGAAGAGCAAGATATTCCCAGGTCCATACATTATCAAAAAAACAACTATGGAAGTCCTGCAAAAAGTGGGAGTCTCTTGCTTACCATGATGGAGAATTTGCTACCGGCAGGTTGGGAGGTCACCTTGTGCAGGATGGGATATTTATTTGAGGATCTCCTGAGAAAAGGCAACTCCACAAATATTATTGAAAATAAGCATTTCAAGGCTTATTTTTAGCTTCAAGCAGATCTAACCAAAGGCTATGAAAAGAGATAGACCACAAGGACACTGATGACATGGATGATTACCTTGAAGATCATAATGTCCCAGTTGATGATGATGAAAAGATGGACTTACATGACCCGTTTAGAGAGAGGTTGGCGGATGAAGACAAACATGATGATGCCTTCTTTGATAATTATGGCTCGCTTCATTATTAAAAAGGGCCACTACGACAATACTTAGCGGTATGAACTCTCTATTTCTCAACTAAATACGATTTTTTAAATAAGATTTAAATTTAAAGATAATGAATCTAATCTCTCATATTTGTTTACAGGCAATAGAGGGAGAAGAAATGGATGAAGTCAATATGGAGGCACTCCCTTCTACTTCAACAATGCAACCACCTCTAAATTTGATTGAAGAATCCCATGAGCACAAGAGCTTTAAAGACACCATGGAAAAGCAGAATGACCGCAAACATAGAATACAAGCTATGACAGAGTCCCATTCTGCAAATTTAGCTGCATTGGATAAAATGGAGAGCTCATTTGAAGTTAGGATCGTTTTGAAATGAGAACCTCAGTATTTGAGCTTTGGTAGAGAGGAGGTTTCAATTCTCTCCAATCCTTTAAAAGAGGTTAATGACAATGTTATCTTGGCCATTCTCAGGTTATGTTTGTTTATTTGTTGCTACTTCAATGAGCTGACATTTGTTTATTTATTTATAGTGTAGTTATATATCAGTTTCCTAGTGCAGAATGCAAATCAATTCTATGAGCTAACGTTTGTTTATTTCTTGGTGCAGTGTAGTTATTTCTCAACTTCCTAGTGCAGTGCAGCATCGTGTCTACATGCTCGATGCTCTCCTTTCTTCTATTCTTAGCTCTCCTCAAAAGACTATAGAAGATGTTTGTACCTGGTTAAGCCCTTTGAATTTAGATGGGGTGCGAGTCATCTTTATGCCTTATCATGAGGCGTAAGTATCAACTCTAACCTTATTTTTACTATTTCTTTGGCAAGTTTGTGTAAAACAATAATCATTTTTATTCTAATCGTGTAGCTCACATTGGAGTCTAATCGCTTGGGACCTTGAACTCAACTGTTTGTGGTTTGTGAATTCAATGGAAGGCTATCATGCCAACTCCCCAAGGTAATTATTCTCTTAATATTTTTGATACTTTCTTATTTTGTATCTTATGATCATGACATATTAATATATTTAATATGTCATGATGGACAATGCTACATATATCAGCTAGTATCTGCTATCAGAACAACCACGGAGCAACAAGACCAAGTAGAATTCAAAAGACATCTGCTAGTGGAGCAAAAAGATGGGCACAGCTATGGGTGGAGAGTTGCCTACGACTGCATGTTGTTTCTTAGAGAGATTTTTGATTTGGAGTTACTAGTCAAAATGGAATCATATACAGAAGCCGATCTGCTAGCATTTCGGGCTGAGAGTATTCAGCGTCTAATTGCTACCATTGGGAAACAACCTGAAAATATGACTACATTGCAGCATGTATAAAACCTTATTTTTATACTTGTATGCTTGTTTAAGCCTTTAATTGGGATGTGTAAATCTCATAACTTTTTTATATTTTTCTCCAAGAGGAGAAGAGACTGAGTCTAATGAAAGCATGCTATCTTTATACTTCTATGATTATTTAAACCTTTATTTTTATTTGGGATGTGTAAATCTCATAACTTTTTAAAATTTTCCTCCAAGAGGAGGAGAGACTCACTCTAATTAAAGCATGTATGAAACCTTACTTTTTAAATTTTTGCTCAAAGAGGAGGAGAGACTCACTCTAATGAAAGCATGTACGAAACCTTATCTGCTTGTTTAAGCCTTTATTTGGGATGTGTACATTGCATAACTTTTTTATATTTTTATAGTAGAAGGAGGATGTAGAAGACATAGCAAGTGAAGAAGAATACGATGTAGACTACTCTCTCAATAAGATGAGTCATGAAAAAATGAATCTATTGGAGCACATTGGAAGTTCATTCACCGCTATGTTGTTAATTCGACAACAACCTCATTTTTCTGAATTTGGTGAAGAAGAGATTTCAATCCTCTTGAATCCTAAGAAATAGGTTAATGTCAAAGTCATTACAACCATCCTCAGGTTTGATGCAGCCTTTTCCTTGGCTTTATACTTTGCTTATTTTGATTAAACCCAAGAAGCTAATACTTTTTTTTTAAATATCGTAATGTTATAGCAAATTTTCTGCAAAATATACAAAACGTTTCATATATGCTCGATCCTCATTTTTCAGACGTGCTTAGCAACAAAGAAGAAACCATAGAGGATGTTTGCAAGTCGTTGAAGCCTCGTTCCTATGAATGATGCACGAGTTATTTTTACAGCATATTATGAGAAGTAAGCATCAAACCCTACTTGTTTTTTCTATTGCATTGCTAGAATTGTCTCAAACTAGGTAATTATTCTTTATTGATAATGCAGCTCACATTGGAGTCTGGTAGTCATGGACATCTTTGCAAAGAAGTGCTTCTTTGCCAACTCAATGACATCCGTCCATGGCACTATGTTAGAGTAAGTATAGACTACACTTGTTGTCACTTCTTGACATGTAGATTGATATGCAATGCACATATTCACTGTTGTTATATGTTTTGATGTGCAGATCAGATCGAAAGTTAGTAGGTGCTATCGACACGTGCTATCGACACAGTAATGCGGCAATGTGACTTGGCATAACAAATAGAGTATATAACATGTTAGGTATCACATCAAGAGAATAGCCACATCTATAATTGTGGATGGAGGGTGGGCTACAATTGCTTTTTGGTACTTGGTCAAATTTTTGAGATACAAAATGACACAACATTGTCAACATATACGGATTTGCATCTCTATGCATTTATAACATGTATCGTTTGAGCAATCATTAAGGGCGACATTATGGACCCTCCCACAAGGCAAATAGATGATAATGGCTCAGAGGAGTGCGAAATGAATGCCGTCAAAGAGTCAAAGGGGATAGAAGACCTCAACTCTACAAACATGGCTTCATTGGAAGAATTGGGAAGCTCTTTTAATGTTAGGGTTATGATTCAACATAGACCTCAGTATCTTGAATCTGGGGGAGAGGAGATTTCAATCCTCTCTAGAGCTTCAAATGAGGTCCATAACAACGTTATGATGGCCATTCTCAAGTTTGATACAAACTTTTTCTCTGCTTGATAATTCAATATTTTGATTAAATCTAATAAGCTAATATTCATTTATTTGTTGGTGCAGTATAGTTATCTCATGATTTGGTAGAGCTGTACAAAACCGTGTGTATATGTTGGATTCCCTCCTTTCTCCTATACTTAGCGATAGCAGAAAGAAGATAGCCGATGTTTGTAAATGGTTACAGCCTTTACATTTACATGGCATGCGAGTCCTATTTATGGCATATGAGGAGATGTAAGTGTCATGGCAACCTTTATTTTTATCTTATACTAGCAACATTGTGTTAAATAATAATGGTTCTTAATTATTCGTGTAGGGAACATTGGAGTCTGGTGGTTTGGGACCTTGAAGACAACTATTGTTGGTTTGTTAACTCGATTGCAGGCTTCCATGGCTCAGTGCAAACGTAAGTATTCTATTAATCTATTGTTACTTCTATATTATGTACCTTATGTAATAGACACACTAAGTTTTTTTAATATGTCATGATGAGTAGGTCGATTGAGAAGTTAGTATCTGCTATCAGAGAAACAAGATAGTACAAAGACTTGGTAGACTTCCAAAAGTGTTTAGTAGTAGAGCAGGAAGATGGGCATAATTGTGGGTGGAGAGTTGCCTACAATTGCATGTTGATTTTCAAAGAAATTTCCTCACTTAAGCCACAGATCTCATCGGAAGACTCTTTGGAGCTTAAATATTCAGAGGAGCATATACAATTGTTTAGGGCTGAAATCATTCGAGACCTAATTGCTGCCATTAGAATAGAACGTGCAACTGAAGCAATATCAGAGCTTGCATTTAAGGAAGAGGAGACTAAGTCTACTATGAAAGCACTCCACACTATAGAAGAAGTAGAGACTCAATGTACACCTACAGCACCACAGCCTCCACTGGAAGCATCAGAAGAGTTGCCATAGCCTCCGCTTGCATTTAAGGAAGAGGATATTGAGTCTACTCTGAAAGCACTACATACTACAAAAGAAGTAGAGACTAAGTGTACATCTAGAGCACCACAGCCTCCATCGGAAGCATTAAAAGAGTTGCCACAATCTCCACTAGAAGCATCAGAAGAGTTGTGATGCATGTATGATGTTGTGTTTGTAGTTTTTGTTGATTATACACCAATTTGTGACTTATTACTTAAGTGGCATTTACTTATGATATTTATATAATTATTTCATGCACAGAATTTTATGATATGAATGTATGATGATGTGATTATTTGGAAATATAACCTTGTGTGATGAGAATTTTGATATGAATATGTGATGATGTAATATTTGTAATATATTTCACTCGCAAGTATCAATTCCCAATGCTCCACTCACTTAAAGTACAGCATTCCCAATGCTCTGCAAAATTTTATTTAGTTGGACAGTCTCCACTCACTTAAAGTAGAGCATTCCCAATGCTTCTCTCACTTTATTCCAACCCTTATCCTTATCATAGCGAACACATCATGCCTTAGTGCACTTGTATTCTTCCATCCTAGTCCTTCCACAAACACTCTCTTATTTCTTACATCCTAGTCCTTCTAATTAACTTGTATTCGTCTTTCACTTTACATCTTCCCTCACTTTCTATCCCTTCAAGACACTGTCTTATTTCTTACATCCTAGTCCTTCTAATTAACTTGTATTCGTCTTTCACTTTACGTCTTTCCTCACTTTCTATCGCTCTCTCTCTCTCTCACTTGTAATATATTTCACTCGCAAGTATCAATTCCCAATGCTCCACTCACTTAAAGTACAGCATTCCCAATGCTCTACAAAATTTTATTCAGTTGGACAGTCTCCACTCACTTAAAGTAGAGCATTACCAATGCTTCTCTCACTTTATTCCAACCCTTATCCTTATCATAGTGAACACATCGTGCCTTAGTGCACTTGTATTCTTCCATCCTAGTCCTTCCACAAACACTCTCTTATTTCTTACATCCTAGTCCTTCTCAGTTACTTGTATTCTTCTATCCTAGTCCTTCCACAAACACTCTCTTCTTTCATCCATCCTAGTAACTTGTATTCTTCTATCCTAGTTCTTCCACAAACACTCTCTTCTTTCATCCATCCTAGTGCTTCTCATTAACTTGTATTCTTCCATCCTAGTCCTTCCACAAACACTCTCTTCTTTCTTCCATCGTAGTCCATCTCCCTTTCTTTATCATCTCCCCACCCATGGATGTCGTTGGCATTGTCGAAGACGTGGAGTTCGGAATTAACAGTCTCAAAGAATGGATTGCTGACCAAGGGGCACAGAGAAAGGCCAGAATTTGACAAGGTTCTCCTTTGACACACATGGAGAGAGAGGAATTTGATGCACAAAGGCACGCAGAGAGGGAGGAGACTCTCAAGATAGCAGAGAGTGAAAGACTTTTAAGACATATGATAAAAGCACGACAAGATCTCTTAGACTTCTTAAGTGTCCTTTGTTATCGTAGCTCTCGTCATGGGTGATTTGATGCGGATGCTAAGAGAACAATAAGGGCCTCACAAAGAAATTATAAAAAAACAATTTGTGACTGCTTAAATTACTTCTTTGCATGTAATTACGTTAAGGATACAGCTGTGGAGGCAGTGAAAGATTGGGTTATTGAGAAGATAAGAGAGACCAATGATGAGATCTTCTAGACTTTGTGTGATTAAGAAGATAAGAGAGACCAAGAAGAGATCTTCTAGGAGCTAATGTATTAAGGTGTTTTTTGACACCATATGGCTTTGAGTTCTTTGATCTACTTCTTGTACAAATGTGATGTGCTCTTTTTGAAATGTACTCTAGTTTTAATAACATGTCATGCCATTTTCTCTAATTTGATTTTTTAAAATCTTACTTTTTGTCTCTTTTAACAATGTGATGTCCTCTATTTTTAATGTACTCTAGTTTTAATAACATCTCATGTCATTTTTCCTAATTTGATTTTTTGAAATCTTCCTTTTTGACTCAATGTTTTCTTTTATAAGAGCCTCTTTTTTCTAAATATTTTATCCAAAATTATGTCACAAAATTAATTTGGATAGTGCACGAGTCCGAAATTAATGAAATAGGTGTTACACGCAAACTCTTTGAGATAGAATCAGAAGAAGATGCTACATTTGAATTGAAAAATGAAGAAGCGACACAACCATTGTGGCCTAAAGAAATATAAGAGATAGAGGAAGAGGAAGGACAAGCCACGGCCACTTTGGTGCAACCCATCAAAGGAAAAGAAAGATGCAAAATAGAAAAGATTAATACTGCAAGGGCCACAGTTCCAAAGGCTACTTTCATAAAAAGAAAACGTTCCTAAGGTTACTTCGCATGTGGCTCATTATGGGAGATTTCCACCCCAGGAAGCGCAAGCCATACGGAATCAAGAAAGTGCTATACAAGAGAAATTTTATAATTCGTTACTTCTCTTCTGTAGTTTTAACTACATCGATGATGATGAGATGAACTCAACCCTTGAATGGGTTGAATCTAGGATTTCAAGAGCAAACATTAATGCCTTCCAATGAGAGGATTATTGTAACTTTTGGTGTTTGTTAACACCTTTATAAATATTATGTGAGTTTGCTTAACACTATAACTTTTGAAGGTGTTTGTAAACACCATTATAAATATTAAGAGAGTTTACAACTACTGAATCTTATTTTTTGGTGTGACTTATCTTGTGTCACATCAAATTTTATAATTTTAGTTTCATCTCCTTTTAAAATATCTACAAAATTGCTTGTTTTTATGTTTTCATCTCTGCTTTGAAGATTGGGTTTCTTAAATTTTATTCAAAAACTAGTCCAAAAGTACATGCAAAAATGAATTTGTACATTGACAAGTCCAAAATTAATGAAATAAGTGTTTAAGCCAAAGTTTATAAAGGAGGGTGCAAGGAATGTGTGGGGAAGAAAATCAGAACAAGGGTGTATGCCACTTGGATGAGAAATTGCATTGAGCATAGAGACATCAATGCCAAGTGTTGGTGAAAGGAGGGTGCAAGAAATGTGTGGGGAAGAAAATGAGAATTGGGGTGTATGCCACTTGGATGAGAAATTGCATTGAGCATAGAAACATCAATGCCAAGTGTTGGTGAGAGGCACGTTGGAAAAATACATCCAACACTTTTGCTTTATGTTCTTACCCACAATTATGCGCTTTGCATTGACCATTTTGCTACATCACCCTAGTGCATTGCCCTAGTTGAGCTATAGGGGGGAAGGAGGATTTACATATGCAAGGCCACAAAAACCACAATTCGTATGCTCCTTGCATGCACAATTGATAGCTTTTTCCTGCATCACCTCCATCTATAATTACCTCACAATTGAATATGTTTTATGTTAAATCCAAAGATTTTTGTGAGGCTTTGGTCATGGATTTAAAAATTCACTAAATCGTTGTGGGTATCACCATGATCATGAAGTATGGGTATATGTAGGATAGGGTGGACCAAAAAGTGTATCCGAGACATTGCTTTCTTGGTGTTTTAAAAGTGACTCTCCTCTTTGTATTTTAAAAAGCATTTCCAATTCCACGTGTATAATCTTGTAGCTACTAGATCTTAGTCCACAAAATACGTGGTATGTGCACAAGATAGAGTGCATATGGTGAAACTGTTATTCCAAATACTTATTTTTTCATATATATAGAAGTCGACATGCTAGGTTTAATGTTTCTCCTGCTCTTTCTCTTCCTTGCTTTTTTGTTTTGAATTGTGAGAATCTCCATCAAGACTACTATAGACAACACTTAGCCCACATACACAACTAATTGCAATGTTTTACAACAACCATACGAAACTATGCCCTGTAGTAGCTAATGCAAGGCTCAACAAAGCACATACATATGGGAAGAAAAGTTTGAAGGGAAGTGGAACCACATGCATATGGGAAGAAAAGTTTTGTTTATAACTCTTGTCTTGCAGGTAACCTATTAAAATGAATAAGAAAAAGAAATTAATTCTTGCATTTTTTTCGATTTGATAGTTGGTATACCTTAGATCAGCATAGATTAGTTTATCCATAGAAGAGAGAACTCCAAAACAACCAATCAAATCCATGCTCAAGAATTCCCAACTAGTTCCTCATCGGCATCAATCCTACGTTCACATGCGGTTTCACACTCAAAACACAACCCTATGAGCAAAGTTTTAGATGACAGATGACACATTAGAGTCACAGTTTCAGTGGACACATCATAGTTTTATTTTTTCTCATCTCATTGTAAAGCCTTATTGGCTATTATTTTTTAATTTATGTATATATATTGAGCCTTGTAAAGCCTTTGAGGCTATTTTTGATCATCCATTCAAAGATTTTGTTAAATGGACACACACTTTATTGTATCAGTAAACACATTACACCTTGGGCACATTACAGTATGATGGGCAAAATGCATTGTCTTTCAGCTTGGGCACATTACAATATGATGGGCAAAATGCATTGTCTTTTAGCTTGGGCACATTACAGTATGATGGGCAACATGCATTGTCTTTCAGCTTACATTACAGTATGATGGGCAAAATGCATTTTCTTTCAGCTTGGGCACATTACAGTATGATGGGCAAAATATATTGTCTTTCAATTTGTACTTTAAAGCCTTAATGGCTATTTAATTGAAGCATTGTATCTAAAGTCTTGGGAATTATTTTTCATGTAGGGTTTCAACTATTATGGAGCACTCTCAATAGATTAGAGCTTTTGTCTCTAGCACCACCTTACATTTCAATGGGAAAGAGTGTGCCCCTAGTAACTTTGAAGGGACGTGGAATCACATGCATATGGGAAGAAAAGTTTGGTTTCTCATTCAAAGAAAAACTGAGCTACATTTGATGATGTCGAGGAAAGATATGGAGAAAAATGAACAGCCATGGAATGCAAGCTTCTCTAAGAAAGATATAACTTCTAGCATGGTTATGGGAATTACTATGGAATGAAAGAGCCCATACTTGGATATTTTTGTGAAGTGTTCACACCTAACTTTTGGGGGATATCATTTTATCTTATAAAGAGGTCAAATAGGTTTGCAATGCCACCTCCTCCACCATCAACTTGACAGAATTAAAAACTCCATTACAGGTTCTCATGGATGAATGGAGTACACTTTTGAATGCAGCAGCAAGTAGGTCATGTCAAAAGATTATGGTTGAGTACTTTAAGACATCATCACTCAAGATAGACCATGAATTCAATCAAGAGCAGGGAGGGCACAAGTAGGATCAAATGGATGCTAGTTTGGTTCAGAAACTAAGAGGACACAAGAAGGATGAGAGAGCTCCTAGTTTGGCTCAGAGGTAGCCTAGACAAGGAGCCCCACATCAAGGGTCTACACGCAAACTCTTTGAGATAGAATTAGAAGCAGATGCTACATTCGAATTGAAAAATGAAGAAGCGACACAACCATTGTGGCCTAAAGAAATACAAGAGATAGAGAAAGAGGAAGGACAAGCCACAGCCACTTTGGTGCAACCCACCAAAGGAAAAGAAAGACACAAAATAGAAAAGATTAATATTGCAAGGGCCACAGTTCCTAACGCTACTTTCACAAAAATAAAACGTTCCTGAGGTTACTTGGCATGTGGCTCGTTATGGGAGATTTCCACCCCAGGAAGCGCAAGCCATACGAAATCAAGAAAGTGCTATATAAGAGAAAATTTATAATTCCTTACTTCTCTTTTGTAGTTTTAACTACATTGATGATGATGAGATTAACTCAGCCCTTGAATGGGTTGAATCTAGGATTTCAAGAGAAAATATTAATGCCTTCCAATGAGAGGATTATTGTATTTTTGGTGCATATTAACACCTTTATAAATATTGTGTGAGTTTGCTTAATATTGTAACTTTTGAAGGTGTTTGTAAACACCATTATAAATATTAAGAGAGTTTACAACTGCTGAATCTTATTTTTTGGTGTGACTTATCTTGTATCACGTCAAATTTTAAAATTTTAGTTTCATCTCCTTTAAAAATCTCTACAAATTTGCTTGTTTTTATGTTTTCATCTCTGCTTTGAAGATTGGGTTTCTTAAATTTTATCCCGAAAGTAGTCCAGAAGTATATGTAAAAATGAATTTGTACATGGACAAGTCCAAAATTAATGAAATAAGTGTTTAAGCCAAATTTTATAAAGGAGGGTGCAAGAAATGTGTGGGGAAGAAAATCAGAGGATGAGAAATTGCATTGAGCATAGAAACATCAATCCCAAGTGTTGGTGAAAGGAGGGTGCAAGAAATGCGTGGGAAAAAAAATGAGAACTGGGGTGTATCCCACTTGGATGAGAAATTGCATTGAGCATAGGAACATCAATGCCAAGTGTTGGTGAAAGGCACGTTGGAAAAATACATCCAACACTTTTGCTTTATGTTCTTACCCACAATTAAGCCCTTTGCATTGACCATTTTGCTACATCACCCTAGTGCACTGCCCTAGTTGAGCTATAGGGGGGAAGGAGGATTTGCATGTGCAAGGCCACAAAAACCACAATTCGTACGCTCCATGCATGCACAATTGATAGCTTTTTCTTGCATCACCTCCATCTATAGCTACCTTACAATTGAATATGTTATATGTTAAATCCAAAGACTTTTGTGAGGCTTTGGTCATGGATTAAAAAATTTATTAAATCGTTGTGGGTATCACCATGATCATGAAGTATGGGTATATGTAGGATAGCATGGACCAAAAAGTGTATCTTAGACATTGCTTTCTTAGTGTTTTGAAAGTGACTCTCCTCTTTGTATTTTACAAAACATTTCCAATTCCACATGCATAATCTTGTAGCTACTAGATCTTAGTCCACAAAATATGTGGTATGTGCACAAGATAGAGTGCATATGGTGAAACTGTTATTCCAAATACTTATTTTTTCATACATATAGAAGTCAACATGCTAGGTTTAAAGTTTCTCCTTCTCTTCCTCTTCCTTGCTTTTCTGTTTTGAATTGTGACATGGCAACATGAGACTCTCCATCAATACTACTATAGACAACACTTAGCCCACATACACAACTAATTGCAATGTGTTACAACAACCATAAGAAATTATGTTCTGTAGTAGCTAATGCAAGGCTCAACAAAGCACATGCATATGGGAAGAAAAGTTTTGTTTCTCATTCAAAGAAAAATTGAGCGACATTTGTTGATGTCGAGGAAAGATATGGAAAAAAATAAGGAGCCATGGAATGCAAGCTTCTCTAAGAAAGATAGAACTTCTAGCATGGTTGTGGGAATTACTATGGAATGAAAGAGCCCATACTTCGATATTTTTGTGAAGTGTTCACAACCTAACTTTTGGGGGCTATCATTTTATCTTATCAAGAGATCAAACAGGTTCACAATGCCACCTCCTCCACCATCAAACTTGACATAATTAAAAACTCCATTACAAGCTCTCATGGATGAATGGAGTACACTTTTGAATGCAGGGCAAGTAGGTCGTGTCAAAAAATTATGGTTGAGTACTTTAAGACATCATCACTCAAGATAGACCATGAATTCAGTCAAGAGCAGGGAGGGCACAAGTAGGATCAAATGGATGCTAGTTTGGTTCAGAAACTAAGAGGACACAAGAAGGATGAGAGAGCTCCTAGTTTGGCTCAGAGGCAACCTAGACAGGAGCCCCACATCAAGGGTCTACACGTAAACTCTTTGAGATAGAATCAGAAGTAGATGCTACATTCGAATTGAAAAATGAAGAAGCGACACAACCATTGTGGCCTAAAGAAATACAAGAGATAGAGAAAGAGGAAGGACAAGCCATGGCCACTTTGGTGCAACCCATCAAAGGAAAAGAAAGATGCAAAATAGAAAAGATAATACTGCAAGGGCCATAGTTCCAAAGGCTAATTTCACAAAAAGAAAACGTTCCTGAGGTTACTTTGCATGTGGCTCGTTATGGGAGATTTCCACCCCAGGAAGCGCAAGCCATACGGAATCAAGAAAGTGCTATACAAAAGAAATTTTATAATTCCTTACTTCTCTTCTATAGTTTTAGCTACATCGATGATGATGAGATGAACTCAGCCCTTGAATGGGTTGAATCTAGGATTTCAAGAGAAAATGTTAATGCCTTCCAATGAGAGGATTATTGTAACTTTTGGTGTTTGTTAACACCTTTATAAATATTGTGTGAGTTTGCTTAATACTGTAACTTTTGAAGGTGTTTGTAAACACCATTATAAATATTAAGAGAGTTTACAACTGCTGAATCTTATTTTTTGGTGTGACTTATCTTGTGTCACATCAAATTTTATAATTCTAGTGTCATCTCCTTTAAAAATCTCTACAAAATTGCTTGTTTTTATGTTTTCATCTCTGCTTTGAAGATTGGGTTTCTTAAATTTTATCTAGAAACTAGTCCAAAAGTATATGTAAAAATGAATTTGTACATTGACAAGTTTAAAATTAATGAAATAAGTATTTAAGTCAAATTTTATAAAGGAGGGTGCAAGAAATGTGTGGGGAAGAAAATCAAAACTAGGGTGTATGCCACTTGGATGAGAAATTGCATTGAGCGTAGAAACATCAATGCCAAGTGTTGGTGAAAGGAGGGTGCAAGAAATGTGTGGGGAAGAAAATGAGAATTGTGGTGTATGCCACTTGGATGAGAAATTCCATTGAGCGTAGAAACATCAATGCCAAGTGTTGGTGAAAGGCACGTTGGAAAAATATATCCAACACTTTTGCTTTATGTTCTTACCCTCAATTATGCCCTTTGCATTGACCATTTTGCTACATCACCCTAGTGCATTGCCCTAGTTGACCTATAGGGGGAAGGAGGATTTGCATGTGCAAGGCCACAAAAACCACAATTGGTATGCTCCATGCATGCATAATTGATAGCTTTTTCCTGCATCACCTCCATCTATAACTACCTCCATCATAAAGATTTTTGTGAGGCTTTGGTCATGGATTAAAAAATTCACTAAATCGTTGTGGGTATCACCATGATCATGAAGTATGGGTATATGTAGGATAGGGTGGACCAAAAAGTGTATCCGAGACATTGCTTTCTTGGTGTTTTAAAAGTGACTCTCCTCTTTGTATTTTAAAAAGCATTTCCAATTCCACATGCATAATCTTGTAGCTACTAGATCTTAGTCCACAAAATACGTGGTATGTGCACAAGATAGAGTGCATATGGTGAAACTGTTATTGCAAATACTTATTTTTTCATACATATAGAAGTCGACATGCTAGGTTTAATGTTTCTCCTGCTCTTTCTCTTCCTTGCTTTTCTGTTTTGAATTGTGACATGGCAACATGAGACTCTACATGAAGACTACTATAGACAACACTTAGCTCACAACTAATTGTAATGTGTTACAACAACCATAAGAAATTATGCTCTGTAGTAGCTAATGCAAGGCTCAACAAAGCACATCAATTGAGAACCTAGAATTGGGAACAAGCGACAGAGGAAAGTTGAAAATAGAGAATGAATAAATTCTAGAGCAACCAATAAGAATTCAAGCACACATGATCAATGGAAAATTATAGAGCAAACTTATGACATAATGATCAGCACAATAGAACAAGCTACAATTTTATATCCCCATAATGGTTATGTGGTGGTACTAGCCAAGCAAGTAGACAAATAGGCTTCAAGCAAGTATCTCGAAAAGTTTTGATAGGAATGTGAAATGTGGCATGTAGATATTACATATTCACATAATCAAACACACTTTGCATAATCTATGTTCGTCATGAACACCCACATCATCATGCTTGTCACTACCTTGCTAGGCGACCGATTTATTGTGAGGGATGGGGGGGTCACCAATCTCAAGAAATTATTTAGTAAGAGCCCTACAAAAAGACCATGATATCAATACACATATTGAAACAAGGTATAAAAAACCACTTCTATATCTTGGCTTAACTAAATGGATACTTATACCACTTTCCCTCTTCAATTTGTGTGTGCACCTCTACCAAGTCAGCATTACTGACTCGATGATACACAATCACCTCTACAGCAAGTTGGAAAACACACTATCAAGAAATGCACTACATAAACCTACCAGTCTCACTAACAAGAAGAGATAAGGTGTTTTTATGCTCACTTACCCTCTCCCATCTCCATATTCTTGTTATCTCCCTAGGCTCCTTATCCTCATCATCATCTCTCCTATCCATTTTCATGTCCTCATGTCCTCTGTCTATGTCCATGTTGACATCTCCCCCACCTATTCTTTCTTCCCCATTGGGACCACTTTCAAAGTCCAAGGTCCTCAGTGCCTTTGAATTGCATCCATCATGTTTGGCCTTTGTCCATCTCTCCTTGCTTGTGGTGGAACCAAAATCCTTTGTCTTCTTTCCTCGTGAATGCATCCATGCCATAAAGTCTAGCAAACACAAAGGTGAGGGTGAGTTCCATTGCATGGCTTGATATACAAATGACACACATATGCATTACTTGAGTTGGAACAAGAAAAACATACTTTTTTTTAGCTTCTTTTTTATGTGAGGGATCTTATTCCCTAAGTAGTCAAGTCACCATGGGTATCTGTCCACCTCCCACTCCAACAATCCACCGGGGTGCTTCCACCATAAGTTAGTAAACATGGACACAAGCCTTTTCTTGACCACCTAGTTATTACACTCCTATAGCATCTCGTTGAGACTACCCTTATCCACAAGCTTTTGAAACCATGTACAAGCCATCACATCTAGATCCACATGGAACTTCTTAGTCAACTCATAGGCTGCTTCATGTCTCCTTTGAATTTCTAAGTAAAGTATGTAAATCCTGGCAAACCACCTGCAAATTTCTTGGGACAACATGTGGCTTGTACAAAGCATTGCCATGTAAGAAATAAACATCTCTAAGGCACAAGGATAGTCATCCAATAGGTTGTACTAAGCCTTAGTGTGTGCACTCCTCTCCTTCACAAGCATGGCCTCCACTAGTCTTTTATCCTTGCTAGCAAAGTAGCACATGAGTGTGTCTCTATTTGTTGTGCCAAGTTTTTGTAAAATGAAATGTCATGCGCTATTGTGTATGGGACATGTAGATGGGCAAGCTTGCACAGGTAGAAGAAAATGGTGAGATGATTAATTAAAGTAGACACAAAACTCCAAAGCAAAACACTTAGAAGCAACTGTAATGATACCTATTTATCTTGGAAAGTGCGAGCAATACCTCTCCCTCCTATGAGTGCTGAAAAGTAATCCAAAGGGAACTCAATGAGAGAGGAGTGAGAAGGAAAGGCTACACTTCCATTTTCAATGCACTATCAACAACCTTGAAAGATCAAAGGATAAAACATGTGCTCTTACCGAAGCCTGCAGAAGTCTAGAAGTTAAGAGGCCTACTCAACCAACAAGTAAATGATTATATTGGAAATTTTATGCATATTGAAGGAGTACAAAAATGACAAGGGGACCACTGTATATAACTCTTTTAACAAATTTTTTCGTCGATCTTCAACATGTGCAAAGGAGAATGCTTGAGTTTTATGATATGACATTTGAAGAGTGCTAGGGGCTTCTGAAATTTGTTATAAAGTTGGATAAATGTGAAATTGGCAAGGAGAAAAAGATTGAACGAGTGACCATCACTCTGGTGAGAAGAGCTCTTGATCCCTTAATTACAATAGTAGACTTAAAACACTTCAGTGTGCAATAAGAAAAGCACATTTGGTGGCTAGGCGCATTTGAGGTAAGCACACACTTGGATTGAAAGCGGTTTTGTAGAAGTATAATGTTTTTATTAATGTCTGAATCTTCAATTGTATTTTCAATGGCAGGTTAAGACAGAGGACCACCAAACTCTTGATTGAGTACCAGTGGTCCATGGTGCTTAAGTTGTAAGGCCCCCATATAAGGAGAAGCCATGTGTGATCCCGAGACACTGGATGGATCCTAACTTGCATGTCAGATGAGGTCTATCAATGAGAGCGTTGATGGTAGAAAGGTGACCTATGTGAGTCTAGCATATGGGCTAGGCAGGGTAGGTAAGCTGGTAGCACAATGAGGCACATTTTCTTGATTGTGTGAGAGTCCCTTGCTTTCGCTAGTGTCTGGCGGCCAGCTGCCCCAGATGGGGGGTCCAAGGGAGGCCAACAGTCCCTTGGTGGGGGTTCAGAGGCGAGAGCCCCTGAGGAGAAGGTATAGGGAATATTCCTTGAATATTCCATGGACGACTAGTCAGTTCCACTGACTAGGTTGACCGATCGGCTCCATTGACTAGGTTGACTAGTTGACTCCATCGACTATGTTGATCCAACTACCACCCTCATAGCTAAAGAGGTGACCTTCCCAGTCCATTGTATCAGATCAGATCTTCCAGCCCATAGCTCTTCACCTAGTATCTATCTAGATTGCCATCTAAGCTCCACTGTGGAAGCGCATGGGTAGACAGAGCCATCATCTATACTACATCAGTATTGAAGGAAAATTTTGTTCTTTAGTTTGCTCTGTACTCTCTATTCTTTGTTCAGTTTTTGTTCCACTGCGCCATGTAATTTAACATAAGCTTCTTTGGCATTTAAAGTTGATCGATGACAATAGAACCTGGTTCACAACTGATCATGATGAAGGGAGAGGAGGTGCATTCATAGGTGTTGCTAAGCATTTGGTTCAAGGAGTAGGAAGAGTTATGCCGATATTTGGCAAATTTGGGATTGGGGTGGAATTTGTTCATCCTAATCTCTCTTGCTAGGTCTTCTCGGTGTATGCTCCAATTCGGGCTCCAATTCGGCTAGAGAAAGATCTCTTTTGTGGGAAATTGTTTGCTTGGCACACGACATGCTTCTAGTTGGATACTTTAATATGGTTGAGAGTAGAATGGACAGGTGGGAAGGGATAGGCAGTGTGATAAGAGGCCACGAACTGAATACATGGTCGCACCTTAAAGAAAGGGTAGAGCTAGTGGGCATATCAGAAGAAACTGCCTTTACTTGGACAAATAACCAGGTAGAAAACCTCCACAGAAAATGACATCTGGATAGAGCTTATTGCTCCAAGATAATAGTTGAGGAGATGCTTTGCATTAAGAGCAGAGCGTTGGGTACCCTCCCCTTCTCGGATCACAAACCCATCTCCATAGTCCTGGAAAGGAAGAAAGGATCATTGGCAAGGAGATGGACTTTGTCCAAGATGTAATAGAGCACAAGAAGATATCCCCCACTTGTTTCTGCTCGAGAGAAGTATGGGATAATGTGCACAAACTGTTTGGTTTTTTCACGATCAATTATGCAGTTCTTCTGTTGGGAGACATAGCAAACAGGGTTCGAATAGCTAGAACACTATGCGCAGCTCCATTCTTTGGTCTCTATGGGCTCAGAGATGTGCTAAGGTATTTGGTAATGTTTTTGTTGGATACTAATGAAATTGTAATTAATGTATGGCTGACCACAGGAAAGAGGTGCAATTCTTGAGAAGATCTCATGACGATTGCAACAACAAATCTAGGAATGCTGCAAAAAGGATGAACAAATCACAAAGAAAGAGATTGTCCTATTGGCAAGATGCAAAACCAGGGGGAAATGAATATATGCCTTCAGCCTCTACCCCTCAACTGGTTTTCTCTCACGGCCAGACAACAACGTTGGCCAAGAATGCTAAGCCTTCTTTCTCCTTCTCCGTGCTTATGGGTCAAGCTTCTATGGCCTCCCCTTTGGTACATCCTCTCCTTACCACCTTGACTTCACCGCAAGGGTCTCTGGCTTACATGACACCTTCTCCCTCGGCTCCCCCTCCCTTGGCTGTCTACTACAAGAGACCTGTTTCATGGAATGATCTTGCTGGAGTCACTATCAAAGTCCGCAATGAAGTCACACCTCCTGACTTCAAGCCTCCTGAGCCCAAACCAAGAACCATAGTCTAAAAGCCATGCCCCCATTTGCGAATCCTAAGCATTATTGTACTTCGGGTGGTGGGTCCTTTGGCTCCCAAAGAAGAGCCACAAGATATGATGGTGTAGATTGCTATTTTCTATTACTGCTACTATTGTTTCAATTGAATAGGCAATTACTGATACCTCTTGGGAAGACACTGTTACAAAGTAGAATATGTTTTTGAAGTATGTTGGACTTTTTTGGAGATGTATATACTCGACTTTACCATGTTAATATAAACCTATATTTTCCAAAAATTAAAAAAAAAATGTCATGGATCCCAATTGGTGGAGGAAGGCACCTAACAAAGATAAGGTTGATCCAAATTTCAAATCTGTTCTTGATATTTGTTTGTGTAATGTACATATATGCACATCACACACTTTATGTTGAATCATCAAGAAGCTAGTATTTTTGTATATTGGTTTTGCATGGAAGCTTTGTCTTGAAATGCATAGGAAGGATGCACTTGGAGCAATTGAGAAAGTATTGTCGAACATTGATCTCCATGGAGGATACCATGAAAGGTCTGAAAAAATAAAAAAATGGAATGAAAGTGTATATCAAGCCATCTATTGGTGGAGTGAAGGCTAGAAGGTTTTTATCATAGCCACAGGGCAAGAGAAAACCAAGAAGACAATCACGCTATGTTTCAAGAGTGTAGTATGGCATTTGGAGGCACATACACAATGCAATTAAAGATCATGAAGCAGATGGAATCGCACGAACTGTTAAAATATAAGTATGAAAATCCTTAGACAAGATTTTCATACTTTTTGACAAATAGACTTGGACTAAGAATGATCACCTTGCATTGGAGGAGGAACTGAAGACTTTTGGAAAGTCAATGAAAGAAGCTTCGACAACTTGCATTACATGGTACTAAAATTTCATTCTTTTCTTAGTGGCATTTCCTTATGTTATCTCTTGACAATAGAATGTGACTTCTTGTTAATTGTAAATGGAGGATATTATCTACAACCATCTTCCATATTTTGTAAAAAAATATGGATGCCTTGCAATTAGGTCAATTTAGGAAATTACATAGCATGAAATTCATTTTTTCGACATAGATAACATTTTGGAGGAGCATAGAAGGCAAATAGCCTCACATAATTTTTCTAGTGGTTCTATTGATGTATGCTACAAAGGTTGCAATGTAAGAAAAAAGTGGCGACAGCATAAGTCAAATTAGCATTCAAGATGGCCCAGAAAGAAAGAAGAATGCAAATCTTGGATAACTCAATTGTTGCATAGAGACATGTGGAATGGAGACAATCAAAGACTTTTGTGAACCACAGGTAGATAGATAGAGCTTAGGAACTTTGTAACAAAATGTACAATGTACGGCTCAGTAGAGCACAACAGTGACTATATTATGTAAAATTTACAAATTCAATACATGTACACTTAAGTTCCTAGAGTAAATCAGTGGCTATATGATGCAAGGTTTGAAATTCAATACAACTACTATAAAAAGCAACGATACAATATGATTCAAAATTAGTTTCTACACTTTGCAAGTGTTTGAAAGCTTACTAACAATACAATGTGTGTACAATCACTATAGTCAAAACAGTGACTATATGATGCTTGATTTTTGTATTGTACTTAACTAACTTTTCTCCTCGGGGGGGTCACTCATCATATGTAACCCTATCACGTGAGTTCAACAGAAGGATTTTTTTTATTTCTAAAATTTACAGAAATAAATATACATAAGGGACTATTTAAAATAGTTTTGGAAAAAATTTACAGATTTGTATAGAAAAGGGGTATATTTTATTAATGAAAATTTTTACAGATAAGGGACTTTAAATATAGGCCTTGAACGCACATGATATAGAGGGTTTATACATAGTGACCCCCCCGAGCTTTTCTCTAGCTAAGACTGATGAATGCCCTCTTTGCAACTTTAATTGCTAGCATCTTTTGAAATCTCATCAATGGGAGTATCTTGTACCTCTACCTTTTCATCTTTTGCCAGCTGCTACTGCTATTGAATTGGATTGTCTTCTTTAGATTAAATGGCTTTATGCACTAAAGCTGGCTCTCTAAACTTGAGAAGATGGCGTTCTCCATGAACATCTAAGTTTAGAGGGCTTGTGATGCCCCGTGCAAGGGCATAGGTAGTGTAAGCAAGATAATATGCTACCCTAGAGCAAACCTTGCCAGGATAGTAACCAAAATCAACATGCTTGTATGATGATGCCAATCCTCTCTCCTCGTAGCAGTTAGATTATTGTGGGACCATACGTGACATTTATGAAGTTGATTTTAGACAATTTAGTATTTTCATTCTTGATGTCAAATGGTTTAGAACTATTCACAATGGTCCCAATGCTATAGTCAGGAGAGACAACAATGGTTTCTTTGCCATTGACTCCACCAGACCCGGACCAATGAAAGTGATACTTTTGTTCTTCTAGAGCATTGTGAATAGGTACATACTAATGAATTGATTAAAATCTAATCTCTTGGTTTTCAAACAAATGTGGGTAGATGTTCATTTATATATTTTTTATAATTAAGCATAAATGAATATAATTACTAGCACCAAATTTTTATCTTCAATGTAGGTGGTCTTTCATCTGGATCGTTGGATCCAAGATGGTGGTACGTGGTCCAAGTTGCTCCTCGAAGCAAACATATTTTTGAATATAGAAATGTGGATACAGAGATTTTGGTAGAAGATCCAAATAATGATGCTAATGGATCTAGGGAAGAGGATGAAGATGACGATATGGACCACAAAGAGGTGACAATAATGACATGGTAAAGGAGGAAGGTGGAGATCATGACTTTGGGGAAGAAGAGGGAGAGCATGGCCAGCACATTCTTGAGTTTCCCTTGGGTTAGATTGTTTCTTAGGGTCAGCAATCTAAACTATTATATCTCCTTTCACATCAAAGGGATCCACACAGAGTATCCTAGAAAAGGAGGCTGGAATTCACTCCTATATTGTGTCCATCCAAAATCCTATACTAGGCAAAATCATCACTCTTTGTGTCAAGAGTCCTATCCCTTTACTAGTTTTATTTAAACTGAATGTAGATACTATGTAAGGCAATTTAGATATTATGTAGAGCAAAAGTGTGCTTAAGAAAGTGATTTTTCCTCTTGGAATTTTGTCCAGTAAGCCAAATTGCTTTCTTGAGCTCAATTACTGAAGTGTGCTAAATTTTTGAGTTAAACACAATTTATGTTGTGGTTTTTCTCTCTATTTAGTTGTTTATGATTTTGAAATATGTCTACTTGCCACATCCAAAAGATAAGGGTAAAGGGAAACAAGAAAAGACAATGGAGTTGATTGCTAGGGTTGTGGTCAAGCACCATCCTAGACCTAGTGTGTTTACCATTCAATGGGTTCTTTTCAATGTCATATGTCCTTAAGAAGTGTGGGGCCTCTATTGAATGTGGATGCAAAACAATGTTAAAATGTTCTTAAGACAGCAATTTTGGCTATTGCCAACAGTCCAATTAGCTTTATTGGACATACATCTTGATTTTGTTCTTTCTTAAGTAGATGTTTGCATTTGTTTAAGCTATATACATTTAATGCCATTATAATAACTCTATAGCTCTTTAAGTGTGCCAGATTCTCTTTCAAGGACATATTTTGGTCAAGTTCTTCTCCTTTTTTGGTTGGTCATGCCATTGGAATACTTTTTCTTTGTCTGGTCTAATAGAAAAGGGTAAGAGCTTCCATAAGAAGACCAAGATAACAACTTCTGATTTTGGGTAAGGACCATCCTATTCCAAGTAAATTTTTCTTTAAAAGTCAAGTTATTAAGTCATGCTTCAAAATGTGCTCAACATTTTAAAATATCACTTGAGAGAATTACTAAGAAATGTGCTTAGCAAAGCGATTTAGCATGTTGAGCAAGCCTCAAACATGCCAAATCTCTTTCTTGAGCACATTTAACTTGCTCAATGGGTTAAATCTCTTTGCTAAGCACGTTTCTTAGTAATTATCTCAAGTGATATTTTAACATGGCTGAGCACATTCTCAAGCATCACTTCAGTAAATTTTCTCCAAATGATGCCTCATATCAAGTTGAATTTCTATTCAAAGAGACTTTTCATTTGACAAGATCAAAAAAATGAGAAGCATAAAAGAGTACCAAAAGATACCATAGAGAGAATCATCTGTAAGAAAATAATACAACGTCTGTGCTCAACAGATAACAGGATCTCGTATGCAAGAGAGAAAACAAGATAGTATGGAGAATCAAAAATTTGATTACTGTAGAGTTGATACAATAGATGGCGTTGCCTCCTAACTGTGCGCTCCTGTGAAAGAAGCTTCGATGGCATGCTAAAAACAGTAGAAGACGGAGGTTGGATGCTAAGGAATCAGGGTTGCTATAGCCAATGATGAAATGGGCTTCACGGGCTTGCTCTTATATAGCCACCAGTCATAGTCAGTCAGGCTTAATTGGATGGCTGACCTAGTATGCCAAAAATGGTCGACTGGGGGTCAGTCCAAAAATAGGCCACCGACCATACGATAGAACCGGTGCACAAAACAGAGCCATCTGGGATCATTTGAGGCTCCAAACGGCCCCGCAACCTGAGAGTGGGCTGCCCTGGGAAATGCTCCATCTACCCTCAGTGCTGTCAGTCAAGGGATGCCTTCCCGCACTATGGGAGGAATGCCATGACATGAGCTCTGCAATGGATTTACACTTCAACATATGTTGGATGCAAGGGATTATGGGAAAATGTTGCAGAACCTTACGAGGCACATCCAGAGTTTTGAGATCTACTCTATATCTTGCCTCTCCACAAGTAGGACACTCTCTTGCATCCTTATGTGGTCCACGAAACAGAACGCAATCATTGACGCATGCATGGATGCACTTGTAATCTAATCCTCTAAAAGAGGTCACATGTTGCCTTTCCATATCTCTTGAGGTCGGTAATTTATTCTCCCTTGGAAGCATTTTACACAATAACCTGCACATGAAGACCATAAATGAGGAAAAGCATTCCAGTAATTGACCCACTAGCATGATTCACCATGTTTGCAAAATAGACTTTAAAGCTTACTTGAGTAATACATTCAAACTTGCATTGCTCCATCCATAGATGGTCTGCAAGTTTAGTAACTCAAGGGAGGCACATAGAATAAAGAATGTGCACTGGACCCTCAAATAGTGGAGTGGATGTTGCAGTAAAAAGATCCTGCTCCATGCTATCATCCCTCCCTTTAGATTGATGGACATATAAATCCCGCACCATATCATCAAACACCTTCTCCTCCATGGCCTCATGAGGTAATGGCAGAGGGCTACTATCACCATCACTCCATGCATCCGTAACGGTCCCTCTTGAAGATCCCACCTCATATCACCTACGCTTTGCCTCCTCATGACGAGCATAGGGCAACATATGCGGGTGTGGCACTACATCCTCTATCAAATTAAAACGGGATCATAACTCAAACACATGAACACCCATAAGTATCTCAATCAACCTTAACTCTTTAACACTTACCATATTTACGGTCGCATCCAATTCTTCATACTTTGAGACGTGATTGAGTGTAATTCTACATGTACGATACATGTTTCCTTGACATCGATCACACATACATTTGATTTTTTGCTCCAATGATTTTCATGATGGTGGATATGGAGGGATTCATCCTCACTGGAGCTACTTGTTGAAGATGAAGACATCCTACAAATAAACAACCCAAAAATTTGCTCTTACATGAGTTGTAAATGTTAAAAACTTTGTGGCGCATCTAAAAGCTCATCTGTATTGTGGTGTGCATCTATAGGCATGTCTAAAATGTACTATAGATGTGCATTTAGATGCCCTTTTAGACGTGCTTTTAGATGTGCATATAGATGCACTTTTACATGCGTAGACTGCGAGCTGATTTTCAAACCTACTTTTAGTGTGCTTGCTTTTCTTCACATACTTTTAATGTCATGTGGCTTGCTTTGCTATTAATAGACACAGCTCTGGGCATCCACACTTATCTCGAAGCACCCACACTCATCTCCAGGCTTACATAATCATCCCCAAGCACACAAGAGAAGAGGGTGAACAAGGAAGAGAAGAAAGAGAAGCAGAGGGTGAACACCTTGGAAAAGAAAAAAGAGAAGCAGCTTTGAAGAAGGACAAGAAGCTTCCATACCTCTATCCAAGGTAAGTCTCTTGACGGTTAATCTTCTATGGAAGGTTCGCTCTTTGGATTCATCCTTTGTCGTATGCAGGGAAGGAATGTTTTTGGTACTAGTGTTGTTTTTTTGCATTGGGCGCATGTCCTTTTGAAGTTCTAAAAAAAGTGAGTCTGTCGGAGCACATCTATAGATGCATCTATCTTTGGAAACAGACAGCCGTGCCTATAGATGCGCTGTTAGATGCAGATATAGACACGCTTCGATAGTCTTAGATGTTCTTAGATGTATTACATGAATGATGAAAAGGGATTGCATGATTGAAGAAAGGGATTGCATGAATGATGGAAAGGGAAAGCATGATTGAAGAAAGGGATTGCACTCTCTAGTTTCCTCTCTTTTTCCTTCTCTCTTTTATCCTCTCTTTCCTTCTCTTTTCGTCTCTCTTATCTCCTCTCTTTTCTTCTCTTTCATTTCTTTTCTCATCTCTTTCCTCTCTCTTTTTCTCTCTTTCCCTCCTCTCGTTTCTCCTCTCTTTCCTTCTCTCTTTTTCTCTCTTTTTCCTTCTCTCTTTTATCCTATCTTTCCTTCTCTTTTCATGGTAATTTTCCTCGCTTATCTCCTCTCTTTTTCTCTCTTTTTCTCCTCTCTTTTCCTCTCCTTTCTCCTCTCTTTCCTTCTCTCTTTTTCTCTCTTTTATCCTCACCTTTTCTCTCTTTTTCCTTCTCTCTTTCATCCTCTCTTTCCTTCTCTTTTCGGGGTAATTTTCCTCTCTTATCTCCTCTCTTTTTCTCTCTGTTTTTCTCCTCTCTTTTCCTCTCTTTTCCTCTCTTTTCTCATCTCTTTCCTTCTCTCTTTTTCTCTCTTTTATCCCCACTTTTTCTCTCTGTTTTTCCTCTCCTTTCTCCTCTCCTTTATCCTCTCTTTCCTTCTCTCTTTTTCTCTCTTTTATCCTCACCTTTTCTCTGTTTTTCCTTCTCTCTTTTATCCTCTCTTTCCTTCTCTTTTCGTGGTAATTTTCCTCTCTTATCTCCTCTCTTTTTCTCTCTTTTTTTCTCCTCTCTTTTCCTCTTTTTCCTCTCTTTTCTCCTCTCTTTCCTTCTCTCTTTTTCTCTCTTTTATCCCCACTTTTTCTCTCTTTTTTCTCTTCTTTCTCCTCTCTTTTATCCCCACTTTTTCTCTCTTTTTCTCCTCTCTTTTCCTCTCTTTTTCTTTCTTTTTTTCTCCTCTCTTTTCCTCTCTTTTCCTCTCTTTTCTCCTCTCTTTCCTTCTCTCTTTTTCTCTCTTTTTTCTTCGTTTTTTCAGTTCATCAGTAATCTTCTTTTTTTTTTTCCCTTCAGTTCATCATGTGGCTAGGAAGCTCTTCAACCTCACCTGATCTTCAGGAGACTATCTGTCGGGAGTTATATAACCTTTTGGGGCACCCTCCTAGTCCTGGGGAGTTATACGACTACATGATGGGTACTCTAAACACCCCCTAGAAGTCGGCACTATAGACTCCAAACCACCCCAAGCCCACAGTAGTTGAGATTATCTCAGTGGAGTCGAGACAACCCAGCCGGCTACAGAGCAAGCCCCTTCCCCCACGCCATCAGGAGGCCCTTCTGCCTCGTAGAGCCGTCGGTGTACCCCCATGCAGTGGAGACTTAGTTTTCTAGCTATGAGTGGTCAGCATAGTCTCGTGCAATCGAGAGTCGTTTCTCCAGCTATGAGTGGCCAGCGTACTAGCTCGACATGACATGGTAGCAGGTGTAATAGCAGGGAGAGAAATGGGGGATGCATGGCACAGTGCTTTGAGAGGGGTAGTGGTGGGGACGGGGATGATTCAGATGATGCAGATGTGCTAGAGGGTGATGGTACGATCTACTATAACATCACTCAAATAGGAGGCATCTTGATGGATGCATGGGGGAAGGACATCATGGCCTTCATGCACTCTGTAATTGCTAACAACTACAAAGATTGCTTTATTCACTACGAAGACCATCCAAAAAGGTTGGCTGATGAGGCCCACACTGTTGTTTGCTCTAGGTATCCCAATCCCCCCAATGTTCAATTCATAGATAAATGGGCCAAGTCAAAGATTGTTACGATACTTAGCAATAAAATATCTTTGCTTAAGAGGTAGGCACTAGCAAAGATTGCCAGGCTCGAGGGAGGTCAACCACCAAGGGGCCCACCCCACATTGCTCACAAGCGTGAGTGGAAGAAAGCAATGAAGGAAGTGAAGGCAGATCCTCGTCTGCAGCACGTGGAGGCATGAAGGATCCAAATGGAGCAATATGGAAGCGTGCATTTTGGAGCAGGGGGTGTTGAATCATGGGAGGCCCAATTTGTAAGTATCGATCTCAAATTATATTGTTTATGTAGTTTATTAGTACTAATCCCTCTGGAAATTGTGTCATCTTGCAGCTTGATATCGTGGGTAGGTAACCTACTCTTGTCGAGATAGCCTACCACCACTGCCATCGTAGAGGAGATATATGGAGGCACTTCTATGATGACTGGTTGATTACTGAGGAGCAGTATATCTGGGCTACTACAGCACCCCCCCAGGTATTTGAAAGTAATTAAATAATGTCAATATTGTAAATGATTTTTCATACATTGATACATGTTGTCCCTCGTTTATAGGGCCCTGCAGAAGAAGATGAGGAAGAAGGAGGCGCAGAGGGGGGCAAAGGAGGGAGCGAGGATGCAGAGAACTTAGATTAGTTGTAGAAGTAGTGCTAGCTACTCTTTTTTGTACTTAAAGCCATTGGCTTGGCTTCGTGCCTCACTTGTAAATACACTCCTCTTATTTTTTGTACTTGAAGCCACAGGACATGGCTTGGCTTCGTGCTATATGTACATACAAGCACTTTTTGAGCTATGAATTAATATACACTCTTTTTATTTTTTTGGCTTTCAATTTTCTTGTGCAACATTCTATCAATTAATGCCTTGTGAACTAAACGTTTTGGAGTTGTAATGTTTTATTCAGAATTGTAATCATCAGCTATAGACGTGCTTGCAAGAGTGCTAATTAAAATGCGGTTGGCTGTAAGAATTGAATTGCACAATGTGGAAATGGGATTCTTGTAACTACATAGCATACACAACATACACAAAATTCTGTTCAAGCACACAAAATTCTGCTTTTATTAACAAAAAATATTCTGTAGAGCGTCTATAAACGCATCTACATACGCATCTCTCTATTCAAGAGGGCGTCTATTTGTGCGTCTATAGATGCATCTATAAATGCATCTATATATGAGTCTTTTTGTTCCAGTAGAGTGTACTCTATTTGCGCATCTATAGGTGCATTTGTCTATTATATAGATGTGCCTTTAGATGTGGGTCTATAGATGCGCCAATTTAGATGTGCAAATAGACACCCCCATGAGTTTTTTTTAAAGTTATGGAAATGCATCTATGTGCACGTCTGTAGGTGCTTTGTCTTATTGTGATAAGTGATATAATTAGAGACTAATTCATATAATCACTAGGTATATTTTTAGTGCTTAATGAAACAATTGTAGCCCTAATTTAGAACATTCTTTCTTTGAAATTCTAGGTAAATATCTTTCAAGGCCATTCTCAAAGTACAAATATAAATGAGAGCATTTGTAGAATGATGGAAGGCTCACACATTGAGAAAGGTCAATTAAGCAACGAATCAAGCCAAAATGCATCCATGGGACAATTACATCTTGTAATAGAATAGTTGACAAATTTTGATGGTCGTAATGATCTTGGTAAAGTGAATTTAATATGCACATTCTGTAGCAAGAAACATAATCTATCATCCTTGGATAGATGCTTTGGAAAGCTATGTTGCTTTAATGGACGAGTAATCTAGCCTAAAGTGAAAAGGCCTCTAGTTCCATTGTGGACATTGTTGTGTGGTGCTAATAAAACAAGCCAATAATTTAGAACTTTGATTTGAGTTTACAATAGCATTCTAGTTTTCTCATCATTGGGAGCCAAGATTGATGAAAGTATTTGTGATAATGGAGATGTGTAACTTTTAAGATATATTAAGCATTGTATCATCTTATTGGATCATTGATTCCATCTATACAATCACAATTTCAAAATCCAATATTTGAATAAATGTATATATATGATACTGAGCATGAATTGCAAAATGGAATGTCCTTGATGCCATCATTGGACCCTATGATATTAGAGGCATTGCAATGCATGATGCATTAAGTAAATCATTATGTTTCTATTTTTTGCCAAGTGAGAGGTGTTTTGGAAGAAGAGCTGAATGCTAGTCAAATGAGTCCTTCCAACTTCTACTCTTAGCAAAAAGAGGTAATCATCAATATAGTCTTCCAACAAGTTGCATTCAAATAGTTGGTCTTATGATTGGGAACAATCATGAAACAATAAACCATCGTGAATATATAGTGCTTCAAACACATGACAATATTTTGGATCATGTGTCAAACCTACACCCTTCATACATGGCCCTATTATGCTCTTTTGTTATGTTGTGGAGATGACGGATGGTACCCAAAAATAATTCTTAAAAAAAAAATAGCTCAATATGTTCACATACAGAACATAAAGTATCCCAAATGCAATTCTATTATACAAGTTTGTCAAGGTTATGGTGTATGTCTATTATTAGCAGGAAGATCACTACAACAAAATAGTGTCGATGCATATGCCAATGTAGATTAAATAGGATTTGCAATAATTGACATAAACATAGAGTTGCAGTGTATAGGGGACTTCAAGACATGCAAGATTCAAGACGTCCCCAATGGAGATGAACCGCCCACATGTGAGTCATATATTGTAATTATTGTGGGGCATGTGACCACCACAAAACAAAGTATCCCAACTACATCATTCGGGTCCTTTGGCTTAAGGCCATCATTCAGAAAGTACTCCATTGACTTGCCCAGAAGAAGAAGTTGCAATGCGAGACTGCATGCCGCTAGAAGAAATCTCTTGGAGATTGCAAGAGCTAGAGGAAGCTGAAGGTGATGTGTAGGATTTGCATCTTCTTGCCCTGGTAATCGCTCCCCTCTTCACTCTAATGAACAATTTGATGCAACACCATGTACCCAGGCAATAAGCATCCTTGTATAAATTTTTTTTTCCCTTTGTTTTCAATCTCTCTCTTTTCAAGCTATGGTGGATATTCCTGTGTTTTGTGGTCAGATGGATGAGAATCCAAAAGAATACCTAGTCTCTTTTAAACATCAATGTGTGTCTTTGAACTTCCTTATGGAGGATCAATGGCTATTGGTGCTTCCTACTGTCTTAGATGGTTTTGCAAAGGTGTGGTATGAAAAGCAGACTGATGTAGTTCGACAAAGCTGGCCACATTTGAGTGCAGCACTGGTTGAGTATTTTGGCAAGAGTGAGGATCCTGAGAATGTTCATTAGTTGATAGCAAGGTTGAGGCAAGAAGAAGGAGAGACCATGTGTTGATATGTGGATCGAGCCGCTGGGCTCTTGGATTGCCTAGTTGCTATGCAACCAGATAACGAGGGGTTCACTCCTGGAATGAATCAAATTGTGTTGAGCCATATGGTGATTGGTGCAATGGATGGGTTCTGTCTGAAAGATTCCAACAACCACATGTGGAGCATGCAAAGGTAATTGCAGTAAAGTTTTACAGGATGTCTAATGATCGAGTCGTCATTCCCTCTTTCTTAAATGTTCATGGCGGTTCTACCTTGAGAAAACCTCTTCCGTCCTCGTCTTCTCCTCTTCCACAACAATCCGCAGTGGTTTTTCATGACTACAATCAAAAGGAGCACTACCACCCAGAGGGGTGTTTATTTTTTGCAAGCTTTTTCATTTTTTTGCGAGCTTTTCTTGGGCTGCTCGGGGGACTTGATTTTTTAAATCATTTTTTTGAACATTATATAGCACAACTATTGGGGGACTTCACATGATATAAGACTCACAAATGTTGAGCAACACTTATAACACAACCCTTACTCGAGGGGTTGCACTAGCAGAGCCCCTAGCTGGGCTTGGGGAGCTGGGCTTGGGGGGCTTGGATAGCCAATCTTATTTTGGCCATAACTTGGGCAATATGACTCCAAATATGGTCATGTTGGTAGTCAAAATGATTGGTGTAACATGAACAAAGCAATTTCTCATGTTATAATTTCAAAATTTTGAATATTTGAAATTTTTTTGTTTCATAAGAGCTTGAACTTAATATCATGCTACACATGGACATAATGTTTTGCCAACCATCATTGTATATCAATAGTTTGGACATATATACTTGGTAGTTATTAATAATTAATAATTTCAAAAAAATCATAATCAATGATACTAAAAGGGCATCATTATTAGCTTCACTTGAAGGGGAAGATTGTCCTAAACAAAGAGAAAAAAAGGAGCCCCAGACTAACACAATCCCTAGCTGAGCTCTAGGGGCTCCATCACATAAGTTTATTCTCGCTCATGGTGACATGAAGGTGCTCCATAATTGGTGTCCATAATGGTTATAAGGTGATCAATGATTTATTGGTTGTATTATTACACATTTTACTCATGTGCATTAATTATCCTTACTATCATATTAATTAGTCGTTCCTTGGTCATATGGATAGCAAAAATTTAGCGAGTTGCAAAAAGTTGTTTCAAAGGGAATTTGGTAGAAGGAGCTTCGTGGGTCCCCCAATTTCATTTCTTTTTTGTTCACTACACAAAATCCTTGCTTTGAGGCTCAAATAAAGATAGTAAGAAAACCCTTAAGCTCACAAATGTGTATTTTTAAGCATTCCTTTTCATGTCTTTTCCATTCACAACTCAAAAAAAGCTCACAAAAAAAATGCAAAAGCTTGCAAAAAAAAATCACCCCACCTGGAGTATCCAAACATTTCTAAAGTGCATCTCATAGAGTCTTCCAGTATAATGACCAGGGGGTCTAATCCCTATCTTATCATGAGGAGACTGAATATGGCAATGGTTGTGAATCACCTCTCCCTAAAAGTTGTAATGGGTCTACACATAATGATGATGAGCAACATACTGCATTCACCCCTTCGAGTGCTCTTTCTCCTTCCTCAGATATTTCTTACGTGACAAAGAGTTCGAAGGGCTTAATGGACTATTTGATGAAGAAAGCATCAATGAGCTTGAATTCTTGGTTACAGGCATTGATGCCAATGAAATCCATGTCCCTCCTTCTCCACTTGATATCATGAGTCCTCTAGAACCTAATGAGGTGGTGTGATATGATAGCTTGCTAGAGTTGTTTGAAATGTTCTCAGAAGATGCTATGATGAACATCAAAGAAGAATGTAACCAATTATGGGCTGAGCTAGTTGATGATGAAGTCATTGTTCAAGACAAAGTATTGTGTAGTGACCATGATGTTGAGGCCGAGAAGTTGATCAATGTGATTCCTGTTGAGGATGTTATGAAGGTATCCCTTGATGATTCCACAAGGTGTGATCCCATGATCAAAGATTACCATCACGTTTTCACGTTTTCGTTATTGGGTTATTAACGTTCGTTAATTACTCTTCCAAGTAGTGTGAAAACCACGTGATCATGTAGGTTACTGAAAAAAATCATTGGTAAACCAGATAAATGTACCACTGGTACCCAAGCCACTATCGGCCACGGTAGAATTAATACTCCCCATGGTAATATTAATTATCCCAACGGTGTAAATACCGATGATAATATATACCACCGGGAATATTAATTGTACTACCGGTAGTGTCTTGGGTATTGCCGGTGTTATGGGGTGCAGATTCCCAGTTTCTCGCATGCCTCGAGGCTATATATCGATGGAAATGGTGATAGAGGCTCGCCATTCGATCTGGTTGTGGTTCATATCCCGATAAGTTGGGAAAGAAAGTGAACCACGATTTGGATCTGAATAGTTGTAAGGCTAAGTTGGTTAGAGTGAGTCAGCATTCATTATACCTTTGCGTATGGTTTGCTCCTCCGATTCCCTGCATCTTGGAGAAATTATAGACCATGAAAATGAGGGCTAGTGGATACAAGTGTTTGTTGTGTGTTCTTGAGGGTGGTCTTTACTCTGACTCCTTGCATTTTGGGAAACTTGCAGACCACAATCATGAGTGCCAATGAATGCAATTGTTAGTGAGCAGTCTTGAATCTTAAGCTAAGGGCCTTAGTTATGGAGAAGGGGGAGACGAGATGGCAATGACTTGATAAAAAATAGGCCGGCACGTCTTGTGACTAGGAATGAACAATCAGAAATGCCTGAAATTAGAAATGCTCGTTCACGATATTCAAGATGAGTTGTGAGTAGGCAAACTCTGGATGCATCGAGTCATGCCCATGCTAGTATTGATATGCTTGAGAGTGTTCCTGGGGTTGAAGAAGGAGTTGTAGAAGAGGATCTCATTGCCAAAATGGGTACTACCCCAACATTTGATCCACCCTGTGAGGTTCTTAATCAAGATACAGGGAGAGGATTTATGCAGGTATCACAATCCTCTCAAAGAGTTGTTCCACGTGCATAGGGGAAAAAACATAAGTCACATGGTCGAGAGTGGGACTTTGTTATTGAGTGGGAATGCAAGTATTGTGGAATACAAAAATCTGGGGGAGCACCTCGCATAAGGGGCCACTTGCTTGGTGACTCAAGAAAGAGCATTCAGCATTGTGCAACCCTAGGAGCTGCTGCAGGAGCTTGCACTTTGACAGAGAAGATGCAATATTTTGGAAAAATACGAAGAAGATCCCAATTCTTATGCATGAATTTCATAAGGTGGTGCGACAATATTATCCCCACAACCATGAGTTTGCAAAGTGTTGTAACGAGTTAGCCAAGTATCGATGCAAGGAGGGGTTGTTTGGATCGAGCAATGTTCAAGCATTGGCAAAAACTACATCTACTTGAAAATGGTGGATGATGAATGGTGGCACATGTGAGCTTCTATGCCCGATTGCAATGAGGGTTCTTTCTTAGACATGCCCAAACTCAGGCTCAAAAATTAGAAATTGGAGTCATTACAAGTACATTCAGAGTACTTTATGAAATATACTTCTAGAGGATTGGTCTGAGAAGTTAGTGTACATCTATGCCAATCATAAAATCCTAGAAACATTAGGAGATGTGGGATATGAGGAGAAAGTTCCAAAATGGACCTACGATATCCCACCAGATGCTATACAACCTGAAGCAATCCCATCATTGCAGATTCTAGAACCCCAAGAAGAGGATGAAAATGAGATAGATGGTGCAACATCCGACAAAGATAGCGATGAGGAGGATGAATCTAATGAAGATGAAGGAAATAATATTCACCTGCCACATGGGTCTGAATATGAGGATTCCAATTGATGATGTTAGGATTGCATGTGATGGATTTTTGGATTGCATAGTGCAAAATAAATTATGAACATTGGATGCATTTAAATTAATAATTAAGCAATTAGATGTATGAATCCCACCACATCATATAGTACACCATCATATAGCTTCAATGGACTTAAAATAAAGGCATATATTTTCATAATAAATACATTTATACAAGGTCATGGACTTCATTCAATGTCATGGTCCTAGACACAATTGTCCTAAGCCCAATACCATGTATAATGCCATTGATAGTTGGGCTTTACAATGTGGACAAATTGACCTAGTTGGCAAGTAATCCACTAGACAATAAAGATGAAATTTGTGGCCACAAGGTAAAGAGCAATAGCCAGTACAATTATCAAACAAGCATTGTCATATTGGGCACAAGCAATTGTCTGGGCTATCGGAGGAAGGGGTTCCACGACATATGGTTGTGATGATGGATGGCGACAAATAGCTAACCACACCTCCATGCTTGCATCTTCGATTAGTGTTGCACATGCTTCATGGGCCTCTTGTTGTAGCTACGTGTTCAGGTCCTCCAAGCTCTTCAATTGGGCACGTAGAGCAATATTCTCATTCTACAACTCTGGCTCAGTTTGTAGTCTTTCAATCTCTAGGCATTGGACCTGCTCAAACTGGGCCACGTTCTCATCGTGAAGTTGCACCACTTGTTGCTCTAGTGGGCCACGCGCACCCTCCAATGCCATAGACAATTGTGATTGGGTGATCGTCACTTCTATACGACCACGTGTATGCTTGTCCTTGTACGAGGAGAAGTCCACTTGTATACCCTTAATGAAGTGCACATACAAGAATTTGGTGAAGTACATCGCCACTTCATTATGGTGTTGGGGCTTTCCATATACCTCGATGTAGATTTCCTTGGCATTTTGCCGAATCCGTTCGTCTCGGAAATTGCTTATCTTCCACCTCGCATGCTGGTCTAAAGCTTGGGTTTGGGTGCTTCCATGTCCCTCTATTCCTCTGCGTCTCCTTGTTTGACTGTGTGAGCCTGCCTCTTCATCTTCCTCTAAGGGCCAGATTTGCTTGGAGCTCTTGTTTGGAGACTAGCTTGTGTACTTCTTTCCATTGCATGGTTGCAAAACCAATGCCCATGGTGTCAATTGCTATTTAGATACTTATTGGCAATATTTTCAAACAAAAATTGAATTATTAAACATACAGACCTCTAGATTGAGCGTACATAGATGTACGTGAAATAGTCTTTGGTACATGCTCAGACGTTGCATTGGCAACCCTGCATAGTTGCTCGAACTATAACCATTGATGCGCACATCGTGCCTCCTCTTGTGTCAATGGATGCTTGCCTGCTCTTCTAGAGACTTCCTCCTACTTGTGCAGAGGAGGAGTATCCTCTCCTTGTGACATTTTCCAAAAGTGTAGTGTGGATACTGTAGTTCAGATATCTCAGTATAGATAAATGCCCTAAGTGTAGTATGCAAAGTCTGCATGCATCAAAATCAATATTTGTGAGTTCATCTTGTGTGAGATAGGACACAAGATGTACAATATGCTTGATGAAGGATGAAGATGTTACAAATGCCATGCAAAATGTACATGTTGAAATCTTGAATGAATGCTTTCAAATGTTGCAATGTTTACAAAATATAAAAGGTTGTACATCCACAACATAAATGACATCTTTTTTTACTTATAAATGCTTTCAAGGCCAATAATCTTATTTTTGAACAAGAAGTTTATTACAATAAGTTTGACAGACACATGGTGTCCCAAAAAAATTACAAGGCAAAAAATGTGGCTTATGTTGCAAGCCTAAGGGCAAGAGACATCTCTTCCATAGGCCTCATAGCCAATTCTCCTTCACATTCCACTCTCTTTAACAAATCACTGGTCTCTGCAAGCGGCTTTCTATGATCGGCAATGCGATGCATCATTTGTTCATGCACATGACGTTTAATGGAATTAACAACATGAGAGGGAGGAATTTTTCAATCATTCTCAAGGTAACCCCAGGCATCTTTAAAAAATTGAATCATCTCAACAATGATCCATCCCAATGCATAGGTATCTGCATGGCATGTATATCTGCCTCTTAAGGCTACCTCTTCTAGCTAGGGTGCAAGCCACTTTTTTTGCCCATGCTCATCCTCTTTCCTGTGAACTCTCTCAACAGAGTCAGCATCTGTCTCCAAAGGCTACTTCTTCATATGCTTGAATGCCATTTGACTCTCCGAGAAGTCCATGGCCATTCCCAAATCTATGATACCTACTCCGCATCTAGAATTTCCAACAAAATCCAATAAGATGTTGCCTGGGTGCAAGTCTATGTGCATCCACCTTCCTGCATGTAGCCTTGCCAAACCATCCACAAGTGCATGGATGATATGGAGGAGATTCTCACAAAAGACATTGATCCGGGAAATATCTGTTGAGATATCGAGCTCCACTCGAGATATACCAGGGTGACCGTTGGGTACTTATGTCACCGACTTGTTAGCTGGAGATGCGGTTGGTACACCGCCCACGAATAATAGCTGGATGACAGCTATCCTTATCTACACTAGTTCGTGGCTCAGTTAGTATGCCACCTTAGTTAGTTGAGTTTGGTTTGAGACCCACATATAGGGTTCTTCTATTTCTTTGTACTTGAGTTCTTTTGGCTTTCACAACTAAGAAGAGAAAAACTGTTTTTCAGCCTCCACCTTTGTGTGTATTCCCCCATTGTGCATGTGAGAAAGCCGCAAGTGAGACTCCTTCCCTCTCTCCCACAATCTTCACATGGTATCAGAGCCTTGTTCGTGGTAAGGAGCTCAAGAAAGCAAGCCAAGTTCGTGGTGTCCTGGTAAGAGGACAAGTGTTGCTTTCCTATTTCGAGTTTGGGAGCAAATCTCTACAGGTAGCACAGCCAGAAGTGCAGGAGTGCACTGTTTCAGATTGAGACACCCTTCGCGGTGTGGCGAGAGCGCAGTATATGCTGCAGGTGAGGGCGAAGCCCATAGTGACTTTATTTTTTTGATTTGAGGCCGTTTCGGGGCCCGTTTTGAAGGAGGAAGTTCTTCGCAGGCACTCAGAAAAAGGCCCTGTTTTTGGCTGTGCGACCATTGCGCGGCTAGTTGGTGGAAAGGTGCCGCAGAAATTGCATCGTATGCCTGTGTGCAGAGATATTGGGAGTTACAGATTCATGCCTGTTGCCTGTTGATGCAAAATCGTCACTAGGAAGTGACTGTGTGGTGAAATACCACTTTCATCAGTTTTGCAGATCTGCTCGTGTGAGGCAAAAAGCTGTGTTTTTTGCAGTGACACAATATTTTGCAGTGTTCTGTAATGGCATCTGATTCTCTTTCACAGATTGTCACTGAAAAGCTTGACAAGAACAACTTCCAGGCATGGAAGTTTAGAATGACGAATTTCTTGATGGGAAAAGGCTATTGGGAATTCATTACAGGAAATGAAGAAGAACCTGTTCTTCCTAATGTTCCTAGTCAACAGGAAATGCAGGCATTCAAAGGATGGCATGAGAGAGCCAGGAAAGTTATGTACTGGCTGTCTATCAGTATTTTGGACTCCATGATTGTGCATATTCAGGATGCAAATACGCCAAAGGAGGCATGGGATACTTTGGCAAAAATGTATAGCACAAATACGCAAGCCAGGAAAATGCAACTCAAACAGGAGTTGCACAATGTGCAGAGAGAAAATTTGAGCATAAATGACTACCACATGAAAGTGAAGAAAATTGCAGATGCACTTGCTTCCATTGGGTCGCCAGTGGATGATGACGATTTGGTTTCTGTGACCTTGAATGGTCTAGGAAAGGATTATGCACAGTTCCGGACATCCATGAAAACTTTCCTGATTTTGAGGAGTTGATTGCTCTTCTAATTTCTGAAGAGTAGAGAAATGGGGGTGCATCTTCTTCAGCAGGAACTTCAAAAGAAACTGTCTTCTACTCAAATGCTGGTAGAGGTAGAGGCAGGGGTAGAGGAGGCCGAGGCCGTGGTAGAAATCAGAATATGCAGCAAACGCAAGAAAACCAGTCCTATGCAGGAGGACGTGGGAACTCTAGAGGCAGGGGGAGCCAAAGAGGCTGTGGTGGATGGCAGAGAGGCCAAAATGCAAATAGCAATATTGAATGCTACTATTGTGGCAAAATGGGTCATATGGCTAAGGACTGCTATAAAAAGCAGAATGACATTATGAATGGAAAATTGCAGCAAGGCAAGTATGCATCCTCTAGTAGACAGGGTGATGACAGAAATGAGCATTTGTTTATGGTGCAGCATATGACAAATTCTGTAACAAGTGCAGAAGAAAGCAATGATGTGTGGTATGTTGACTCGGGTGCGTCAAACCACATGACAGGTCACGCTGAATGGATGCAGGATGCAAGAAAAATGGAAAAACCAGGATTTGTGGAGACTGGTGATGATACTGCACATCCTATTGTGCAGATTGGCAAAATTCCTTTGTCTATGCAGGATGGGAAAAAGAAATACTTGTCTGATGTATTTCATGTCCCGAACATCACCAAGAACCTGGTTTCTGTTGGTCAGATGGTTGAGCAGGGCTTGCAGGTCAGATTTAATCCTCATGGATGCTTTGTTGAGGATATGAAAAATAATGGTCGCTTGATAGCAAAAGGAAAGAAGAAGGGCAGGATGTTTACATTGGATGCAGACATGCCTGAATTGAGTGCAGCAATGTTTGCACATGGGACCGGTGTAGTTGCAGATATTGATATCTGGCACAAACGCATTGGTCATGTTAATATACAGCGACTTAAATCAATGCAAGCCCAAAATATTGTTGCAGGATTGCCAAAATTCAAGGTTGCAGAAATGCACAAGATTTGTGAAGCCTGTCAATTTGGGAAACAGGCAAGGAAACCTTTTCCTAGGCATGTTCAAGAGAGTAAAAAACCATTGGAATTAATCCACTCTGATGTGTGGACTACAAAAGCTGCATCTATTGGAGGCTGTCACTATTTTGTCACATTTATTGATGACTTCAGTAGAAAACTGTGGGTGTATTTTATGAAAAAGAAAAGTGAAGTGTTTGGGCACTTCAAAGCTTTCAAAGCTATGGTTGAAAAAGAAACAGGCCTACAAATAAAATGCCTAAGGTCAGATGGAGGGGGAGAGTACCTCTCAAATGAGTTTGCAAGGTTCTTGCAGGAGCATGGTATAAAGCAGCAATATTCATGCAGTCATACCCCACAGCAAAATGGAATTGCAGAAAGAAAAAACAGGCATATTGGAGAGGTGTCTCGGGCTTTGCTAAATGAAAAAGATCTACCAGATTATTATTGGGCTGAAGCAGTTGCTACAGCAGTAATGAACAGGACTCCCACTGCAGCAATACATGGCATGACGCCAGAGGAGATGTATACTGGTAGGAAACCAGATATTTCCCATTTGAAGATTTTTGGTTGCATTGCTTATGTCCATGTGCCAGATGAGTTGAGGTCCAAGTTGGATCCAAAAGCTGAGAAGTGCGTCTTTATTGGTTATTCTCTGCAGCAGCAGAAATGGTATAGATGCTATAACCCTTCTACACGTAAGTTCACAGTGAGCAGAGATGTTGTTTTTGATGAGATGAGCAGCTGGTATAAACCAGTAAATGTGATGATTGATGTAGATGCACAAAATGGTAATGCTGCACAGAATGCACAGCAGCAATCACAAAATATCAGTGGACCTGGAGTGTCCTCTACCAGTGGTTCACATACTTCGCCATGGACAGGCAGATTGAGATCAGGAGAATCCCCTCAAAGCAATGCAGATAGTGGTACGCAGGTATCACGAAAAGGAAAAGAGAAGGTAGATCAGCCCATGTTTGATGTGAATGCAGGTCACTCTTATGTGGATGGTGAATCCAGTGGCTCAGAACAGAGCATTGATGATGAGTTGGGTATTCCTTCTGTTGTTACACCTGGAGTAAGGAAGACCAGGGATGTTTTGAGAGCACCTAGAAGTGAGCCTATTTTGCGCAGGTCTACCAGGGTTAGGTATCCTGTGGATAGGCTGAAATATGATGGATTTACAGCCATTCACTATGCCTATATGGTCAAAGTGATACAGGAACCAGAACCCACTTCTTTTGAGCAAGCCATGGGAAATGAAAAATGGGAGAAAGCCATGGATGAAGAAATGGATGCCTTGGATGCTAATGCTACATGGGAATTGGTGCCTTTGCCTAAAGGCAAGAATGCAATTGGTTGTAAGTGGGTTTATAAGATCAAGCACAATGCAGATGGTTCTGTGAATAGATACAAGGCAAGATTAGTTGTCAAGGGGTATGCACAAACATATGGCATTGATTATGAAGAAACTTTCAGCCCAGTTGCAAGGATGGCAACCGTAAGAGCAGCCATTGCTATGGCTGCATCAAAGGGATGGTCTTTACATCAGATGGATGTAAAGAATGCCTTCTTGCATGGTGATTTGCAAGAAGAGGTCTTTATGGAGCAGCCAGCAGGTTATGTTCATGCTACTCATCCTGAGTTTGTTTGCAGGTTGAAGAAAGCCTTGTATGGCTTGAAGCAAGCACCTAGAGCATGGTGTGACAAGATAGGACAGTATCTTGTCACTATTGGCTTTCAGATTTCCAAGGCAGATTTCTCACTCTATGTGAGAAAAACAGAGAAAGGGATTATGCTGCTGGTCATTTATGTTGATGATTTGATCATCACAGGTGATAGTGATGAAGATATCCTTCATGTGAAAATGCTATTGAGGCAGAAGTTTGAGATGAAGGATTTGGGAGAGCTGCGTTATTTCTTGGGCATTGAGGTGATTAGATCACCAAGTGGGATACAGCACTTACAGAGGCAGTATGGATTGGACATGCTGTCCAAATATGGGATGACAGGCTGTAAGCCTATTTCAGTTCCTTTGGAGCAGAATGTGAAGCTGAGCACAGATGCAGGTGAGCTTCTGGAAGACCCTACTATGTACAGACGCATAGTAGGAAGTTTGATTTACATGACTATTACCAGGCCAGATTTGAGCTATGCTGTTGGGTTGGTAAGTCAGTTTATGCAGGCTCCAAGGAAATCGCATTTGGATGCGGCTAGACGCATACTCAGGTATGTGAAGTCCACATTGCAGTATGGACTATTTTATGAGGCTGGGGTTCAGATACAGTTGCATGGATACACTGATGCTGATTGGGCTGGTAGTATTTCTGATAGACGATCTACCAGTGGATATATGTTCTCTTTTGGGAGTGCTACAGTCACTTGGAGCAGCAAGAAACAGCCTACAGTTGCCTTGTCGAGCACAGAGGCTGAGTACAGGGGTGCAATAATGGCTGCATGCGAGGTAGCTTGGTTGCATAAGCTACTTTATGATATGCATCAGTCTACAGATGGGCCGGTTGTCATTTATTGTGACAACATGAGCAGTATACATTTGGCAAAGAACCCAGTCTTTCATGCTAGAACAAAGAACATTGAGGTGCATTATCACTATGTGCGGGAGAAGGTTTTACTAGGTCTTATTGATCTAGTTTATGTCAGCACAGAGGATCAGGTAGCTGACATATTCACGAAAGCATTGGGCGCAGAGAAGCTGCACAAGTTCATAGACCTGCTTGGTGTGCAGGATTTGGGATTGAGCTCGAGGGGGAGTGTTGAGATATCGAGCTCCACTCGAGATATGCCAGGGTGACCGTTGGGTACTTCTGTCACCGACTTGTTAGCTGGAGATGCGGTTGGTACACCGCCCATGAATAATAGCTGGATGACAGCTATCCTTATCTACACTAGTTCGTGGCTCAGTTAGTATGCCACCTTAGTTAGTTGAGTTTGGTTTGAGACCCACATATAGGGTTCTTCTATTTCTTTGTACTTGAGTTCTTTTGGCTTTCACAACTAAGAAGAGAAAAACTGTTTTTCAGCCTCCACCTTTGTGTGTATTCCCCCATTGTGCATGTGAGAAAGCCGCAAGTGAGACTCCTTCCCTCTCTCCCACAATCTTCACAATATCTTCCTTCTCCAATGTAGATGGGACTTCCTTGCTTGTTGTGGCCATCAGATCCACTCCTCCTCTTAGAACATGGTGGAAGTAGCATGTGAATCTGCCTTGGTCCATTGGTAGAATCTGAAGAAAGTGCAACAAGCTATCGCCATCAAAGTAAGGTGTGATGGTCCATAATGGCTCTTCTCAAGTTGCTACGATCACATGTACAAGGACAAGGTGTAAAATCTGCATGAGTTGTTCTCTCCTTGCTTCTCGTGTATGCATCCCAATATTGCCCTTGTACTTCTTTCCGACATATTCCACGTGATATGGCAACCCTACAACTCCTACCAACCACACTTTAATAACAATGCCATAGGATCCTGAGCCAATTTTCTCGCGTACATGGATCTCCCTCTCTGTGACATAGGCCAAGAATTACACTCTGTCTATGTTACTAGCCAGGTGTTGTGCCATTTGAACCTCATCACCTCTCAATGGTTGAAAGGGTGTAGAGGATGGCTGCTCTTCTCCTGCAACCAAGGATGTAGCTCGCCCATAAGCTGCTACAACCTTCTTTTCCTAGCTCTTAGGCACTATGACACATCGATCTGATGCACACCTTTGATAGAGGAGTTATAGATATTATGGAGAGGAGTGCAGGTCTTTGATATTTCCAGAGCTCCTAGACATACCAATGATATTTTGGTCAGGGGTATCTTGATGTGGACCATGCATGACTACCCAAGATATGGAGAGTGTGCAGGTATGTGGTTGTGTCTCTACAAGTATAATATAGGATTATGCTTTTATGACTCTCTTTTGCATGCATGTCTTATACTCACACATTCATGCACGTGTGCAGGACTTGTTACAAGTGGGTACCATGCTTGTCCTATTTGTGGACTGGGTTTGAAATCGCTTGCACGATACTCCAAACATATGAGGAAAAATGTTTATGAAGGTCATGCCCGATACCTTCCGCTGGACCATCTCGCACATGGAGGTTAACTTGATCCACCACCATCATATTTGAAGGCAAGTGACTGGATTCAAGCTTGGAGGGTGAATGGATAGGAACATCCTCCTGGTATGAAGAGGCTATTGATCTTTCACATGCTTCCTTATTGCGGTCAGTTACAAATCAATCATCTCTTGGATCCCATGCATATCTTCAAGAATGTGGGGGCTACTATTTGGGCACACTTGGTTGGTTCCAAAGACTCGAGAGGAGTGTGAGAATACTTGCATGCTATGAATAGGATGTCTCGTTTGTGGCCTCAAGTGCATGCTTCGGGAAAAGTTGTCCTCCCGAAAGCAACGTGGATCCTCTCTACAAGGGAGGAGGCAGTGGTCAAGGAGAACATTGCCTCTTTTCAAACACCGATAGGGTACATGCGTTGCTTGAAAGGAGCATTTTCAAAGGACAATAAGCTTAGTGGGCTGAAGTCCCATGATTGGCACAAGGTCTTATAGGTATTCTAAGCTGTAGAATTAGTGTACCGATAAACGTGATGCGTTAGCGTAATAGTGATTATGTTATATTGTTGACATGACTTCTTTGTTGCTTTGATAGTTCATCCTCCCAATTACAATAAAAGGGTGCTTACAAGAAGAAGTTAGAAATGCTATATTCAAGATGAGTGGTATTGTGAGGTATGCTTACTATCAAATCACATTGATTGCATTTTCTTCAATTTAAGCTGATTAATCTGTAGACTGATTATGACAATATCTTACATGGACATGTGAAATAGGTGGATATCTCAAAAGAGATCTCCATTTCGAGCATCAAGAAGGCTAGGGTGTAATCCATCAAACCCGTATGCTTGCTTGAGAAGCACTTTCCCTTGAGCATTATGACAACTCAAGTCCACTTGCTTGTGCATATAATTGATGAGGTGGCTATTGCAGGTACTGTTCATAGTCAATGGATGTTTTTTCTCGAGCGGTTTATGAAAACTTTGAAGGGATTTGTAAGACAAAGAGCAAGACCAGAAAAAGCATGGCAGAGGGATGGCTTGTGCAAGAGTCATTAGTATATATCACGGAGTTTCTTGCATCCATGGATCCCGATATGTCGCAAGCTTGGCATAACAAGGATGATGATCACATCGTTGGTGAGGTTTCCTAAGGAAAAGGGATTGAAAGAAAGATGAGCGAAGAGCAAATGGAGGAATTCGATAAGTTTTGTATCCTCAATAGCCCTGAGATGCAGAAGTAGATTGAGAGATATGAAGTGGCCAAAGCAGAAAGAATAAATGCAAGGACGAGAATCAGAGTAATGTACAGGCAATCGCAACCATATCAATGGGATCTGGCTCTTCTCCCCACTCACATGTCACTTGATTGGCTACAACTGGCTCTATGTAAAGCCGAACGCGATGGAGAGATAATAAATGAGCGCAAGCGAGAGTTATCATCTAGGTGTATGATGCATGTAAGTTTCTTACCTCTTGACGTAATTAAGTAATTATTTACGGCAATATATGCTATAAAATAGATGCATCTTCATTGTTATAATGATGCTCTTTTATAGTACAAAAAGTATAATGCATTATGGTCATATGGATGATATTTTCATGTGGAACGGATCGATTCAAAGAGAGTCACATATGATTGTGGAGTCATGGCTAACATCACACAAGATAGCCGAGCAAGTGCTTCAGATACCAATCTTCTCTCCTCACAATTGGATTATTGTGGAACCATATGCGAAATATATGAAGTTGATTTCAGACGATTTAGTATTTTCATTCTTGATGTAAAATGGTTTAGAACTATTTATAACGGTCCCCTTGCGACAGTGAGAAAAGATTGTAGAAGTTTCTTTGCAATACACTCCACCAAACATTGGACCGATGAAAGTGATACTTTTGTTCTTCCCGAACACTGTGAGTAGGTGCATACTAAATGTTTAATTAATCAGAGCTTTCCTTTGTAAACATCCATTGATACATGTACTTGAGCATAATTTCATATATATAATTGACGACATTTGACACCCATCTTCAATATAGGTGCAAGTTTTTCATTCGGATCGTTCTGATCCAAGATGGTGGTAAGTGATCCAAGTTGCACCACGAAGTAAGCAAATTTTTGAAGATAGAGACGTGGATATGGAGATGCCACTACCAATGCCAGATCCAATTGATCCTGATAAATCTAGCGAAGAAGATGAAGATCACAATATGAGCCAAGAGGAAGATGCGCATAATGACATCACACGGGAGGAAGATGGAGATCACAATATTGAGAAAGAATACAACGATCATCAAGAATCACCACACTTTATTGAAGAAGATGATGAAGTACTTTTAGGTGAACATATGATGCTAGAGTACGATGATGATATAGGAGATCAACTCGGTATAGAGTTAGAGATAGACTTTTTTGGTGCATTAGACTTGGCTCAAGATGAAACAGTTGATGTAAATGCTCTTCATTGATTTTTTTCATCTCAAACTTGGACATGAATATATGAGCTTCAAAGGCTTGATGTACATGCTCTCATACTTTTATTCTCTCAGAAGATCAAACATGTATGAAAATTTAAAAAAATTATCATTGGAAAAAACTAACTTTTAAGGCCTATATGAGTAAAAAAGCTCAAAAAACAAACATAAGCATAGGCATAGGCATAGGCATAGGCAAAGGAAAAGAGGAAGAAGAGGGAAAGGAAAAGAGAAGACATATGCATGATAAGCATCAGCATAAGAGACAAAGGCATATGCTCATGCTTATGCTTATGCATGAGCATAAGAGAAGGGGGAAAGGAAAGAGAGATTGGAAAAGGGGAAAGAGGGAAAGAAAGAGAGAAGAATAGGGAAAGGAAAGAGGGAAAAATAGACATATGCTCAAGCTTATGCATGAGCACATGTCTACTTCTCTTATGCTCATGCATAAGCATAAGCATGAGCATATGCTCATGCTTATGCTTATGCATGAGCATAAGAGAAGGGGGGAAGAGAGAAAAAGAGGGAAAGGAAAGAGGGAAAAAGAGGAAAAGAAAGAGAGAAGAGGGAAAGAGGGAAAGTAAAGAGGGAAAAACAGACATATGCTCATGCTTATGCATGAGCATACGTCTACTTCTCTTATACTCATGCATAAGCATAAGCATGAGCATATGCTCATGCTTATGCTTATGCATGATCATAAGAGAAAGGTGAAAGAGAGAACAAGAGGGAAAGGAAACAGGGAAAAAGAGACATATGCTCATGCGCATATGTCTACTTCTCTTATGCTCATGCATAAGCATAAGCATGAGCATATGCTTATGCTTATGCTTATGCATGAGCTTAAGAGAAGAGGGAAAGAGAGAAGAAGAGGGAAAGGAAAGAGGGAAAAAGAGGGAAAGAAACAGAGACGAAGAAGGAAAGGAAAGAGGGAAAGAGAGAAGAAGAGGGAAAGGAAAGAGAGATTGAAAAATGAGAAAGAGGGAAAGAAAGAGAGAAGAAGAGGGAAAGGAGAGAGGGAAAAAGAGACAAATGCTCATGCTTATGCATGAGCATATGTCTACTTCTGTTATGCTCATACATAAGCATGAACATAAGAGAAGGGGGAAAGAGAGAAGAAGAGGGAAACGAAAGAGGGAAAAAGAGGAAAAGAAAGAGAGAAGAAGAGGAAAAGAGGGAAAAAGAGACATATGCTCATGCTTATGCATGAGCATATGTCTACTTCTCTTATGCTCATGCATAAGCATAAGCATGAGCATATGCTCATGCTTATGCTTATGCAAGAGCATAAGAGAAGGGGGAAAGAGAGAAGAAGAGGTAAAGGAAAGAGGGAAAAAGAGCGAAAGAAAGAGAGAAGAAGAGGGAAAGAGGGAAAAAGAGACATATGCTCATGCTTATGCATGAGCATATGTCTACTTCTCTTATGCTCATGCATAAGCATAAGCATGAGCATATGCTCATGCTTATGCTCATGCATGAGCATAAGAGAAGGGGGAAAGATAGAAAAACGGGGAAAGGAAAGAGGGAAAAAGAGGGAAAGAAAGAGAGAAGAAGAGGAATAGAGAGAAAGTAAAGAGGGAAAAAGAGACATATGCTCATGCTTATGCATGAGCATATGTCTACTTCTCTTATGCTCATGCATAAGGATAAGCATAAGAGAAGGGGGAAAGAGAGAAGAAGAGGTAAAGGAAAGAGGGAAGAAGAGGAAAAGAAAGAGAGAAGAAGAGGGAAAGGAAAGAGGGAAAGAGAGAAGAAGAGGAAAAGGAAAGAGGGAAAAAGAGGAAAAGAGAGAAGAAGAGGGGACGATCAAGAGAGATTGAAAAATCAGAAAGAGGGAAAGAAAGAGAGAAGAAGAGGGAAAGGAAAGAGGGAAAAAGAGACATATGCTCATGCATATGCATGAGCATATGTCTACTTCTCTTATGCTCATGCATAAGCATAAGAGAAGGGCGAAAGAGAGAAGAAGAGGGAAAGGAAAGAGGAAAAAAGAGGAAAAGATAGAAGAAGAGGGAAAGAAAAGAGAGATTGAAAATGAGAAAGAGGGAAAGAAAGAGAGAAGAGGGAAAGGAAAGAGGGAAAAAGGGACATATGCTCATGCTTATGCATGAGCATGTCTACTTCTCTTACGCTCATGGATTAGCATAAGCATGAGCATATGCTCATGCTTATGCTTATGCATGAGCATAAGAGAAGGGGGAAAGAGAGAAGAAGAGGGAAAGAGGGAAAGTAAAGAGGGAAAAAGAGACATATGCTCATGCTTATGCATGAGCATATGTCTACTTCTCTTATGCTCATGCATAAGCATAAGCATGAGCATATGCTCATGCTTATGCTTATGCATGAGCATAAGAGAAGGGGTAAAGAGAGAAGAAGAGGGAAAGGAAAGAGAGAAAAAGAGGGAAAGAAAGAGAGAAGAAGAGGGAAAGGAAAGAGGGAAAGAGAGAAGAAGAGGGAAAAGAAAGAGGGAAAAAGAGGAAAAGAGAGAAGAAGAGGGAAAGAAAGAGAGAAGAAGAGGGAAAGGAAAGAGGGGAAAAGAGGAGGAAAGAGATTGAAAGATTAAAGGAGAGAATGCTTATGCTTATGCATGAGCATAAGAGAAGGGGTAAAGAGAGAAGAAGAGGGAAAGGAAAGAGGGAAAAAGAGGGAAAGAAAGAGAGAAGAAGAGGGAAAGGAAAGAGGGAAAGAGAGAAGAAGAGGGAAAAGAAAGAGGGAAAAAGAGGAAAAGAGAGAAGAAGAGGGAAAGAAAGAGAGAAGAAGAGGGAAAGAAAAGAGGGGAAAAGAGGAGGAAAGAGATTGAAAGATTGAAGGAGAGAAGAAGGAAAGGAGGGAAAGAAGAGGAGAGCAGAGGGAAAGAAGAGGAAAGAGAGGGGAAGAGAGGGTTCCTACACCCATCACTGTAGCTAGCGCTTAAGGCGCTAGCTGCAGGCCAATGCAAATAACAAAAATAACAAATGGAAAAAAGAGGAAGAACTTACCTAAAATAGTATGTCCCGTTCGGTGTTGTGGACTGGCCCAATAAAAGAGAAGAAACATACCATTTTTCAAATAAGATGTTAGAGGAAGGAGGAGATTACAAAAGTAACTTCTTGAAAGGAGGAGATTGAGGAGACAAGGAGAAAGAGAAGGAAGAGAAATACAAAAAAAGGAAAGAAGAGGTGAGTCTTCTTTCTTTCTTGAAATCTTGTTTTTTGTTTCAATCCTTTGAAAACAAGCATGAAAACTAGTTTATAGGTGTGCAATACAAGGAGAAGCACTCACAAAACTAAAGCTAACAAACAAATAACCTACATTGTTGAAACATACTCACCTCTTGAAAAACTTCCTTTCAAGAAACTAAAGAGGGAGAAGGGTGGAGAGGGAGCACAAGAGCTAGGAGAAGGGTGAGGAGTGGAGAATAGAGTGGGAGGTTGTCAGAAATAGGTGGGAGGTCGTCGGAAATAGGTGGGAGGAGAGATTGCCTTACTTACTTGAAAGATTAGAGAGTGCTAAAGAAAGCACCGTGGGTAGCATCGGGTTTCGGTTTTAACCCACAGCATTGCTATATAGCAACGCTTTTCTATCGCTTTTAATTAAAAACATCGCTATATAGCGACAGAATAGAGCAAAACGTTGCTATATAGTGACGCTTTAAGACACTTTTTATTCTAAGTTGAAGGGAAGCTCATAGATGCTATTTTATAACTGTTAATATATTTTCTTGCAACTTACGTTGTGATTTTATAAGTGTAGATGGAAGGGACGAGTGGAAGCTCGTCCGATGATGCACCAATGCCTGGGAGCACAAAGTGGCTTATGGAGAGGTTATACTGTCATTGCACTTATTACAAGCGAGATGTATGACATCAATGTCGTATTATCATGCGCCACTTGCAGATGTATGGGGAGGAGCCCGAACCAGTACCCATCGTTGGTGTTGCACGTGTTGATGGACTATCATTAAGTCAAAGCTATTTAAGTTCGTAGTCTTATTATCTTACATGAACATGTGAAATAGGTGGATATCTCAAAAAGAAATCTCCATATCGAGTATCGAGAAGGCTAGGGTGGAATCCATTGAAGCCGTATGCTTGCTTGAGAAGCACTTTCCCTCAAGCATTATGACAACTCAAGTCCACTTGCTCTTGCACATAGTTGATGAGGTGGCTATTGCAGGTACCGTTCATAGTCGATGGATGTTTTTTCTCGAGCGGTTTATGAAAACTTTAAAGGGATTTGTAAGACAAAGAGAAAGACCAGAAGCAAGCATGGCAGAGGGATGGCCTGTGCAAGAGTCATTAGTATATATCACAGAGTTTCTTGCATCCATGGATCCCGATATGTTGCAAGCTTGGCATAACAAGGATGATGATCCCATCATTGGCGAGGCTCCCCAAGGAAAAGGGATTGAAAGAAAGATGAGCGAAGAGAAAATGGAGAAATTCAATAAGTTTTGTATCCTCAATAGCCCTGAGATGCAAAAGTGGATTGAGAGATATGAAGTGGCCAAAGTAGAAAGAATAAATGCAAGGACGAGATTCAGAGTAATGTACAGGCAATCGCAACCATATCCATGGGATCTGGTTCTCACTACTACACACGCATCCTATTGCGACGTTTACGTACCGACGATTAGCGCCTGCTTAGCGTTAATCGTCGGTATAAAAATCGGGTTTCGTAAATCGTCGCTATATAGAGACTTTTGCCAAAAGTCGCTATATAGCGACGTTAGTAAAAGTCGCTATATAGCGACGTTTAAAAGTCGCTATATAGCGACACTGAGACAAAATATTATAGCGACGTTTTACAGAGAGGTTTTTTTTTTTTTTTAGGCCTTAAAAATTAGTTTTTTCCAATGACAAAATTTTTTAAATTTTCATACATGTTTGAGCTCATAGAGAATTAGAAAATGAGAGCATGTACATCAAGCCTTTGAAGCTCATATATTCATGTCCAAGTTTGAGATGAGAAAAATCAAATAAGAGCATTTACATCAACTGTTTCATCTTGAGCCAAGTCTAAGGTGCCAAGCAAGTCTATCTCCAACTCTATACCGAGTTGATCTCCTATATCATCATCGTACTCTAGTATCGTACGTTCACCTAAAAGTATTTGATCATCTTCTTCAATAAAGCTTAAGTGTGGTGATTGATCTTGATGATGTTGTCTTCCTCATCAATATCGTGATCTCCATCCTCCTCCCGTGTGATGTCATTATGCGCATCTTCCTCTTGCCTCATATGGTGATCTACATCTTCTTCGCTAGATTCATCAATTGGATCCGGCATTGGTAGTGGCATCTCCATATCCACATCTCGATCTTCAAAAATCTGCTTACTTCGTGGTGCAACTTGGATCACGTACCACCATCTTGGATCAGAACGATCCGGATGAAAAACCACCTATATTGAAGATGAAAAATCACGTGCCAAATGTCGTCAATTATATATATATTAATGGACTTAAAAAACGAAAGCTTCGACTAATTAAATCATTAGTATGCACCTGCTCACAGTGCTCGGGAAGAACAAAAGTATCACTTTCATCGGTCCAATGTTTGGTGGAGTCTATTGCAAAGAGACCGCTACTATCTTTTCTCACTGTCGCATGGGGACCGTTGTAAGTAGTTCTAAACCATTTTACATTAAGAATGAAAATAGTAAATCGTCTGAAATCAATTTCATAGATGTCGCATATGGTTCCACAATAATCCAACTGTGAGGAGAGAAGATTGGTATCCGAAGCACTTGCTCGGCTATCTTGTGTGAAGTTAGCCATGACTCCACAATCATACGTGACTCTCTTTGAATCGATGCGTTCCACACGAAAATGTCGTCCATATGACCATAATGCACTGTACTTTTTGTACTGTAAAAGAGCATCATTAAAACAATGAAGATGCACCTATTTTATAGCATATATTGCCACAAATAATTACTTAATTACATCAAGAGATAAGAAACTTACATGCACCATACATCCAGATGATAACTCCCACTCGCGCTCATTTATTGTCTCTCCATCACGTTCGGCTTTATGTACAGCTAGTTGTAGCCAATCAAGTGACATGTGAGTAGGGAGAAGAGCTAGATCTCGTGGATATGGTTGTGATCGCCTGTACATTACTCTGAATCTCGTCCTTGCATTTATTCTTTCTGCTTTGGCCACTTCATATCTCTCAATCCACTTCTGCATCTCAGGGCTATTGAGGATACAAAACTTATTGAATTTCTCCATTTGCTCTTCGCTCATCTTTCTTTCAATCCCTTTTTCTTGGGGGACCTCGCCAATGATGCGATCATCATCCTTGTTGTGGCAAGCTTGCGGCATATCAGGATCCTGTGATATATACTAATGACTCTTGCACAAGCCATCCCTCTGCCATGCTTGCTTCTGGTCTTGCTCTTTGTCTTACAAACCCCTTTAAAGTTTTCATAAACCGCTCGAGAAAAAACATCCATCGATTATGAACGGTACCTGCTATAGCCACCTCATCAACTATGTGCACAAGCAAGTGGACTTGAGTTGTCATAATGCTTGAGGGAAAGTGCTTCTCAAGCAAGCATACGGCTTCGATGGATTCCACCCTAGCCTTCTCGATGCTCGATATAGAGATCTCTTTTTGAGATATCCACCTATTTCACATGTCCATGCATATGTAAGATATTTGAGATATCCACCTATTTCACATGTCCATGAAGAAAATACATAATGCGAATTGATAGTAAGCATACCTCACAATACCACAGATCTTGAATATAGCATTTCTAACATCTTCTTGTAAGCACCCTTTTATTGTAATTGGAAGGATGAACTATCAAAGCAACAATGAAATCATGTCAACAATATAACATAATAATAATTACGCTAATGCATCACTATTATCGGTACACTAATTCTACTTAGAATACCTGTAAGACCTTGTGCCAATCATGGGACTTGAGGCCACTAAGCTTATTGTCCTTTGAAAATGCTCCTTTCAAGCAACGCATGTACCCTGTCGATGTTTGAAAAGAGGCAATGTTTGCCTTGATCGCTGCCTCCTCCCTCGTAGAGAGGATCCACGTTGCTTTCGGGAGGACAACTTTTCCTGAAGCATGCACTTGGGGCCACAAACGAGACATCCTATTCATAGCACGCAAGTCTTCTCGCACTCCTCTCGAGTCCTTGGAACCAACCAAGTGTGCCCAAATGGTAGCCCCCACATTCTTAAAGATATGCATGGGATCCAAGAGATGATTGATTTGTAACTGACCCCAATAAGGAAGCTCATGAAAGATCGATAGCCTCTTCATACCAGGAGGAGGTTCCTCTCCATTCTCCCTCCAACCAATCACTTGCTTTCAAATATGATGGTGGTGGATCAAGCTGACCTCCACGTGCGAGATGGTCGAGCGGAAGGTATCGAGCATGACCATCAACATTTTTCCTCATATGTTTGGAGTAGCGTGCAAGCGATTTCAGAGCGGGTCCACAAACAGGACAAGCATGGTACCCACTTGTAATAAGTCCTGCACGCGTGCATGAATATGTTAGTACAAGACATGCATGCAAAAGAGAGTAAAAAAAGCATAATCCCTCATTGTACATGTAAAGACATAACCACGTACCTGCGCACTCTCCATATCCTGGGTAGTCATGCATGGTCCACATCAAGATACCCCTGACCAAAATATCATTGGTATGCTTAGGAGCTCTGGAAATATCAAAGACCTGCACTCCTCTCCATAATATCTGTAACTCCTCTATCAAAGGTGCCATGTACACGTCCATGTTTTTTGCCTTGTACTTTCCTGGCACAAGTAGTGCAAGCATGAGGTGTCCCTTTTTTATTGTTAGCCATGGTGGGATATTGTAATTCACCACGACTATGGGCCATGTCGACCAAGATGTCGAGCGTAACCCGAAAGGATTCACGCCGTCCATGGCTAGCCCAAGATGTAAGTTGAGTGGCTCTCTCGCAAAGTCTGGCCACTAATTATCTATGTGCTTCCAAGTTGCACAATCTGCGGGAATCCTCAATGTGTGATCAGTGGACCGATCATGCATGCCATGTCATCAACTCCGCTATGGATTTGCATCGAAACATGTGTTGTATTCTTGCAATGATGGGAAAGTGTCTTAAGACCTTTACCGGTATCCTCTCACCCTGCAAGTCATCTCTATATCGTTGTTCCCCACACTTTGGACAACTAGCCAAATCTCCATGCTCACGACGAAAGAGAATACAATCATTACGACAAGCATGGATGGTATCATAATCCATACCCACCATTGTTAGCATCTTTTTTGCTTCATCTCTTGATGCGGGCATGGTATTTGGTGCAGGCAACATCTTTTGGAGCAACCTATGACAAAGACACTATCCAAATGATGATTCTCAAAACAAACAATATCCAAATAATGAGTCAAATTAATGCAAGGGCTAACCTCATTAAGGCCGAGACACTTGTATCTGACCACCCATACTGTACTTGTAGATTCAAGATTGAGAGACAAGCACGTATTTGGACATCCTAGCACCCTCGTACAATTGTGTTGATTGCAACTCTCGCATTTTCACCTCAGACTCTGACATCACGTGTACGTGGGATGTAGTGCCCCTAAAAATGGAATCCATCATGTCGACCATACCCTCGTCGTCATCCGGGAGACTATAGTCTTGTTGAAAGTGAGAAGGTATATGTGTACCCTTGTCACCCTCCTCATCCTGTCATAAGCTCATTCGTGTAAATAGAAGATCTTCTATTTCCGGGTATACAATACGATTGCGAACTTAAATAGCTTTGACTTACCGATGATCCATCAACATGTGCAACACCAACGGGGGGTACTGGTTCCGGCTCCTCCCCATACATCCGTAAGTGGCGCATGATAATACGACATTGATGTCGTACTTCTCGCTTGCAATGAGTGCAATGACAATATAACCTCTTCGTAAGCCACTTCGTGCTCCCGGGCGTTGGCGCATCATCGGATGAGCTTCCACTCGTCCCTTCCATCTACACTTATAAAACCACAACATAAGCATGAAGAGGAGATATTGACAATTATGAGCATAGCATGTTTAATTTGAGCTTCTCTTGAGGCCATATAAAAAGAATGACGTCGCTATATAGTAAGGATTGAAACAAAAAATCCTATATAGTAAGGCTATATAGTAAGAGGAGATATTGACAATTATAAGCATAGCATGTTTGAGCTTCACTGGAGGCCATACAAAAAAATAAACAGTAAGCGTCGCTGTATAGCGACGCTCTGTTCCATCGCTATATAGCGACGTTTTTAATTTAAAACGTCGCTATATAGCGACGCTTTAAATTAAAAACGTCGCTATATAGCGACGCTCTGTTCCGTCGCTATATAGCGACGTTTTTAATTTAAAACGTCGCTATATAGCGACGTTTTTAATTTAAAACGTCGCTATATAGCGACGCTTTAAATTAAAAACGTCGCTATATAGCGACGAAACAGCGTCGCTATATAGCGATGCTGTGGGTTAAAACCCGAAACGCCGAAACGCGCGGCGTTTTGCTCAAGCCATTCCTAATCTCTCAAGTAACAACCCAAAATCTCCTCCCACCTATTTTCAACGACCTCCCATCTATTCCAAGCAACCTCCCACTCTATTTTCCACTCCTCACCCTTCTCCTACCTCTTGTACTCCCTCTCTCTCCTTTTTCCCTCTTTGGTTTTCAGAAAGAAAGTTCTTCAAGAGGTGAGTTTGTTTCAACAATGTAGGTTGTTGTTTGTTAGCTTTGGTTTTGTGAGTGTTTCTACTTGTATTGCTAAAGTTGTAAACTAGTTTTCATGCTTGATTTGAAAGGATTGAAACAAAAAACGAGATTTCAAGAAAGAAAGAAAGAAAACTCACCTCTTCTTCCTGTATTTCTCTTCCTTCTCTTTCTCCTTGTCTCCTCAATCTCCTCCTTTCCTTGACTCCTCAATCTTCTCTTTCCTTGTCTCCTTTTAAGAAGTTGCTTTTGTGATCTCCTCTTTCCACTAACATCTTATTTGAAAAAATGGGTTGTTTTCTCTCTTTTGTAGGGCCAGTCCACTACACCGAGCGGGACATACTCTCTCTTTTGTGGGGCCAGTCCACTACACCAAGCGGGACATACTTTTACAGGTAAGTGCTTCCTCTTCTTTCCATTTAATATTTTTGTTATTTGCATTGGCCTGCAGCTAGTGCCTTAACAGTGATGGGCGTAGGAACCCTCTCTTCCCCTCTCTCTCTTTCCGTCTTCCCCCTTCTCTTTTTCTCATTTTTCCCCCTTCTCTTTTTTCCCTCTTCTCTTATTCTCTCTTTCCCCCTTTTCTCTCTCCCCCTCTCTCTTTTCCCTTCTCTCTTTCCTTTCCCTCTTATTCTCTTATGCTTATGCTTCTCTCATTCCCCCTTCTCTATTTCCCCCTTCTCTCATTCGCATAAGCTCTTTTTCCGCATGAGCATAAGCTCCTTCTCTATTTCCGCATGAGCATAAGCATGAGCTTATGCTTATGCTTATGCTCATGCATGAGCATGAGCTTATGCGTAAGTTTCCGCATAAGCTTATGCGGAAATAGAGAATGAGAGAAGCTTATGCTTCTCTCATTCTCTTTTTCTGCATAAGCTCCTTCTCTTTTTCCGCATAAGCTCCTTCTCTATTTCCGCATGAGCATGAGCTTATGCGTAAGTTTCTGCATATGCTCTTTCTCTTTTTCCACATGAGCATAAGCTCCTTCTCTATTTCCGCATGAGCATAAGCATGAGCTTATGCTTATGCTTATGCTTAAGCATAAGCTCATGCTTATGCTCATGCATGAGCATGAGCTTATGCGTAAGTTTCCGCATAAGCTTATGCGGAAATAGAGAATGAGAGAAGCTTATGCTTCTCTCATTCTCTTTTTCTGCATAAGCTCCTTCTCTTTTTTCGCATAAGCTCCTTCTCTATTTCCGCAAGAGCATAAGCTCCTTCTCTTTTTCCGCATGAGCATAAGCATGAGCTTATGCTCATGCATGAGCATGAGCTTATGCGTAAGTTTCCGCATAAGCTTATGCGGAAATAGAGAATGAGAGAAGCTTATGCTTCTCTCATTCTCTTTTTCCGCATAAGCTTATGCGGAAATAGAGAATGAGAGAAGCTTATGCTTCTCTCATTCTCTTTTTCCGCATAAGCTCTTTCTCTTTTTCCGCATAAGCTCCTTCTCTATTTCCGCATGAGCATAAGCTCCTTCTCTATTTCCGCATGAGCATAAGCATGAGCTTATGCTTATGCTTACGCTTAAGCATAAGCATGAGCATAAGCTCATGCTTATGAGCATGAGCATAAGCTCATGCTTATGCTCATGCATGAGCATGAGCTTATACGTAAGTTTCCGCATAAGCTTATGTGGAAATAGAGAATGAGAGAAGCATATGCTTCTCTCATTCTCTTTTTCCGCATAAGCTCTTTCTCTTTTTCCGCATGAGCATAAGCTCCTTCTCTTTTTCCGCATGAGCATAAGCATGAGCTTATGCTTATGCATAAGCATAAGCTCATGCTTATGCTCATGCATGAGCATGAGCTTATGCTTAAGTTTCCGCATGAGCTTATGTGGAAAAAGAGAATGAGAGAAGCTTATGCTTCTCTCATTCTCTTTTTCCGCATAAGCTCCTTCTCTTTTTCCGCATGAGCATAAGCTCCTAAGCATAAGCATAAGCTCATGCTTATGCTCATGCATGAGCATAAGCATAAGTATAAGCATAAGCTCATGCTTATGCTCATGCATGAGCATGAGCTTATGCGTAAGTTTCCGCATAAGCTTATGCGGAAATAGAGAATGAGAGAAGCTTATGCTTCTCTCATTCTCTTTTTTCACATAAGCTCTTTCTCTTTTTCCGCATAAGCTCCTTCTCTATTTCCGCATGAGCATAAGCTCCTTCTCTATTTCCGCATGAGCATAAGCATGAGCTTATGCTTATGCTTATGCTTAAGCATAAGCATAAGCATAAGCTCATGCTTATGCTCATGCATGAGCATGAGCTTATGCGTAAGTTTCCGCATAAGCTTATGCGGAAATAGAGAATGAGAGAAGCTTATGCTTCTCTCATTCTCTTTTTCCGCATAAGCTCCTTCTCTTTTTCCGCATAAGCTCCTTCTCTATTTCCGCATGAGCATAAGCTCCTTCTCTTTTTCCGCATAAGCATAAGCATAAGCTCATGCTTATGCTCATGCATGAACATGAGCTTATGCTTAAGTTTCCGCATGAGCTTATGCGGAAATAGAGAATGAGAGAAGCTTATGCTTCTCTCATTCTCTTTTTCCGCATGAGCATAAGCTCCTTCTCTTTTTCCGCATGAGCATAAGCTCATGCTTATGCTCATGCATGAGCATGAGCTTATGCGTAAGTTTCCGCATAAGCTTATGTGGAAATAGAGAATGAGAGAAGCTTATGCTTCTCTCATTCTCTTTTTCCGCATAAGCTCTTTCTCTTTTTCCGCATAAGCATAAGCTCCTTCTCTATTTCCGCATGAGCATAAGCATGAGCTTATGCTCATGCTTATGCTCATGCATGAGCATGAGCTTATGCTCATGCTTATGCTCATGCATGAGCATGAGCTTATGCTCATGCTTATGCTCATGAGCTTATACTTAAGTTTCCGCATGAGCTTATGCGGAAATAGAGAATGAGAGAAGCTTATGCTCATGCTCATGCATAAGCATGAGCTTATGCTTCTCTCATTCTCTTTTTCCACATAAGCTCCTTCTCTTTTTCCGCTTGAGCATAAGCTCCTTCTCTTTTTCCGCATGAGCATAAGCATGAGCTTATGCTTAAGCATAAGCATAAGCTCATGCTTATGCTCATGCATGAGCATGAGCTTATGCGTAAGTTTCCGCATAAGCTTATGCGGAAATAGAGAATGAGAGAAGCTTATGCTTCTCTCATTCTCTTTTTCCGCATAAGCTTCTTCTCTTTTTCCGCATAAGCTCCTTCTCTATTTCCGCATGAGCATAAGCTCCTTCTCTTTTTCCGCATGAGCTTATGCGTAAGTTTTCGCATAAGCTCCTTCTCTTTTTCCGCATAAGCTCCTTCTCTATTTCCGCATGAGCATAAGCTCCTTCTCTTTTTCCGCATGAGCATAAGCATGAGCTTATGCTTATGCTTATGCTTATGCTCATGCATGAGCATGAGCTTATGCTGCTTATGCTTAAGTTTCCGCATAAGCTCCTTCTCTTTTTCCGCATGAGCATAAGCTCCTTCTCTTTTTCCGCATGAGCATAAGCTCATGCTTATGCTCATGCATGAGCATAAGCATAAGCTGAGCTTATGTGTAAGTTTCCGCATAAGCTTATGCGGAAATAGAGAATGAGAGAAGCTTATGCTTCTCTCATTCTCTTTTTCCGCATAAGCTCCTTCTCTATTTCCGCATGAGCATAAGCTCCTTCTCTTTTTCCGCATGAAAGCATGAGCTTATGCTTATGCTTATGCTAGCATAAGCTCATGCTTATGCTCATGCATGAGCATGAGCTTATGCTTAAGTTTCCGCATAAGCTCCTTCTCTTTTTATGCATAAGCTCCTTCTCTTTTTCCGCATAATCTCCTCCTTCTCTTTTTATGCATAAGCTCCTTCTCTATTTCCGCATAAGAAGCTTATGCGGAAATAGAGAATGAGAGAAGCTTATGCGGAAATAGAGAACGAGAGAAGCTTATGCAGAAATAGAGAATGAAATAAGCTTTTGCGTGAGCATATGCGGAAACATGAGCATAAGCTCATGCTCACCCATGAGCATAAGCATAAGCTCATGCGGAAAAAGAGAAGGAGCTTATGCGGAAATAGAGAATGAGTTTCTGCATAAGCTTCTCTCCTTCTCTTTTTCTGCATAAGCTCCTTCTCTTTTTTCGCATGAGCATAAGCATGCTGAAACTCATTCTCTAGTTTATGCATAAGCTCCTTCTCTATTTCCAATGCCTATGCTTAAGCATAAGCTCATGCTTATGCTCATGCATGAGCATGAGCTTATGCTTAAGTTTCCGCATAAGCTCATGCTTATGCGTGAGCTTATGCGGAAATAGAGAATGAGAGGAGCATAAGCTCATTCTCTATTTCCCCCTTCTCTCATTTCCCCCTTCTCTCGTTCTCTATTTTCCCTCATCTCTTTCCCCTTCTCTATTTCCCCCTTCTCTATTTCCCCCTTCTCTCATTCTCTATTTCCTCATTCTCATTCTTTTCTTTCCTTTACATCTTCTTTCCCTCTTATCTTTCCCTCTTCTTTCCCTCTTTCCTTTCCCTCTTCTTTCCTTTCCCTCTTCTTTCTTCTTGCCTATGCCTATGCCTATGAGAATGCTCATGTTTGTTTTTTGTTTTCTGTTTTCGTGTTTGTGTCTATGTTAGACATGGGATCACGTCGCTCATCCGACGAGTACGGACAGCCTCGCAGGAGGAGAGCTCACGATCTATATGCTCCAGAGGACTTTGATTCCTCTCAGGCGACTACCCCGAGGACTACCCTTGGTCCGACTCCTCTCGGTCCTAGCACTGTGACTACCCCTGGTCCGACCCCTCTTCCACGTAGCACTACGACTACCCCTCAGGGGACTCCTTTGCTAGCCGCGCATGGCTTTGTCGGGACTCCCGACGAGTTTGTAGCGCAGATGAGCGATGAAGAGGCAGCGAGATTCTTCTCTCTGCTCTCTCAGAGGACCTCCGCAATTCCTTCCCTACACTGACGGGTGGACGTACTGCCCAGCCATCCCCTCGCGCCCCTTCGACCACGGGATCATCACCTACGCATGCCTCCCGCAAGGGAAGGAAGAGTAGGATGGGCGGCTCATGTTGTGCTGACTCAGGAGATGTAGACGAGTCAGCACACTCACGCTCCTTTAGGTCTCCACTTGGTCCGAAGACACAGTATCAATCAGGTCCCTTTCCCTCTCCTACTCCCACAGCTACTCCTTGATCCGGAAGCAGTCGCGCAGCTTCCACTTCTTCAGACTCTGCTACCGTCAGTCCCCCTTACTCATCAGGGGATCTCTCCTATCAAATCACATCTGCCGGAGAGATAATAGAAGACAAAAAGGGCAAAGCAGTGATGGCCGCCATGAGGAGGTTGATGAGTCATCACTTCAAGAGCGGCATAAATATCGATTGGCGGTATCAAGATGCCCAAAAGAAGCAGGCGGTGATCGATGAGTTAAAACAAAGATACCCTAATCCGCCAAATGTGGAGTTTAATAACAATTATATGCTCGAGCGCATGGGTTTGGTCCTAAAGCATCGCAGATCAACCTTGCGTACTTCCATTACAAAGGGGATGGCTAAACCCAGCTGGGCAGACAAAGCTGATTGGAAGTACTTCAAGTAGCAACATAGGGACCATCCCGAAATGTTTGAGGGTCAGAGGAGGGCTGCGAAGAGACGGTTGGACGTCGTAGGTACTTCGCACTTTGGTGCAGGCGGACGGTATGCGTTCGAGGCAACCGTGGTAAGTCTACTTCTTCCCATTTAATGTATTGTTCTATTTGTTTTCCTTACATATTACATGCACTTTAGCTAACTCTAACTCTCGTAAATTGGATCCACAGCAAGCTGCGATGGGTCGTCTTCCTACGGATGCAGAGACACGGCGCGCATTTCGGATAGGAACAAAGCCGTGGTTCATTGAGCAAGAGGCAATGGGAGCGACAGTCGATTGGGCTGAGGTGGCTGCTCGCACGGTATAAGTTTACTCCTACTTGTAATCTCACTTTTTAATATAAGTTCCAATCTAATTTTCGATTTATATGGTTCACTCTTAGGGTCAAAGCTCAAGCGTCCCATCATCAGAGACGAGCGATCAACAGGGGCAAGGATCAGACGCAGGTGCCGAGGACGAGGGAGAAGACGCAGGTGTCGGGGACGAGGGAGAAGACGCAGGGGACGAGGACCAAGGAACAGGCCAACAAGACGATTCGGATTCGGATTCGGATGAGTAGTGGTAGTAGCATTTTGTATATCCGCTCGTTTGAGCAATTTTGTATCACCCTTTCACAGGGTAATTTTGTTACAAACACAATTGTATATGTATATGCATTTCTTCCTCATCATTCACAAGAACAATTTTGTATCACCCTGCAAGCGAGGGAAATTTTGTTATAAAAAACTTTCTTTTGTAATTACAAAAACAAAAAGGATTAGTGGGGCTAAACAGGGCCAAAAGAAAGCCCTGTTTAGCCCCACTAACCCTTTTTTTTTACTTCTGTTAATCGTCGCTATATAGCGACGTTTACCAGTGTCGCTATATAGCGACGATTAACAGTGTCACTATATAGCGACGTTTGTCATCGTCGCTATATAGCGACGATTAACAGCGTCGCTATATAGCGATGGTTTATAGTGACGCTCCTTTTCCGACGATTTTAACGACTTTTATAGCGACCTTTGCGCCCGTGAAAAAAAAAAATTTTAATGTAAAAAGCATCGATATTTCCGTCGAAAAATGGCCTATGCCTTGTAGTGTCTTTTCCCCACTCACATGTCACTTGATTGGCTACAACTGGCTCTACGTAAAGCCGAATGCGATGGAGAGACAATAAACAAGCACGAGCGAGGGTTATCATTTGGATGTATGGTGCATGTAAGTTTCTTACCTCTTGATGTAATTAAGTAATTATTTGTGGCAATATACGCTATAAAATAGATGCATCTTCATTGTTATAATGATGCTCTTTTATAGTACAAAAAGTACAGTGCATTATAGTCATATGGACGACTTTTTCACATGGAATGCATCGATTCAAAGAGAGTCACATATGATTGTGGAGTCATGGCTAACTTCACACAAGATAGCCGAGCAAGCGCTTCGGATACCAATCTTCTCTCCTCACAGTTGGATTATTGTGGAACCATACGCGACATCTATGAAGTTGATTTCAGACGATTTAGTATTTTCATTCTTGATATAAAATGGTTTAGAACTATTTACAATGGTCCCCATGCGACAGTGAGAAAAGATAGTAGTGGTTTCTTTGCAATAGATTTGACCAAACATTGGATCAATGAAAGTGATACTTTTGTTCTTCCCAAGCACTATGAGCAGGTGCATACTAATGATTTAATTACTCGGGGGGGTCACTATGTATAAACCCTCAATATCACGTGCGTTCAAGGCCTATTTGTAAAATCCCTTATCTGTAATAAAATGTACCCTTTTTCTATATAAATCTGTAAATTTTTCCCAAAATCAATTTCAAAACTCCCTTATGTAAATTAATTTCTGTAAAATTTAGATATTAAAAATATCCTTCTGTTGAACTCACGTGATAGGGTTACATATGATGACTGACCCCCCCCAGTTTAATCAATCGAAGCTTTCATTTTTAAAGATCCATTGATACATGTGCTTGAGCATAATTTCATATATAGAATTGACGACATTTGGCACCCATCTTCAATATAGGTGGTTTTTCATCCGGATCGTTCTGATCCAAGATGGTGGTACGTGATCCAAGTTGCACCACGAAGTAAGCAAATTTTTAAAGATAGAGATGTGGATATGGAGATGCCACTACCAATATCCAATTGATCTCGATGAATCTAGCGAAGAAGATGAAGATCACAATATGGGCCAAGAGGAAGATGCGCATAATGACATCACGCGGGAGGAAGATGGAGATCACGATATTGAGGAAGAAGACAATGATCATCAAGAATCACCACACTTTATTGAAGAAGATGATCAAGTACTTTTAGGTGAACGTACGATGCTAGAGTACGATGATGATATAGGAGATCAACTCGGTATAGAGTTGGAGATAGACTTGTTTGGCGCCTTAGACTTGGCTCAAGATGAAACAGTTAATGTAAATGCTCTTAATTGATTTTTTTCATCTCAAACTTGGACATGAATATATGAGCTTCAAAGGCTTGATGTACATGCTCTCATATTTTTATTCTCTATGAGATCAAACATGTATGAAAATTTAAAAAAAATTATCATTGGAAAAAACTAACTTTTAAGGCCTATATGAGTAAAGAAACCGCCCTGGAAAACGTCGCTATAAAATAGTATCTCAGTGTCGCTATATAGCGACACTCATAAGTCACTATATAGCAACTTTTGTGATAGTCACTATATAGCGACGCTTTACGAGACACGCTTTTCATACCGACGAATAGCGTCTTGCGCGTGCTAAACGTCGGTATGTAAACGTCGCAATAGGATCCATGTGTAGTAGTGATGACAACATATACATACAAAAACCAATGCAAAAGCAATTAACTAATTCATATACCAATCATAATGCATCACGTCAATACTCAACAATCATTACAAAAACAAAAGCGAAAGAAATTATGTAATCAATACAACAATCATTGCTATGTAATGATGACAACGAAAATCAAATTGTATGTACAAACACACAAAACACACACAACACAATTTCTTTAATTTAAACATATTTCAAATCAACGCACACCTGCAAACATGAAACTCCTAATAGATGATTATAGCGTGGACCCTACAAGCAATAGCACAAATCGTACAAGCAATCGAGGTTGAATTAAAGCATGCAAAATACAGGTACACCATAATTGGTCCAAGAAACCCTATCGAAGGAGGATAGGCTATAGAAGATGAAACAAGAAAATATATAACAACAATCACGGAACCAAGATGATCTAGATCAACAATTGTGTGATCACACATCTGGTTGGGAAGGTCTTCATGTCAAGGTGAATCCAACAGGCCGAAGTGAGCCATCATTCGGACAATAATTGGCTCTATTGACATCTATATACAATATATATGAATATATGATACTTTTGCATCTTTCATTCTTTTTCTTGGAAGAGAAGGTCTTTCATAAAGTTCTTTGATTTAAAATCAAATTTAACATGCCCTCCTTTATTGTGGTTGGTTCAATGGCCAAAGATATTTCCACCATTGACAAGTTTAATGGCAAGGTTGTTAAGTCTTGGAAAAGACAAATCAAATATTTGCTCATGTTCATACTAGGCTCCTAGTTCTAGTAAGTGGCAAAAAGATTCCAGATCATACAAGGAAAATGAAGTTGAGGATAATGAGAGAGCACAAGCAATCATTATGCTTCTCATTAACAAAATTCTCGTCCATCACATTAATAAGCTTGTAATGACTAAGCTTAAATGGGATGAGATGGAAAAAGTGATGATGCTAAAGGAAAAAACTTCAAAACTCTTTAAAAAGTGAGTTTTTTAGCCTTGAGTATACTAAAGGTGATCTTGGTATCGTTATGTCTTGCATTATATGGCTTATGGCCATATTGGCATCAATAAAAGTTGAATTCATGAGGAGAATGGAATTGTTATGCTTCTCAAGGGCATGGCTCAATCATACTTTGAATTATAATCTTGAAAAATGTACCCAAACCTATGCCTAAGGAGCTAAGAGCCTTCTCTTTTTAATGAGGCGAAGCGGAGCAAATCCCATGTTGCATCTACATTGAACATAATATTTCTAATGAAACATTGTACACTAAATCTACTACCTCTTTCAAATGTGTATGAGAAGCTAAATGCTTGAATGTGGAGAAATTGACCATTTTAGTAGAGGGTGTACCACTAAAAAGAAAGAAGGGAACTTCACCTCATCTTCTTTAGATGACTTCTCTACTCTTTTGTATGTATTATTACCAAACCTCCTTAATTATACAAAACCTTGTAATAAGTGTATTGATCAAGGCTTCTCCGACCTTATCTATCACTTGATTAAGGTCTATCACTTGATGATAGCACAATACTCCTCTCATTTTATATTAGATTTGATCGTCTAGAAGAATGGACAAGACTTGGTAACCTATATACTCATGGGAGCTTTCACTTAAAGATTATTAAAGAAAGATGAGCCACTCTGCCCCCTTAGAGAATGAAGTAAAGTATTGGATTATTAAATGAGTTCCCCGGCGAAATGTGATGGCTGAAGACTTTAAATTTAGAAGCGCATTGGTTGTAAACCCACAACTTAATGTGAAAGGTACCGCATCCGAGCTGATGTCTTCAAAAGCGCATTGTGGAAATTGAGAGTGTTCTCCGAGCTATAGGGTTAATGCTATGTAGTGAACCCGCGAGCTGAAGACTTTAACTGTAGGTCAAAAGATTTGTCCGAGCAGCACAGAGTTCTCTCTTCTTAGAATGTTTTTTCCTACAACGAATGCCAGAATTGATTTTTGGTGATTCAAACAGAAGCCACGTGAAACCGTCAATTATTTTTTAGGACGTCAGACTCTCTTTCAGTCCTTAAGAAAACTACATCTTACCCGCTGCAGATTATGAGCATCCGAAATCGATCGGGTTACGGATACGTACTACGCAGGTTCTACTCAGGAACTTACGTTTGGAAGCACTGTCTCCCTCAACGCAAGCAGTGAGACGACGACGGCCACGTGGAAAGCATAAGAAATGGTACAAAATATCAAAATATGCTGCCTCAAGCGCACGTATATTGTTGCGCGCTTGCAAGCATTAGTAAGAGAAGCATGTGCCATAAGCTAGGGGCTCACATAACAAAGATGAAAGCTTGGCAGCAAGTGCATGATGGACACGCTCGCCAATAAACTGGAAAGACTGTAATAGAAAATATTACAGGCGATGATGGAAAATAAATTCGGAGGAGGAGAATCAGATGATACGAGAGTATAAATTGTTTGGCTAAAAAACAAGACAAAATTATGTGGATACTACGGAAGACTTTTTGACAGAATGCATCCTGGACAGTGGGTGCCGTGTGGATTCTACGAAAGACTTTTTGACAGAAAACATCGGAAATACGTGCTTGCCACCAAAGATACTTGATACGACTGGAATCACGTTAGATGCGCTTATAGCTATTGTATAAACTCGGCGTCGGTAAGCCGGTAAGCCTGCATTGGGCTTATCGTCCTTCTTGACTATTTTTGCGTCACAGTATATGATGCGCATTGCGCAGAAGTCGAGAATTTTCTCGTCTGCCGGCCCCTGCATCATTTCTAACGCACGCTGTCGCTGACTTGAGCTCCAGACTATGCTCACATTCAAACTTCAATCTATTTGCCTCGTTGTCCACTCCGCCTGCTTCGAGCCTCAAAGATCTCGTCGACTTCCCCTTCCCACTTGACTTCGTGACTCAAACTTTTGTTGTTTCACCTGGATGCGCTCGGTTTGTGATGACCTATTTCCAATGTTAGGTGTCTTTTTTCCCGGGTCAACGTGCGCAGCTCCCGTCGGTTTCCTCGCCTGCCTGCAGCCTCAACGGAATCGCCCATTTCCTTAGGTCGGACCGCCGTGTCCTGTAGTTGGAAGATCGAATTCGCCCATGGACCCCTTCAGGCTTCCACATTCAAAAAGCCTCGCTGCTTGCTTCTTGTCTTGGGACAGAACGCTCGGAAGAGTCTAGACTCCTCCAGCGCCTTTAGTATTTGAGAAGTGGTTGAGCTACTTGAAAAAGAGGCTTTCCTTTACTCGAGCCGCTTCCTACGTAAACCCTAGTTTAGTGGTTTGTTTTTCCCATGAGCGTCTGTGAAACAATGTTCCACCCATGTATCTTTATGCAAGCCCATGGCAAGAGCAAAGAGAAGGAGGGAAGCAGGCATCTTGCTCCAGCGCCGATGGAGGCTGACAAGATGGACTATCATCCTAGTATGCACAAGGGTAGCGATGTCTGCAGAAACTGGCTCGGATTGATAACGAGAAGAGATGGAAACGATATGGGTCATGACCCTATCGATATCCCCAGTACTTCCGGTGAGGCTGAGGAGACATCCAAATCCCAAGACGAGGCTGATTCCACGTGTTTTTCCGATAACGGCGGTATCTTGACGTGCCTCCAGCTGAATTCGGGCAGCCATTGTTCGCCAGTTCAAGCTGACAAGCCGCTAGAGCAAGATCGATCGAGCACTGCCTGCACCGAAATCTCGCTCCACCGATTGTCTGATGTTAACCGATCGCTGCCGGACCTAATAGAAAGTCTGGACTCGGCTCTAGCTTCTTTTTCTGCAGGCCCCACAGACATCGATACAAGAAGTACTAAGCAGGATGATGATGGACAATCTAGGACCCACAACAAGTTGAAGGATCCATCGAGGGAACGTGCATTCCTTGATGGCGAGACTACTAAACGGCAACAGCGGTTACCTCTGGATAGCTTGGGGTCGGGAAGCTCAAAATCCATCCAAACTCGACCTTTGAAACCGTTGCAATGCTGTAATTACGTTTACGGCAAGCAGGGAGCAAGCTCCGAGGCACAGAAACTTGCCAGCTCGAAAGTGGAATTCGCCAAGTCTGGAGTTGTTGCCCTGAATTCGAATTGGAAGTTAGGTCGGCGACCGTTCCCAGCATTCGAGTTGAGGTGCACTCTCAGCCCGGAGAGATTGGAAGAATATGCATCTCAATCTAGCATTCCTTGTCCAGCTCCTCCAAAGGCCGGAGCGACGCCTCTCTCTCTAAGTCTCTATGTGAACGATACTCTCGATCTCCAGATAAAGCAGATGAGCCCGAAAAGGCTATGTACAGAGTCGCGGTCGGGCCCTTGGAAGCGATGTCATTCAGTGATCGATCTGAACGACGATGATCGGGGGGGAACTGCGGCACCAGCGCCGAGGAGGTGGAGCTGCAGGGAGATAGTGAATACGAGGGTAGAGCTAAGGGCGTCATCAACGGAGGTAAGAATGCGGGAGACGCCAGCCGGGAGGGAGGAGGAGGAGGAGGAAGGGGAGCTGTCGTTAGAGCTGGGGCTGAACGGGATGAGAAGGGATGATATAATTGCGAAACAGGAAGGGAGGAGGAAGGAGGAGGAGGAGGAGGAGGAGGCGAAGAAGAAGGAGGAGGAGGGGTCGGCGGAGCTGCTGGACGTGCTACTGAGGTGCGCGACGGCTGTTAGTACGGAGGAGAAGAAGAAGGTGACGGGGCTATTGAGGGAGGTGTATGGGAGGGCGACGTTGTATGGGGATTCGATGCAAAGGTTGGCGGTGTATTTTGCGGAGGGGATGGTGGCGAGGTTGGTGAGGAAGCAGGATTCATTGTTGTTTTCAAAGTTGATGGCGAAGGCAGAAGCGGAGGAGCTACTTGAGGCCTTCACAACACTCAACAGAGCAACGCCGCTGGTTCAATTTGCTCACTTCACAGCCAACCAAGCCATCCTCGAAGCCGCCCAGGGCGTCTCCTCCCTTCATATCATCGACATGAACATTCAACATGGTTGTCAATGGCCTTCTCTTTTTGCCTCCCTCGCCAAACGCCCTGGCGGACCTCCTTCCAGTCTTCGTATCACTGCCTTTGGCCCTGACCTCCGCCTCCTCATCGCCACCGGCACCCGCCTCCGTCGCTTCGCCTCCTCCTCCGGCCTCCGCCTCCACTTCCTCCCCCTCCTCTCCCTTGGCTCCCCTGACTCTGACTCCTCCGCCCTCGAACGCTCCCCCCCTTCCCTCCCCCACGAAACCATCGTCGTCAACTCCGTCTCCCACCTCCACCGCCTCCTCACCGGCGGCTCCCAGTCCGTCTCCCGCTTCGCCCGCGCCGCCCGCCGCGCCGGTGCTTCCCTCATCACCGTCGTCGAGACCGAGGCCTATCATAATAGCCCCACCTTTGTTGGGCGATTCATGGAGGCTCTCCATTACTATGCTGCTGTCTTCGACGCCCTCGACGCCAGCCTCCCCAAGCGCAGCCCCGAGCGCGTCCGCCTCGAGCAGCTCTACTTCGCCAAGCAGATCAAGAATATCCTCGCCTGCGATGGTGCCGACCGCCTGCAGCGCCACGAACCCGCCGCCCTCTGGCGCAGCCGCCTCGTTGCGGCCGGCCTTCGCCAGGGTCGGTTCAGCTCCTCCGCCATCAGTCAGGCAAGGCTTCTCTTGCAAGTGCGCCATTGCCAGGGATATTGTCTCTCCGAGCAACCGGGCGGCTTCCTTTCGATAGCATGGCACGACAAAAACCTTCTTACGGCTTCCACTTGGTTCTGATGAGACCTGCAAACATACAGATATTTTTAGGAGTTTTTGATAATTTTAAGACTCCTTATTATGGAGCTTCTTATAAGTATTTACGTTTGCAAAAAGTGTGACACACTAGTCGAAAATTTAGGAATGGTGTACCTTTAGAATCACGAGTAGCATGACCCGTCTACGACGAGTTAAAGACCCGTTCCGCTGGGTCTCAAAGTGAGATCTTAAAATGTTTGTAATTTCTAGCAATAGAATTTCAAGTTTCAAAATCCTCCACCATAGGCACCACTTGGCTTGGCTCTATGCTCAGTTTTACTGAACTATTCAGTTAGAAGAGCGACCATGTGATGATGGAGAGGCAAAGCATTCGCACAACCCCCACCCCCCTTCTTGCACACACACAAATGCTCTCTCTCTCTCTCTCTCTCTTCCTTTGATTGTGTCCCTCATGATGCACACACACATGGACTAAACTCTCTCTCTCTATATATATATATATATATATATCTCCATTGCAAGTTTGCTAGAATTCTCGGTCAAAGCAAGCAACATCTCAGTTTGTCAAAGGAAAATAAGAGTTCTATGTTGGCAATAATCCATGCACTGTCTTAGAACATAATAACGATTAACGCAAAAGGAATGATAACCAAAAAGAGAAATAGCAATTCTAGGTTTCTCAACTCGATGGAGCCCATAGCAATATAATAAGACAACCGTTAGGCTGCTAGGCTACCTAATAAAAGCATCGCATCAATGCTCTACTCGAGTAGGAATAGTGGCTCAAATAGAGAAAGGTCAAGTGGATGATTTAAGAATGTATGGAAGGTCCCCTCATGAAACATGAAAAGACTATAACATCCAAAGATCTTAAGAGCTAAGTATGAACTATATATAGCCTATGTTATCCCTCAAAAGTGCTCATAAGTGACCTAATGTTTTGGGGATGTGCAATACCTCGAGCTACATGTAGCTTCACTCTAAAGAGTACCCACACTACATCACGCCTAGAGTACTCACATTCTTACAACATTCTCTTTGTTGCATTGTGTCTCTCCATCTTCGCTTGTTACAACTCAAAATGCTTAAGGATTCTCCGAGTAGTGAACTTGCACATTGATGTGGGCCGTTAGAGAGGGAAAGCTAGCATCCTTCCCTCTAGCACCCTTCATTAGAAGAAGCTTCTCTTGCATTGATGTGCTCCTTGGAAGCAAACATGTGCAACGGATAATAAAAATGCCCAAGTCACCATAAGCGATGCTCGCGCAACAGAATGAAGTGGAAAGCTTCAATTATGAGAGATCTAGGCACGAATTCTAGGATTTCGATTGAGATTCAAGGGTGAAAGCCCATAGGAGAAGACTATGGTGAGAGAGCATGGCAATGGTAGTGGCAAACACAACAAGACAAAGCACCCATAGACGCGCGCACAGACGCGTTTCATGAACTAAATAAAAAACTTACGGGCGCGTCTATTTGCGCATCGAGAGACCCGCGTCTAATTGCGCGTCTATATATCAGACTTACGCGCGTATAGACGCGCTCATACACGCGTAAATAGATGCGTGTATAAACGCTTTGATAGATGCACGTATAGACGCAAGTCGAACAGACAGACGCGAATATAAACGCGTTTTTAAACGCACTGATAGACGCGCCTTTCAGAATACTGTGTATGTTGTGTATGCTATATAGTTACAAGAATCCCATATCCGTGGACATTCTGTAATTCAATTCTTACAGCCAACCGCATTTTAATTACAATTCCAAATAAAATATTACAACTCCAAAACGCAATAAAATTGAAAGCTCGAAAAGTGCTTGTATATACATATAGCACGAAGCTAAGCCACGTCATGTGGCTCCAAGTACAAAAAATAAGGAAGCTAAGCCATGTCATGTGGCTTCAAGTACAAAAAATAAGAGGAGTCTATATACAAGAGGCACGAAGCCAAGCCAATGGCTTTAAGTACAAAAAAGAATAGTAGCACTACTTCTACGACTAATCCTCGCTGCCTTCCACGCTCCCTTCTGCGCTGCCTTCTGCATTGCCTTCTGCACCTCCTTCCTCGTCTTCCTCGTCGTCTTGTGCAGGGGCGCCCTGTAAACAAGGGACAACATATATCAATGTATGAAAAATCAAATCTTTACTTATAATTTTGGCATTATTTAATTACTTTCAAATACCTAGGGGGCCTGTCCAGTAGCTCGGGTATACTGCTCCTCAGTAATCAACCCGTCATCATAGAAGTGCCTCCATGTATCTCCTCTGCGATGGTGGCGGTGGTAGGCTGTCTCCACTGGAGTAGGGTATCTGCCCACGATCTCAAGCTGCATGACCGCGATACACTTTGTGGAGGGATTAGTACAAAGAAACAACCAACCTCCTAATAAACTACATAAGCAATATAATTTGAGATCGATACTTACAAATTGGGCCTCCCATGAGTCAACACCCCCTGCTCCAAAATGCGCGCTCCCATACTCCATCTGGATCCTCCGTGCCTCCACGTGCTGCAAACTGGGCTCCTCCCTCGCTGACTTCATTGCCTTCTTCCACTCACGCTTCTGAGCGGTGTGGGATGGGCCCCTTGGAGGTTGACCTGCCTCAAGTCTGGCAAGCTCCGCTAGTGCCTGCCTCTTAAGGGAAGATCTTTTATTGCTAAGTATCATAACAATCTTTGACTTCCCCCATTTATTTGTGAACTGGCGATTGGGGGGGTTAGGATACCTAGAGCGAACAGTAGCGAGGGTCTCATCAGCCAACCTCTTTGGGTGGTCTTTATAGTGGATAAAGCAATCTCTGTAATTGTTAGCAATTATAGAGTGCATGAAGGCCATTATGTCCTTCCCCCGCGCATCCATCAAGATGCCTCCTGTCTGGGTGATGTCATAATAAATCGTACCATCACCCAGAGGCACGTCTAAATCATCTGAATCATCCTCCTCCTCACCGCCACATGGCCGAAAGCAGCACCCACCACCGCTCTCCCTGCTACTACGCCTGCTACCCTGTCGTGTCTAGCTCGTACGCTGGCCACTCGTAGCTAGGGACCGCGCGGGACTACGCTGACCACTCGTAGCTGGAGAACCGAGTCTCGACGGCTGGGGAGTACGTCGACGGCTCGCTGAGGCAGAAGGACCTCCTGAAGGCATGGGGGAAGGGGCATAAGACGGGATGGCAGAAGGGACATAAGACGGTACGGGGGAAGGGGCATAAGACGGTACGGGGGAAGGGGCATAAGACGGCTGTGCGGACTCCGCTGGGGTGATCTCAGGCGGTGTGGGGTGGCTCAGGGTCTGTAGTGCCGACTCCTGGGGAGTGTTAAGGGTACCCGTCATGTACCCGTATAACTCCGCAGGATTAGGAGGGTGCCCTAAAATATTATATAAATCCTTCCATATCGATTCACGCGGATCAGGTGAGCTAGAAGCACTTCCTCCCCACATGTTAAACTGGAAAAAAATAAACAAATCTATTACTTTGGGAGCTGAGAAGAAAGGGGAAAAAAAAAAAGAGGCTCTGTCAGAGCGCGTCTATAGACCCGTCTACTCTTCGCGTCTCTAAACGCGTCTAACAGAGCGTTTAACAATTCAAGTAACAGTGCGTCTAACAGTCCGTTCATCAATCCGTCTACCAGTGCGTTAAAAAGCGCATCTAAAATCGTGTCTAACAATTCGTTTAAAACTCCGTTTAACAGAGCGTCTGTTTGGGCGTCTATATCCGCGTCTGTGTGTGTCTGCAACAACCCAGACGCCCTGTAGATGCAAGTTTAGACGTGCCCTCAGACGCCTCTATACACGCACTCCGACAGTCGAGAATACTCAAAAGTGGAAAAGGACGTTTCGCCCGACAAAAGAACGTGTCGCTCATACCTAGATGCTGCGTTTCGTGGATGCGAAAAAGTACAAAACTGGAAAAAGCAAGCAAGAACAACTTCAAAAGGACTTACTTGGAAAAAGGTATGGAAGGATCTTTCTTTTCCAAACTTATTTCTTCTCCTTGTTCGTACTCCTCCTCTTCTTTAGGCTTGGAAGCAAGCTGTGTAGGTACGGTCCCTTTGTCTTGAGTGAAAGCTTGGAACTGTGTATGGGAGCTTCGAATCTATAGAAGTGCTAATAAAGAAGAAAGAAAGCCGCTCGCGAAGTTTAAGTAGTCAAAAGAAAAGCAAAGCGAGCGGCACGTCGAAAAGCAGGTTTAAAAGTCGCGGGTATAGTCGCGTGTATTAGCGCGTCTGTAGTCGCGTCTGAATACACAGAGTAGATGCGTTTATAAACGCATCTATTAGCGCGTCTATAGGCACGTTTAAATACACAGAGTAGATGGGCATTTAGACGCGCAATTAGACGCGGCGATAGACGCAACACAGAGTTTTTAAGTTAAGCATTTGAGGAAGAGCAAATTTGGTGGGTTGTTTGTTTGTAGGATGTCTCCGTCTTCAACAAGCAGCTCCAGTGAGGATGAATCCCTCCGTATCCACCATTGCGAAATGTGGTTGGAGCAAAAAATCAAATGTCTGTGTGATCGATGTCGAGGAAACATGTATCGTGCACGCAGGATTACGCTCAATCATATCTCAAAGTATGGAGAATGGGATGTGACCGTAAACAGGGTAAGGATTTGTAAGTTAAGGTTGATTGAGATACCTATGGGTGTTCATATGTTTGAGTTATAATGATCCCGTTTTAATTTGATACAGGATGCAGTGCCACACCCGCACATGTTACCCTATGCCCGTCGTGAGGAGGCGAAGCGTCGGCGATATGAGGTGGGATCTCCAGGAGGGACCGTTACGGATGCATGGAGTGATGGTGATAGTAGCCCTCCACCATTACCTCATGAAGCTGTGGAGGAGAAGGTGTTTGATGATATGGTGCGGGATTTATATGTCCATCAAGGGAGGGATAATAGCATGGAGCAGGATGATCTTTTTACCGCAGCATCGACTCCAGTGTTTGAGGGGTGCACATTCTCTGTTCTACGTGCCTCCCTTGAGTTACTAAACTTGCAAACCATCTATGGATGGAGCAATGCAAGTTTGAATGCATTACTCAAGTAAGCTTTAAAGTCGATTTTGCAAACATGGTGAATTATGCGCGTGGGTCAATTACTCGAATGCTTTTCCTCATTTATGGTCTTCACGTGCAGGCTATTGTGTAAAATGCTTCCAAGGGAGAATAAATTACCGACCTCAAGAGATATGGCAAGGCAACATGTGACCTCTCTTGGAGGATTAGATTACAAGCGCATCCATGCATGTGTCAACGATTGCGTTTTGTTTCGTGGACTACATAAGGATGCAAGAGAGTGTCCTACTTGTGGAGAGGCAAGATATAGAGCAGATCTCAAAACCTTGGACGTGCCTCGTAAGGTATTGCGACATTTTCCCATAATCCCTCGCATCCAACATATGTTCAAGTGCAAATCTATTGCAGAGCTCATGTCATGGCATTCCTCCCATCGATCAACCGATGGCAAGTGGAGAACTCCCGCGGACTCTCCTGCGTGGAAGCATATTGAAGACACATGGCCAAGCTTCAAGGAAGAACCTAGGAGCTTGAGACTTGGATTGGGTATGGACGGTGTGAACCCATTTGGTCTCAAAAGCACGTCTTACAGTGTATGGCCAGTGGTATTGGTGAATTACAATCTTCCACCCAATATGGCTATTAAGAAAGGACATGTCATGCTGTCCCTTCTAATTCCAGGGAAACATAAAGTCAAAAACCCTGATGTTTATTTGGAGCCTTTGATTGATGAGCTAGAGATACTTTGGAGAGGTATCGAGGTGCATGATGTGAGCAGGTCTCCCTCGTCACGAGACTTCAACTACAAAGCAGTCTTGATGTGGACGATGCATGACTTCCCAGGCTATGGCGAGTGTTCAGGTAAGCATTGCATTTTTTAATTATGAATAGGCAAGGACGTGGCACCCTAAACCCACCTTCCACTCTTAATTGCATCTATTGTTTCAGGTCTCACTACATCGGGTTACCATGCATGTCCTGTTTGTGGTCCTTCGCTAGTTGCCTCACGGGCAGACGCATTAAATAAGGTCATCTATGAGAATCACCATCGATTTCTCCCACCTGATCATCCTAGATATGTTGCCCCTTGGAATGAAGTCCTCCCACAATCACTCACTGCGGGAGATTGGATGAGAATTTGGGACGGTTCCACGACTCCTCCACCACTTGGCATGAGCCGGTAAGGATTTGTAACTATTGGCTGGAAGTAAAGATTGGCTATATTGGTTGAAAGTGAGGATTGCATGCTAACACTTTATTTTGTTTAGATACTCCATCTTTTATCGTTTACCATATTGGTCCCACCTCAAGATCAATCACCTGCTCGATCCCATGCATATCTTCAAGAATGTGGCATCTACCATTTGGGAGCATTTGAATGGGACACGAGATTCGGCACGCATAAGGGAGGATCTACGTACCACAGGGAGGATGCGTGAAGCTTGGCCTCAAGAGAGACCAAATGGGCGTGTTTTTTTACCTCGTGCACCGTGGATGTTATCAAAGCTAGAGATGGCGACGGTGAAGCGCGCTATTACTACAATTCGTACTCCCACTGGATGCATAAGGTGTTTGAAGGGAGCCTTTACAAAGAGCAAGAAAAGAGGTGTAGAGCAATTATATGGCTTGAAATCTCATGATTGGCACAAGATGCTCCAAGTAAGTATTTTATATGCATAATATCTTTTTCCTTTCAAATTTGTGAGTGAATAGCTATAAGCAACTAATCAACCACCTCCTCGCGGGTTCAGTTCATACTACCTACTAGCATTTCACGTAGTGCATCAAAGGACGTGAAAGATTGTATTTACAAGATGGGCGAGCTTGTGAGGTATGTGAGCTCAAAGGAAATAGATCCCACCACGCTTGAGAATGCTCGAGTTATGTCAGTGGAGGCAGTTTGTTTAGTGGAGGAGACATTTCCACGTTCTATTCTCACAAGCCAACTACATCTCATAGTACATTTGGTGGATGAGATTGCTATATGCGGTACTATACATGCACGATGGTTGTTCTTCCTCGAGCGCTTCATGAAGACCTTGAAGGGCTTCGTGAGACAAAATGCAAGACCCGAAGGTAGCATGGCCGAGGGTTGGTTGGTACAAGAGTCACTTGTATATATTTCTGAGTTTCTTGTTGATGTGGATAGCTCTCTCCCACGACTATGGAGAGATGATGAAGACCTAAGGATGACCTCTATTGTGCCTCAAGGAAAAGGACGCAACAAAGTAATAGACACGGAGTTGCGTAATAGTATCAATCTCTTTTGCGTGCTTAATAGTGATGTGATGAAAAGATGGGTGACAAGATACGAGGATGCAAAGGCAAGAAGACAAGAAGAAAGGGCCCTCTTTCATACACACCACGGATCTCGTGTGCCATACCCTCAGCGTCTAAGAGCACTTCCAAAGGATATTCATGTGGATTGGCTACTTGATGAAATGGAGAAAGCAGAGAAAGACGAGGGGATGCATATCACAATGGAAGAATGGGAGTATGCTAGGGGATGCATGAGCAAGGTCGGTATATAGAATGTTATGCATAAGTTAGTAGCTTTTTATAATTTAGATTGCTTATTTAATTGATTTTTTCTTGGTGTAGTGCACTATGTTCAATGCTATATGGTGTGAGGGCAAGCATTTTCGAACACAACGGATTGATGATAAGAGAAACACACAAGATTGCAGCGTCATTGCTAGCTTTGAGGGAGCCAATGGAGTCATGGATGATTATTGTGGCATAATCCAAGATATCATTATGCTTGACTTTCGACGCTTCTTTGTGTATGTTTTGGATGTAAAGTGGTTTAAGGACATGGTGGAAAGAGGCCCTAATGCAACAATCAAACGCCATGCAAGTGGCTTTGTAACTATTGACTCCACAAAGTTTTGGCAAAGTAGGAAGGACACACTAATACTACCGCAACAATGTGAACAGGTACTGTGCACACACATAAAAATACTCGCTTTTAAATATTTGATGCAAGAAAAGTAACATGATTGTATTTGTGTTTGAATTAGGTTGTCTATCAACCAATGGTGGATAATAATAGGTGGTGGCATGTCATACCTATTATGCCATGTTCCAAAGTGATGTATAGTACATTTACTAATATGGAGCATATGGAGGATGATCATGGCCATGGACGTGATGATGACCATGATACAAGAGAGGAGGATGATCATGAGATAGGAGATATAGATATTGAGGCCGGCATTACTCGTGAGGACGAGCCTACCATTGGAGATCTTGATTTCGATGAGCACATGAGTGGCACAAGTAGTAGTGGGTTGAATGTATTTGTAGATCTAAACACTTGTTTGGATTTTGAAGTAGATAGTTTGGCAAGGGTTGATCTCATTGAGGATGAGATTGAACCGTAGCCCCACAATTGATATTAGCAAAACTATTTTACATATTGTCTCATTCTCCTCATTTCCCTTAATTCTTGTATATGTGGGCTTGCAAAAAATTATGTGCTTTGGTAATCATGGGCAATGTTTGGAAAGCAATGATGTACACCAAAATCTCACTTTCTGTATTCTCTGGAGCGCGTCTATTTACGCATCTAAATGCGCGTTTGAGTCTCAGTGTAAACGCGCAAATAAACGCGCAAATACACGCGTAAATAAACACGCTAATAAACGGGATGGTAGACGGGCCCGTATTTTCTTTGGTCTAACGCGCAAATAAACGCGGGGATTGACGAGCATTTAGCCGCGCTAATAGACGCGCCCGTAATTTCTCTACTAGAACAACGCCTATAGACGCGCCTGCTATTTTGCGCGTCTACCAAGCGCGTCTATAGTTGCTTTGTGTTGTTGTGAAATGCCCACAAATCTGTCAAATGCTTTTATGAATCCTACCTGCATACATCATGCCCATACTACTATTGACCATCAAGCATAGGAGAAATCACCTCATTCATGTGCAGTTAGAGAAATTGAAATTTCTGAGACTTCCCTTGGGGTCCATCCTTCACCATAGACCTCCCTCGATTGCCACATCTTTGCTTCAGAGCTTCCTCCATAAAAAAGTATAGGTTTAAGCCTAGCAAGTGCACACAGAAGTGTTCTAAGTGCCGTTTCCCTAGTAGCAAGCCAATAGCTTGCTTCACTTCTTCCTCACTTATTTGAGCTTCAGTGTACCACTCTATAGCTGGCTCCTATTGCTCCCTTGCTTGAAGAAAGCAACACCAAACATGCTACATGCAAATCAAAGAGAGAGGATGCTAAATCATTGCAAACATAGAGCTACAAACATGCAATACCTAATGATCATTTTGTGGCAACAACATCCCCTTGGAAGCAGGAATATTCTTTAAGAGATCCTCTACTAAAGAAGCAAAACTCTTGGGAAGAAGGGAGTAGGAGGGACGATCGTTGAAAGTAGAGGTAGTGGAGGGTTTGGATTTGGTCAGGAGGCGAGAGAGAGAGAGGAGAGAGAGGAGGCAACGGCAAACCAGAGCAAGAATATTGACTTCATGCCAAGGCCAATTAGACCACTCAAACTGGGAATTTTGAAAGATGAAGTGTGGGCAGCAAGGCATCATGTTGAAATGGTGGGGTTAGAAAGGGCTTGTCAAGGAGACATTAAGAAAGCACGATGTGTCACATCTCCCAACTTTCCCTCCACTTGAGCTCCTCATGACACGTGGCACAACTCCTCCTTAAGAAATAGAATAGAAATAGATATATAGTGACACAAATCTAGATAGATTTAGAACTAAATATAGAAGCCCTGCTCCAAAGGCATTAGCATCGTAATGAATATGAAGTCAACAATGAAGTAACCCCAGGTGCAAATTCCAAAGGTTCGACTTAAGGAAAAGCTCAAGAAAAGATCGGTTCTATATTGACCATCACTTAAATGTTTTGTATGAATGCTTTCACACAACATGTAAAGGTGAAGTACACATGACAATTTTAGGAGCTATTTATAATTTACTTCAAAAAATAAGATCAGAATGGTTCCAATGATTTTTAATAAAGTGTGCACTAAGGCTAACACTTCATATTTATTGAGCAAAACTTCAAAGAAGTAGGACTGAACATGATGGACTAAGTTTAGGAGAGTGCTATTGATCCACTTTTCCTTTAATACACAACTAAAAAGTATTGATAAACCTCAAAACATAAAGCATACATCCCAAAAACCTTGCTAAGCCATTCCCAAAACCGGCAAAAGACATTTTGGAAAGAACCCTTCCAAAATCTTAGAGGCCGAACCATTATATTTGCACGTTCCTCTTAACCTTTACATATGAATGTCAAAATCTGAGTGACATCTTCAAACACACAAAGATAAAGTAGTAAAGTAATTGAGTCTTTGAATATGAGAGCCATCATCAATTTGTCAAGCAATATTATAACCTATACTAATGCTTAGATGTGAAGAATGAATGCAATAAATCAAACTATAGGGCATAACTTCCTAAAGAAATTAAAGTCCGGCTTGCCAAGGAGAGATGAAAAAAGTGCATATCCATAAATAAAAACTCACTCTAAAACCTAGGTAAAGGTGCTTTAAATCCATATAATTATAAATAAGAGAGAAGGGCTCCTCTCCCTCATAAATAGCAAAAATCTACATTAAAATTCATTCTCTTCACCTCCCCCTTACTCCACTTTTTTCATAAACATTCCATCCATAATTTAACAGCCCGCCCAAAGTTTGATATAGTGGTTTGAACGTCTCCTCAAAATTCACTCTATTATCTATCCCATCTAAAGTTCTCAACCTATTCATTCCACGTCATGGACTCTAAAAGTATGAGATAGCAAACATAATGGAATCCATGAGATAATCAACTTAATGCAATCCATGATCAACAATGCCTCAGTACCTCCTAGTCATATTTAACTCATCAATACATATTGCTCAGTTTTCTTTGTAATAACATCACTGGCTCTTGCTTCAGAGGTCCCTGATCTTCCTTCCATTTGCAAAATCTTAGCAAGAGCCATACTGCTCCTTCAGCAATAGGAGACCATACATCTTCTACTTTTATTGACCGCTTTGCCAGAAAATTTCAAAATCTCTGACGTTTATCAATCGCAGTCTAGCTTTGAAACCAAATTTCAAAACCTCCTACCTTTATCGATCGCATTCTGGCTTTGATTATATAGAAGAGTTAGAAGAGTATACAGACCTGCCTTCATCTTGAGTTTGGCTGTGTTTACTTGCCCAGACCTATGGCCGTGGTAGTTGTATTTCTGGTCTTTGCCTTGAGCAGTGGTGGTTCAAGATGATGACTGCCAATTATTGTCCATGCTTGTCAAAAAATGTTAGGATAGAAGCTCCACATAGAAGTGGAATGTGTGCCTTCCCAAGCACTAACACTTCTTCACTCATTTGAGATTGAGTGCATGCCAATTATGTCCTTCATTGTGATGGTTGCATGGTAGCCTATTGGCTGCCCATGTGGTAGCCCCTTCTCTATGGGTTTTTATGAGAGCTTGCTGCCCACATGGCAACCTAGGTACTGCCAACTCCCTCTTCATGCTCTTCCTCCTGGGTTTGCTGCCCATATGGCAAAGTGTTGCCTTCATGTCCTTGCCACATCCCTTGGTCTTGTAGAAGCCCTTCTAGCAGACTATATACTACTCAATCGAAGCTTCCACACTGGATGGCTGAAATGGCTCTCCTGATGCCCTCCTTGCTACCCTCGAGGAAATTGAAGGGTTTTGATCCTCATGAGCACTTTGTCTACGGGTCTCATGGCCACCTTCTTTGTCCATGTATTGGTCCTTAAGGAAGGCTCCATGCAGCTCCAATCTACCCCTCAGATGGACTCCTCGTAAGTGAGTAGTGAGGCCCCAAAAGGCCCCTTTATATAGCGGAGATTTCCCTCCAAAGGTGGCCAACCCAACAACCCTAGTGAGCTAGCCTATGTTGTCTTGAAAGTCGTTGGGGCATGGCCGTGATTAGCACAGTCTCTACCAGTGGACATGCAAGTTGTCCTGGTCAACTGGCTCTACCTGGCCTATAAGCAAGCCTTCATGGCCTACCTTAGAACAATACAGAACTCTCCCAGGCCAACCTCAGCTAGATAGGCGAGTATATGAGGCTCTTCCTCGCCCAAATCTGGTGCGCCATATCCTAAAACTCGTTTACATTTTTCTAGGGCATACTCTAACCCTAAATTTAATCCACCTTGTGTTGCTTTTCAGCTTGGCCAACCTACCCTTGTTCTTATTGTTTCTTAGGCCTTTCAGCATCCAACCGCTCCATACACCTTGTGTAGATAGTGCATAAATTACCTACCTATCTTGCACTCTGTCTGGTCCCACTCTCAGTCGCAAATCTGGTCCTTTACTTTCTGCGAAGGGTTGCATGTGTCTTGCAATCATTTTACCTTCGATCTATGTTGATCTATCCCTCCAAAGAGCCTTTGACATGCCAAGTATGTCCTTTATTGTGCTGCCTACATGGCAGCTTGTTTGCAGCCCATTTGCAACCCCTTCTCTATGGTTCTCTCTAAAATCTTGCCGCCAACATGGCATCCTAGGTGCTACCCATGTGACAGCCCCTCTTCATGCTTTTCCTTTTGACTTTTCTTCCCACATGGCAACCAAAGTGCTGCCCATGTGTCCTCCTCCCCCACGCACTCCTCATATGGGGGCTTATAGTTGGGTAGGTGACTTCTCCAACACCCCCTCTCATAGACACATCTCATCCCAATCCTAACTCTCAATGAAGAAGCTCCAATCGATTCCATATTGAAACCCTCTTGAACAAAAATGAGCCCCAAAAACCGACCAAGAGGTCCCCTACTAGATGACGTGACACAGTCCCTACCAACTGACATGCAAGTTGGCCTAGTTGGTTGCCTCTGCCTTGCCTATAAGCAAGCTGTCATGGCCTTGCCTGGCCACATGGGTTGTTGCCACTCTACCAGTCCTACCTTAGCCAGATGCGTGTGTACATAAGACCTTTCCTTGCACAAATGTGGCATGCCATATACTTCCATGACATATTCTAGCCCTAAATTTGATCCAAATTTCACTCCATGGAGATGCCTATAATTTGGCAAATCCACCCCTTTTTTGAATGTTTCTCGGGCCTTTCCAACCTCCAATAGCTCTATACACGTTGAGTAGATTGCCCATAAAATACCCACCTATCTTGCCCTCTATCTGGACTACTCTCCTCGGGGGGGTCACTCATCATATGTAACCTTATCACGTGAGTTCAACAGAAGGATATTTTTTTCCCTAAAATTTACAGAAATAAATATACATAAGGGACTATTTAAAATAGTTTTGGAAAAAATTTACAGATTTGTATAGAAAATGGGTACATTTTATTAATGAAAAATTTTACAGGTAACGGATTTTAAATATAGGCCTTGAACGCACGTGATATAGAGGCTTTATACATAGTGACCCCCCCGAGCTACTCTCAATCTCAAAGCTCCTTTACCTACTGCAAATGGTCCATGTGTCTTGCAATCGTTCTGGCTCTGTCTAAAAGCTTGCTGCCTACATGGCAACCTAGGTGCTACCCAACTTCATCCATTACAAACCACTTTAGGTAAAGAAATTTGAAAGAAAAAAGAGCAACGGGTTACAGACCCGCTTCGCTGGGTCTCAAAGTTGAGACCATAAGTTGCCTTTAATTTCGAGGAATTAAATTTAAGGTTTTATTTATAACTTGAAGAAATTTTCAAATTGTATCTCCATTCTCTCTCTCTCTCTTTCTCTCTCTCTCTCTCTCTCACACACACACACATACAAATCTCAACGTTTGTAAGCTTTTTATTAAATTTTCTAATCAAATCCAAATGAATCCCTAGGAGTGCCTTTATTAATAATATGATCTAAATTAATTGAATTAAATTGACCCACTATAATCAATCATCACATTAATTATTATATATTGATTTTTCATTTGAAGGTATAAATAAAATATATATTATTTATTTCACACACACACATGACGAATTTTTATTTGAACATTAAAATGACATTAATTAAAGTCAAGTCCTAAAATTGAAGAAATGCAATTTTGGAGAAGCTTGTTTTTAAAGAAGAGGTGGGTGTATGATGATAGGAATGTGTGGGTTTTTTTGTGCATTGTGGATGATTGCGTGTGTGTCTATGTGTAGGCCAATGCAAGTGGATGTATTCATCTATATGTCCATGTGCAATCCAATATGATTGTGTACTCATGTACATGTGTGCTTGTGTCCCTATAAGTGTCTGTATATGTTCATGTGATGTATGTGCACCTTTGAATGCACATGGCTAGAATATCTGCACCCATGCACATAAGTGTCTCAATTCCATCGATCTTGCACCATGTCTCTATCTGTATAAACATACATATATACACACGTACGTACATACATACGTATGTACATTTGTATGTACATATAAATGTACATACGTGTGTGTGCACACGCACGTGTGCGGGTATGGTTAGAGGCTTGAAGATGGTAGCTTGTTGCACAAAGGCCACATGTGTCATTTCATGGCAATAACTCACCGCATGCCCACTCCACACACATGGTTGTCAAGCTTGTGTCTTAGCCTCTCTTGTTACATGTGGAGTCATTTAAGCCTATCTTCTAGAGCCCTCACAATGTGCCACATATTTGAAAATAAAGCATAAACCCACCCTATTGCCTTGTTACCCACATGTGTGTGTGTGTGTGTGTGTGTGTGTGTGTGTGTTTGTATGCGCGTATGTTTACTCTCTGTCTCTCTCTCTCTCTTTCTCTCTCTCTCTCTCTAAACATGAAATGTATAAATATAAATAAATATCATATATATAATATCCTCTCTCTCTCTCTCTCATGCCTCCAAAAAGCGATAAAAATTAAATGAAAAGCATTTAAAAAAGGATTAATTTAAAAGGCAATTTATATATGTGTATATATATATAAATTAAACATGAAATGTAAATATTGTATACATAATATAAAGTCTCTCTCTCTCTTTCTCTCTCTCTCGCGCCTTCAAAAAGAAATAAAAATTAAATGAAAAGCATTTGACAAAGGATTATTAAAAGGTTTTAAAAATGTTATGTGTGTGTGTGTGAATATATAAACTAAGCACAAAATTTTGAAAAAAAAATATTTCATTTAAACCGCTCACTGCCGTGGCATCGCACATCAGCAACTCGCCTCATGGCTGTCTGACAGACAATGTGCATCCGTGTGGACCGACACGTGCTTGCCTCACAACCCCTCATCCAGACTATGCTTCCCCTTCTACTGTTGATAAAATAGCAAAAGAGGTCAATCACTGTGCTCTGTCTGTTGCGTTGCCAACCATGCTCTTTTGCGTCGCCATCCACTCTACCAGTGTCTAGCCAATCCTTCAGCTTGACTGTTCCAATCTACACGATTGTTCTTTGCTATGCACACTCTCCACTCCACTCCATCACTCGTTAGCCATGAAGACCAGTCACCGTGACACCAATCTATTCTCACATCTCTAGTCAGTCCCATTGCCAAAGTTCCCAACTCATATCTGCTTGTTGTCTACAGTCATGACTTGCTGCCTCTGAGTCCTCACTCGTGTTAGTAGATGGCTTCTCTCTTCTGCCTTGCTCCTACACAGTGATGCCCAAGTGCCTCTGCTATGGCATGTCAAGATGGAAAGGGCACCATAACAACACGTGGCAAATCTCCTAGCTCTCCCTCCACTCCACCTCTTATTGCCAAAGATATTTTTGTCCAACCACAGAAGGACACAATACAAAAGAGAGGCTTAGAGTCCCACCAATACATGGTCCTCTGACCTTACCAAAATGTTGTACTTCTATCTTGCTGTCACCTCCAGATCCCTAATACTGCATGCTCCACTGAGCTTATGTAGAGTCTCTGTCAGTGATCCCTTCCACCTTGCTATCCAGGTAGCCAGCCTAGGTGGGCAGCACCTTGAGCTAAGACTACAGCCCTTGTATGTCTCCTTCGGCTCCTATGTATAGGCCCAAGGATGGACCTATTGCTGCTGCTCCTTGCTATTGCATTGCCGCTCCTTCCTACTCCTGGATTACTGCTCCAAGTGATGCCTTATGAGCCCTAGAAGGAGCCCTTTTATAATGCCCAAAACCAACCGACCCAGTAGGGGGAAATGGGCCGACCTAGCAGCCCCCCTATTGGCCGACCTGCCTACTGGGCTGAGCCAGTAGGGCTCTATTTAAGGCCCCACGGCCAGCCCTTTTATTGCTGCTCCTGGCCACTTGGGTGCCTAGCATATCTGTCCTATCCCAGGGCCTATTGCAGGCCTGCCACCTACCCTATCCCAGGGCCTATTGCAGGCCTTCCTACTCTTGGATTGTTGCTCCAAGTGATGCCTTATGAGCCCTAGAAGGGGCCCTTTTATAAGGCCCAAAACCAACCGATCCAGTAGGGGGAAATGGGCCAACCCAACAGCCCCCCCCTATTGGCTGACCTGCCTACTGGGCTGACCCAATAGGGCTCTATCTAAGGCCCCATGGCCAGCCCTTTTACTGCTGCTCCTGGCCACCTAGGTGCCTAGCATATCTGCCCTATCCCAGGGCCTATTGCAGGCCTGCCACCTACCCATAACCCTTGCCTATCTGCTCCATCTTCCCTGCCATCTGTCCAGGGCCTTTCCTGCCCTAAACCGTGGTCCAATGCAAGCCCTAAGGGTTTGTTAGACACCTATAGATCTGCACCACAGTTGCACCTCCTTCCTGCCTTGGATTCGATTTTTGTCAAGCCACGTAGACCTCTGTATAGTCTGCTCCAAGCATCTGTACCAAGCTGTACCCATGCTGACAACATCGTGGTCTTTCTCAGTCTCTTTACGCAGCCTGTTGTTGTCCATCTTGGTGCCAGGTACTCATTTCTTCTGTTGCACACATGGCTACCCATGTGCTGCCCATGTGGTAGTCCCCTTGCTCTGCTGTGAGGTGCTTGCCCATGTGGCAACCCCCTCGCTTTCTTTTTCCCTCAAGGCATGCTGCCCACAAAGGCATCCAATCAAATGCTCATGTGGTAGCCCTGGCCCTAGGTCCACCTCCCCCACACTCTCCTCATTTGGGAACTTACAGATGGGGAGGTGACCTGCCCATTGCCAACATAAATGTATTCCCAATAGGGTTGAATACAACTCAAAGAATAAGTACTGTATGGAGGGATGAACCCTCACTGTAGATAAGCAGAAGAGGGATGCTTGGATGCAGACCTAATGCTGCAGCTGCTGTACAAAATGAAGGGGCCTGGAAGATGGCCTATAGATGACAAGGATGAACCAGATTCGTTGCTCCTAATCCTAGCCTGACCTCAGCTGCAAAATACTACTGTTGGCTGCATGCAGCTCTTCAACCCTGGAAGTGAATGACAAAAGAGGCCAAGGCAGCTACCTTTTATAGGCTCCCTTGGGCCTTAGAAATGACCGACCAAGGCAGGCAACCCCCTGGCCAAATCTGTCCCGACCAAGCTGGTCGGGCTGCATCTGCTCCAATCACCGACTACCACGTTGTTGATGTGGCTATTGTGCACTAATGTGGTGCTGTCTGTATGATTTTCTACTGTCCTTGACTACCTATGTGACAGCCGACTTGGCTACCTATGTGGCAGCTAATGTGGTTGCTTGCATGGCAATGTGTGCTGGCGGTAGCCAGCATGGCCACGGGCTCTGCAGATGCTTCCATCACTCTTTGTCTCTCTCCTTTCCTCACTGCTTCCATCACTCTCTCCTTCTCTCTTTCTCTCTACATCTCCCACTCTTTCAAGGCACACCCACAGATCACTGCATCCAAAGGGCCACCCTTGTGTTGCATGCATTCAAAATAGGCTGAGAGAGAGAGAGAGAGAGAGAGAGAGAGAGAGAGAGAGAGGCTTTCAATGCATTCCAAGAGAGACAAATTTTGCGAAGACAGCTCCTCAAGCACACATAATATTTTGCACGATAATATTTTGCAGACAGCTCTCTCTCACAACTACCACAGGCTTTAGAGATGTAAGCATAGGTCATTGCATTTGGAGGGATGCCTTCATGCTGAATGCTTTCAAAACAATCCACTGCTTGCTTACCTTGACCTTGTCAATGCATTCCAAGAGAGAACATTCTGAGCTGGAAGCTCCTCAAGCACACGCTTGGCATACATGTCCAAAAAATTCATTGCCAAAAGACCATGGGCTTGGTCCTATTGTGCTATTCCTATGAGATCAATGCATTCCAAGACAGCAAAAATTCCGAGAAGGGACCTGTGCACTGAGGGGGAGAGAGAGAGAGAGAGAGCACGACATTTGCCATACATGTCCAGAAGAGCAATGCTCAGAACAGTATTATATCATAGCCCTCATGTTGCATAAGTTCAAAAACAGTCCAGTGCTTGCTCACCCTATCTCTGTTATACGTATCCTACTGTAATGTATACATGTCCATAAGAGCAGCACAATATGATATCATAGCTCTCATGCTGCATGCATCCATTGCCTGCTCACCTTGGCCCTGTTATGTGTATCCTGCGAGATCAATGCATTCCAAGAGAGAACATCCGAGAAGGGCGAGATTTCAAAGACACAATGCCCTAATCTTAAAATGCAAGCAAAAGCTTGCTAACCCAAATAAAACGAACATACTATGGATCAATATGAAACAAATATCCCCATGAATCTATACAAAAAAAAATAACCCTCCTGAAATGAATATACTATACATCTCACTCTTGACTCCATACGAAACAAATATACTGGCTTCAACTCTATACAAAATGAATTTACTCCAAAGTCTACACAAAATGAATATATTTGGCTCCTGGATCTATACAAAATGAATATACTCCCCAGTCTATACAAAGCATATATACCCTTGCTCCTGGGTCTATACAAAATCCATACACTTGTGGGGTGAATATACTCCTACACCTCTGCTATAAACAACCACCTGTGACATCCATGGTCTAGTAGGCCCATATGTACAATGTGACCTTAAGAGGAAAGCAGACCACGTCAAGGAGTAGAAGCAAGAGATAGCCATAGTTTTAGGAGTCATTACATGAGCATAGATATGGGTGACAGGTCATTTATCCATGGATGTCACTATTGCATGAGGTGGCCATAGAGTGAGCGAGAGAATAGCTATGAGGTAGCTATTATAGCTTGAAGGCGGAGATGAGCAAAGAATGGCAGGCTGCACAACAAGACAAAGCACCCATAGACGCGCGCACAGACGCGTTTCATGAACTAAATAAAAAACTTACGGGCGCGTCTATTTGCGCGTCAGGAGACCCGCGTCTAATTGCGCGTCTATATATCAGACTTACGCGCGTATAGACGCGCTTATACACGCGTATATAGACGCACCTATAAACGCTTTGATAGACGCACGTATAGACGCAAGTCGAACAGACAGACGCAAATATAAACGCGTTTTTAAACGCACTGATAGCCGCGCCTTTTTTTTTTATAAATTTTACAGAATACTATGTATGTTGTGTATGCTATATAGTTACAAGAATCCCATATCCACATTCTGTAATTCAATTCTTACAGCCAACAGCGTTTTAATTACAATTCCAAATAAAATATTACAACTCCAAAACACAATAAAATTGAAAGCTCAAAAAGTGCTTGTATATACATATATAGCACGAAGCTAAGCCACGTCATGTGGCTCCAAGTACAAAGAATAAGGAAGCTAAGCCATGTCATGTGGCTTCAAGTATAAAAAATAAGAGGAGTCTATATACAAGAGGCACGAAGCCAAGCCAATGGCTTTAAGTACAAAAAAGAATAGTAGCACTACTTCTACGATTAATCCTCGCTGCCTTTCACGCTCCCTTCTGCGCTACCTTTTGCGCTGCCTTCTGCACCTCCTTCCTCATCTTCCTCGTCGTCTTGTGCAGGGGCGCCCTGTAAACAAGGGACAACATATATCAATGTATGAAAAATCAAATCTTTACTTATAATTTTGGCATTATTTAATTACTTTCAAATACCTGGGGGGCCTGTCCAGTAGCTCGGGTATACTGCTCCTCAGTAATCAACCCGTCACCATAGAAGTGCCTCCATGTATCTCCTCTGCGATGGTGGCAGTGGTAGGCTATCTCCACTAGAGTAGGGTATCTGCCCACGATCTCAAGCTGCATGACCGCGATACACTTTGTGGAGGGATTAGTACAAAGAAACAACCAACCTCCTAATAAACTACATAAGCAATATAATTTGAGATCGATACTTACAAATTGGGCCTCCCATGAGTCAACACCCCCTGCTCCAAAATGCGCGCTCCCATACTCCTCCATCTGGATCCTCCGTGCCTCCACGTGCTGCAGACTGGGCTCCTCCCTCGCTGACTTCATTGCCTTCTTCCACTCACGCTTCTGAGCGGTGTGGGGTGGGCCCCTTGGAGGTTGACCTGCCTCAAGTCTGGCAAGCTCCGCTAGTGCCTGCCTCTTAAGGGAAGATCTTTTATTGCTAAGTATCGTAACAATCTTTGACTTCCCCCATTTATCTGTGAACTGGCGATTGGGGGGGTTAGGATACCTAGAGCGAACAGTAGTGAGGGTCTCATCAGCCAACCTCTTTGGGTGGTCTTTATAGTGGATAAAGCAATCTCTGTAATTGTTAGCAATTACAGAGCGCATGAAGGCCATTATGTCCTTCCCCCGCGCATCCATCAAGATGGCTCCTGTCTTGGTGATGTCATAATAAATCGTACCATCACCCAGAGGCACGTCTAAATCATCTGAATCATCCTCCTCCTCACCGCCACATGGCCCAAAGCAGCATCCGCCACCGCTCTCCCTACTACTACGCCTGCTACCCTGTCGTGTCGAGCTCGTACGCTGGCCACTCGTAGTTGGGGACCGCGCGGGACTACGCTGACCACTCGTAGCTGGAGAACCGAGTCTCGACGGCTGGGGAGTACGTCGACGGCTCGCTGAGGCAAAAGGACCTCCTGAAGGCATGGGGGAAGGGGCATAAGATGGGATGGCAGAAGGGACATAAGACGGCATGGGGGAAGGGGCATAAGACGGTACGGGGGAAGGGGCATAGGACGGCTATGCGGACTCCGCTGGGGTGATCTCAGGCAGTGTGGGGTGGCTCGGAGTCTGTAGTGCCGACTCCTGGGGAGTGTTAAGGGTACCCGTCATATACCCGTATAACTCCGCAGGACTAGGAGGGTGTCCTAAAAGATTATATAAATCCTTCCATATCGATTCCCGCAGATCAGGTAGCTAGAAGCACTTCCTGGCCACATCTTGAACTGGAAAAAAATAAACAAATCTATTACTTTGGGAGCTGAGAAGAACGAGGGGGAAAAAAAAAAAGAGGCTCTTTCAGAGCGCGTCTATAGACCCGTCTGATCTGCGCGTCTATAAACGCGTCTAACAGAGCGTTTAACAATTCAAGTAACAGTGCGTCTAACAGTCCGTTCTACAATCCGTCTACCAGTGCGTTAAACAACGCGTCTAAAATTGCGTCTAACACTTCGTTTAAAACTCAGTTTAACAGAGCGTCTGTTTGGGCGTTTATATCTGCGTCTGTGTGTGTCTGCAACAACTCAGACGTGCATATAGACGCGCCTGTAGACGCAAGTTTAGATGCGCCCTCAGACACCTCTATACACGCGCTCAGACAGTCGAGAATACTCAAAAGTGAAAAAGGACGTTTCGCCCGACAAAAGAACGTGTCGCTCATACCTAGATGCTGCGTTTCGTGGATGCGAAAAAGTACAAAACTGGAAAAAGCAAGCAAGAACAACTTCAAAAGGACTTACTTGGAAAAAGGTATGGAAGGATCTTTCTTTTCCAAGCTTGTTTCTTCTCCTTGTTCATACTCCTCCTCTTCTTTAGGCTTGGAAGCAAGCTGTGTAGGTACGGCTCTTTTGTCTTGAGTGAAAGCTTGGAAGTGTGTATGGGAGCTTCGAATCTATAGAAGTGCTAATAAAGAAGAAAGAAAGCCACTCGCGAAGTTTAAGTAGTCAAAAGTAAAGCAAAGCGAGCGGCGCGCCGAAAAGCAGGTTTAAAAGTCGCGGGTATAGTCGCGTCTGTTAGCGCGTCTATAGTCGCGTCTGAATACACAGAGTAGATGCGTTTATAAACGTGTCTATTGGTGCGTCTACAGGCACGTTTAAATACACAGAGTAGACGGGTATTTACACGCGCAATTAGACGCGACGATAGACGCGGCGATAGACGCAACACAGAGTTTTTAAGCATTTGAGGAAGAGCAAATTTGGTGGGTTGTTTGTTTGTAGGATGTCTCCATCTTCAACAAGCAGCTCCAGTGAGGATGAATCCCTCCGTATCCACCATCGCGAAATGTGGTTGGAGCAAAAAATCAAATGTTTGTGTGATCGATGTCGAGGAAACATGTATCGTGCACGCAGGATTACGCTCAATCATATCTCAAAGTATGGAGAATGGGATGTGACTTGTATATATTTCTGAGTTTCTTGTTGATGTGGATAGCTCTCTCCCACGACTATGGAGAGATGATGAAGACCTAAGGATGACCTCTATTGTGCCTTAAGGAAAAGGACGCAACAAAGTAATAGACACGGAGTTGCGTAATAGTATCAACCTCTTTTGCGTGCTTAATAGTGATGTGATGAAAAGATGGGTGACAAGATACGAGGATGCAAAGGCAAGAAGACAAGAAGAAAGGGCCCTCTTTCGTACACACCACGGATCTCGTGTGCCATACCCTCAGCGTCTAAGAGCACTTCCAAAGGATATTCATGTGGATTGGCTACTTGATGAAATGGAGAAAGCAGAGAAAGGCGAGGGGATGCATATCACAATGGAAGAATGGGAGTATGCTAGGGGATGCATGAGCAAGGTCGGTATATAGAATGTTATGTATAAGTTAGGAGCTTTTTATAATTTAGATTGCTTATTTAATTGATTTTTTCTTGGTGTAGTGCACTATGTTCAATGCTATATGGTGTGAGGGCAAGCATTTTTGAACACAACGGATTGATGATAAGAGAAACACACAAGATTGCGCGTCATTGCTAGCTTTGAGGGAGCCAATGGAGTCATGGATGATTATTGTGGCATAATCCAAGATATCATTATGCTTGACTTTCGACGCTTCTTTGTGTATGTTTTCAATGTAAAGTGGTTTAAGGATGTGGTGGAAAGAGGCCCTAATGCAACAATCAAATGCCATGCAAGTGGCTTTGTAACTATTGACTCCACAAAGTTTTGGCAAAGTAGGAAGGACACACTAATACTACCGCAACAATGTGAACAGGTACTGTGCACACACATAAAAATACTCGCTTTTAAATATTTGATGCAAGAAAAGTAACATGATTGTATTTGTGTTTGAATTAGGTTGTCTATCAACCAATGGTGGATAATAATAGGTGGTGGCATGTCATACCTATTATGCCACGTTCCAAAGTGATGTATAGTACATTTACTAATATGGAGCATATGGAGGATGATCATGGCCATGGACGTGATGATGACCGTGATACAAGAGAGGAGGATGATCATGAGATAGGAGATATAGATATTGAGGCCGGCATTACTCGTGAGGACGAGCCTACCATTGGAGATCTTGATTTCGATGAGCACATGAGTGGCATAAGTAGTAGTGGGTTGAATGTATTTGTAGATCTAAACACTTGTTTGGATTTTGAAGTAGATAGTTTGGCAAGGGTTGATCTCATTGAGGATGAGATTGAACCGTAGCCCCACAATTGATATTAGCAAAACTATTTTACATATTGTCTCATTCTCCTCATTTCCCTTAATTCTTGTATATGTGGGCTTGCAAAAAATTATGTGCTTTGGTAATCATGGGCAATGTTTGGAAAGCAATGATGTACACCAAAATCTCACTTTCTGTATTCTCTGGAATGCGTCTATTTACGCGTTTAAATGCGCGTTTGAGTCTCAGTGTAAACGCGCAAATAAACGCGCAAATACACGCGCAAATACACGCGCAAATAAACGCGCTAATAAACGAGATGGTAGACGGGCCCATATTTTCTTTGGTGTAACGCACAAATAAACGCGGGGATTGATGCGAAAAGAGACGAGCATTTAGCCGCGTTAATAGACGCACCCGTAATTTCTCTACTAAAACAACGCCTATAGACGCGCCCGCTATTTTGCGCGTCTACCAAGCGCGTCTATAGTTGCTTTGTGTTGTTGTGTAGTAATGTTGTTGTGTAGTAATGAGAAGCATCTAGGTATGAGCGACACGTTCTTTTGTCGGGCGAAACGTCCTTTTCCACTTTTGAGTATTCTCGACCGTCTGAGCACGTGTATAGAGGCGTCTGAGGGCGCGTCTAAACTTGCATCTACAGGCGCGTCTATATGCGCGTCTGAGTTGTTGCAGACACACACAGACGCGGATATAGACGCCCAAACAGACGCTCTGTTAAACGGAGTTTTAAACGAAGTGTTAGACACGATTTTAGACGCGCTGTTTAACGCACTGGTAGACGGATTGTAGAACGGACTGTTAGACGCACTGTTACTTGAATTGTTAAACGCTCTGTTAGATGCGTTTATAGACGCGCAGATCAGACGGGTCTATAGACGCGCTCTGACAGAGCCTCTTTTTTTTTTCCCCCCCTTTCTTCTCAGCTCCCAAAGTAATAGATTTGTTTATTTTTTTCCAGTTCAAGATGTGGCCAGGAAGTGCTTCTAGCTCACCTGATCCGCGGGAATCGATATGGAAGGATTTATATAATCTTTTAGGACACCCTCCTAGTCCTGCGGAGTTATACGGGTATATGACGGGTACCCTTAACACTCCCCAGGAGTCAGCACTACAGACTCCGAGCCACCCCACACCGCCTGAGATCACCCCAGCAGAGTTGGCACAGCCGTCCTATGCCCCTTCCCCCGTACCGTCTTATGCCCCTTCCCCCATGCCGTCTTATGTCCCTTCTGCCATCCCGTCTTATGCCCCTTCCCCCATGCCTTCAGGAGGTCCTTCTGCCTCAGCGAGCCGTCGACGTACTCCCCAGCCGTCGAGACTCGGTTCTCCAGCTACGAGTGGTCAGCGTAGTCCCGCACAGTCCCCAGCTACGAGTGGCCAGCGTACGAGCTCGACACGACAGGGTAGCAGGCGTAGTAGCAGGGAGAGCGGTGGCGGATGCTGCTTTGGGCCATGTGGCGGTGAGGAGGAGGATGATTCAGATGATTTAGACGTGCCTCTGGGTGATGGTACGATTTATTATGACATCACCCAGACAGGAGGCATCTTGATGGATGCGCGGGGGAAGGACATAATGGCCTTCATGCGCTCTGTAATTGCTAACAATTACAGAGATTGCTTTATCCACTATAAAGACCACCCAAAGAGGTTGGCTGATGAGACCCTCGCTACTGTTCGCTCTAGGTATCCTAACCCCCCCAATCGCCAGTTCACAGATAAATGGGGGAAGTCAAAGATTGTTACGATACTTAGCAATAAAAGATCTTCCCTTAAGAGGCAGGCACTAGCGGAGCTTGCCAGAGGCAGGTCAACCTCCAAGGGGCCCGCCCCACACCGCTCAGAAGCGTGAGTGGAAGAAGGCAATGAAGTTAGCGAGGGAGGAGCCCAGTCTGCAGCACGTGGAGGCACGGAGGATCCAGATGGAGGAGTATGGGAGCGCGCATTTTGGAGCAGGGGGTGTTGACTCATGGGAGGCCCAATTTGTAAGTATCGATCTCAAATTATATTGCTTATGTAGTTTATTAGGAGGTTGGTTGTTTCTTTGTACTAATCCCTCCACAAAGTGTATCGCGGTCATGCAGCTTGAGATCGTGGGCAGATACCCTACTCCAGTGGAGACAGCCTACCACCGCCACCATCGCAGAGGAGATACATGGAGGCACTTCTATGATGACGGGTTGATTACTGAGGAGCAGTATACCCGAGCTACTGGACAGGCCCCCCAGGTATTTGAAAGTAATTAAATAATGCCAAAATTATAAGTAAAGATTTGATTTTTCATACATTGATATATGTTGTCCCTTGTTTACAGGGCGCCCCTGCACAAGACGATGAGGAAGACGAGGAAGGAGGTGCAGAAGGCAGCGCAGAAGGCAGCGCAGAAGGGAGCGTGGAAGGCAGCGAGGATTAGTCGTAGAAGTAGTGCTACTATTCTTTTTTGTACTTAAAGCCATTGGCTTGGCTTCATGCCTCTTGTATATAGACTCCTCTTATTTTTTGTACTTGAAGCCACATGACATGGCTTAGCTTCCTTATTCTTTGTACTTGGAGCCACATGATGTGGCTTAGCTTCATGCTATATGTATATACAAGCACTTTTTGAGCTTTCAATTTTATTGTGTTTTGGAGTTGTAATATTTTATTTAGAATTGTAATTAAAATGCTGTTGGCTGTAAGAATTGAATTACAGAATGTGGATATGGGATTCTTGTAACTATATAGCATACACAACATACACAGTATTCTATAAAATTTATTAAAAAAAAAGGCGCGGCTATCAGTGCGTTTAAAAACGCGTTTATATTCGCGTCTGTCTGTTCGACTTGCGTCTATACGTGCGTCTATCAAAGCGTTTATAGGCGCGTCTATATACGCGTGTATAAGCGCGTCTATACGCACGTAAGTCTGATATATAGACGCGCAATTAGACGCGGGTCTCCTGACGCGCAAATAGACGCGCCCGTAAGTTTTTTATTTAGTTCATGAAACGCGTCTGTGCGCGCGTCTGTGGGTGCTTTGTCTTGTTGTGCTAGTGCTTGTTGTTAATCTTTGGGAAAGATATAATAAGATTTGTGACCATGGTCACTTTGTGGGTGGTTGTTCGGTGAGTTGTGAGATTGGATGCATTATGAATCTGAATGCTTTGTGAGCTTGAGCTCAGTCAGTAGGAGCTCATGTTGGGCTGTGTAGTCCACTGGTTTTTTTAAAGAGTTATTTGGCTTCTAGAAGAAATGTGACCAGAGTGTGAGATGTGTCCAGAGGTGTGTAGAGACAAGGATGTGGACTGAATGCCTTTTACCTTGTGATTGTGTTGTTCGGTTGTTTTAAACGTGGATGAGGGTGGGTGTGAAGGCAGTTTAGGCTCTACTGCTTTTGTCCTTCCACGTTTTGGTGCCTCCACGGAGGACTGTGCACTTCAGTTTACAAGTGTGAAGCTGTGCAGTCAGTTGTAGTGTTGAAGAGCTGAGAGAGATGGGAGAGGACTTTCCAGAGTTTTGGGGGATGCTATATGAGAATGCAATGAGATTCCTTGAAAAGATGGAATTTATAGCACTTATGAAAGATAGGGCAACCCGTGAGATTTTGTTTCAGATCATGAATTATTGCTTGCAGGGAGATGCAAAAGCATGCCTGTAGACTCAAGTTGCTACCTTCAAGACTACTCATCCTCAACAAAAAAATTTGGGGTATACAGTGGTGAGAACAGCTTTTCTTGCACGGTTTGCACAATCCAGGAGCCCTAATGAAGTTTGGAAAGAGCTGTGCAAAGTAAGACAGGAGGAGGAGCAGGAGGATGATCAGTTACCTGATTCAGTTTGGGAGGTTATGAGTTTATGGTGTGAAGCTCTTGTTTTGAAAGTACCACCTCAAATGATCAAGTGTGATCGTTTCATAGATGGCCTAAAGCCTACACTCAGATTGAAAGTGGAGCTAAAGAATCTGGATAGTTTTGAAGATGTTGTCAGAGTGGCCAGGGAGAAGGAATGGAAAGTCCAGAGACTGAGGTAGCTTGGCATGCAAGAAGAGCCTCAGAATCTGATTAGAAGCCCAGAAATGATCAAGGCATATGCAGAGAGAGAGCCAGTGTCTGTTCCTGTGCAGGATGATTCCCTAAAAAAGGATTTGCATGAAGCAGTGGAGCTGATGAAAACACTCAGCCTAAGTTGGATGGAGACTACAGGAAGAGGCAAAGGTCAGAATAACAGGAAAGAAGTTATGGCTGGAGGAGAAGGAAGTTTAGCTAGTGCAAGGAGAGTACCAGGTTATATCAGCAATGTCCCAATGCTAGAATTGTGGGGAGTGGGGATATATCAGCCCTTAGTGTGATAAGCCAGAAAGGGCAGGGGGAGATGTCTATCGTAAGCAGCAGAGAACAAATGATAGACCAAGTGATTACAGTATGGAGGTGAAAGATCTGAATCAGCTCGGTACCAGTGGTATGAAATGGGAGGATAAAGGGAAAGGAAAGGCAATTAGCCTGATCAGAATGGAGACCACACCAGAGATTATGTCTGTACCCATGCAGTGCAACATGAGCTATAGGTTGGAATTGGAAGAGGAACTTGAGGAGACAGTCACAGACGAAGAGATAGAGAGCATCTCATCATAGGAAGAGAGTCAGTTGTCTAGCCAGATCTGTGTGAGGCGGCAGAGGAGAGCCCGAGTGAAGGGGTTGCTGCCACAGATGGTGGAAAGGAGGTTGAGAGCCCATTAAAGGTAGCTAAGGATAAGTCTGTGTGTGTAGATGATGATCATGCTCCAGTGTTATGTGATGATGTGCCTATGATGGCTGAATGCAATAATTTCATGGTTGACACTGTGATTGTGCATACCGATGAGGCTGAGATTTTAGATTCAATAAGTGAGGAAGAGAGAGGTGAAACTAGCAGTGAAGATGAGAGCTCAATCATGTCTAGTAGTGATGAAGTTGATGTGGCTATTATTGATACAGTAAAAGACCTGTAGTCAAAACACTTAGTTTGGGTGGGACCAGCAAGTGTTGATTGTGTGCATGCGGACTTTGATGTGTAGGATGAGGTTAAGATTCAGTGTTTACAGGATGATGGTGATTCAGATGAGCTAGATTGTGTTCTTGATGATGCACTATATGATAGTTAGCATTGATCTCTTTGGAAAAGAATGTAAACACCAGTATGCATGTTGAGCAGGATGGTAGTGATAGTGTGGTTAATGATCAGCTAGATGCTTTACTTGATGATACCCTCGTGGATTTTGCATGTGTGGTTGGTAATGACAAGAAAATATGTACTTCTCATGATTGTTCAGAGAATGAAGATGTTAGTGAAGACCTGATGCATGGCAAAGAGTGTGCTGATATGTTTGAGCATTCTACAGGTGGGAAGGATGTTTGTTTGCTCCTGGGTGATCTTGATAATTCATGTGATGAGTTAGGTTTTGCAGCTTACAAGGTTGAGGCAATAGGGTCTAATGAGAAGTCTCTAATCACAGATTATGAGCTAGTGATGCTCGAGAGATCTGTGTGTGAAGTTGTGACCTCGAAAAATGTAGCTCATGTGAAGCTGAACAAGACTCATGATACAAGTGTGATGGCTAATAGCTGGTGGAGTTGTGTAATGTCTTGGCAAGATAAGCTATGGGATCCTGGAGGCTTAGTGAGGATGTGGGTATATGGAAGGAGCTGGTGGCTATATCGATTTGGTGTGTTGTTGATTCCTTTTGATCCAGGGGGATGGTGGATCATGCATATCTATCAATGGAGGGTTAAAACTTATCCTTTTGATCCAGGTGGTTTGCTGATGTTTTTATTTAGCTACTGGACATGAATGTCACAGCAGAAGAGAAGGGGTTGCTAGAGATGTGTGGATAAAAATGAAAAAAATGTTTTTCACTTATTGCATGTTGATAGGCAGGTGCATAGCTATGTACATAGCTAGTTGGTAGTGGAAATGAGCTATGGATACTCTCATAAAAGACTCCACATTGATGATATACTTTCTTGATATAGCAAATGCTTCTCCAGGGACTTCTGGGACATGATGAAAAGCAGTGTGGGTACATCAGGCACTCCAGAGCATTTGGTGTGGGAGGATATGTCTTTGATTGTTGTTCGGAGCTATGTTTGTCTTACCATGAGTGCTCTTGATTTGTAAGTCATGTGAGCATTGATTATATCATGGTCTGTGGGCTTCATGGACGTGCAGTTATATGTTGCAATAAAGCAATAAAAAATGTGCTAGAAGGTTATGTGCAAATGTGGTGTGCCTAAGGTTGGAATATAGGCACTAATAGCCATGGTATAAAGTTTGAAGGGAAGGGTGGAGAGTGGTAAAAAGGAAATGCATGATGTGGCTGATTTTCAAAGCAGGAGGCCATGCAACATGCTACGTAAAGGAAGAGGTAAGCTTCTAGTCGATGAGCTGGTAGGAAGATGGAGATGACAGCTTGCAGGAGCATTCCAGAGGGAATCGTGGGCTCACGGAGAATAAGCAGGTGAGCTTCGTGGCTCTGACAAAAGGGGAATCTCAGAGGGCAGAAGGGAGCTCTAGGAAGGAGTGCATGTCGCTATTGTGTGGGCTAGAGAGGAGCCTAGAAGCACAAGGGGAAGGAGCTGCTGCTTGGGATTCGTGACGAGAGGGGATCTTTGAGGAGCGGAGGAGATCATGGGTTGGAGTGCAGTGAAGGAGTGTGGGAGGACCACAGATGAGGAGAATTTCATGAGAGAAATGGTTACACATGGTTGTAGGGAGTCCTTGCGCAGAGGCAGAGTAGGTGATTTAAGAGCGTAGACTGTGGTTTTGAAGAGGGCTATGGAGTACTGAGGCTTTGCGAGGTGGAGAAGCATGGCTGTGGCGTGGTTACTGTGTAGCAGGGTGAACATTGGGCAATGGGATTCCGATAGAGCTCCGTGAACAGGAGGACCATGGTGAACGAAGGTGATCAGTGAGTAGCAGAGTAGCTCTAAGACAGCTATCTTCACATGAGAGAATGGGGGAGCTCATGGAGGGATTTCTTGGTTGGAGAGGATAGAAAAACTCGATGAAGGAGTGTGGGAGCACCACAGACGAGGAGAGTTCCAAGAGCAAGGGAGAGGCTGCAATGCCGAGCTTCATGAAGGTGCTTGATTGGTGATCACATGAGGTGTGGTGTTGCTACTATAGAGGCTTGGTCAGAATACCTTGGGTGACTAATGTACACCATGAATAGAGAAGTTACAAAGAGATTTCATTGCATGAGGTAGAAATGGGGTAGCGACTCTATTATGCAAGCCAAAGGTCCGTGAGAGCTCTATGAGCTCGGTAAGCAAGAGATAGCCACAGTTTTAGGAGTCATTACATGAGCACAGAGATGGGTGATAGGTCATTGGCCGTGGATGTCACTACTGCATGAGGTGGGCATAGAGTGAGCAGGAGAATAGCTATGAGGTAGCTATTATAGCTTGAAGGCAGAGATGAGCAAAGAATGGCAGGCTGCATCATTACTAGTGCTTGTTGTTAATCTTTGGGAAAGATATAATAAGATTTGTGACCATGGTCACTTTGTGGGTGGTTGTCCGGTGAGTTGTGGGATTGGATGCATTATGAATCTGAATGCTTTGAAGCTTGAGCTCAGTCAGTAGGAGCTCATGTTGGGCTGTGTAGTCCACTGGTGTTTTAAAGAGTTGTTTGGCTTCCAGAGGAAATGTGACCAGAGTGTGAGATGTGTCCGAAGGTGTGTAGAGACAAGGATGTGGAATGAATGCCTTTTACCTTGTGATTGTGTTGTTCAATTTTTTTAAACGTGGATGAGGGTGGCTGTGAAGGCGGTTTAGGCTCTATTGCTTTTGTCCTTCCACCAGGTAAAGAAAGTAGATGAAAAGAATGGTACCCTAAAGAAGACAGATAAGGGGAAAGAGACAACTAATATAGTGGAAGCAGAGTTGTATCTATTTCTGGCCATTGAGGAAGAGTGTTCCTCAGTTCAAGAAGCTTCAACCACTGATTAATGGGTGTTGGATAGTGGTGCCTCCCGTCACACGACCTGCAAGAAGGGTCTATATTGTTACATGCAGCATCTACAAGAACCCATCACTGTGATGGTTGGTAATAACGCAAAATGCCCTGTTGAGGGTACAGGTACGATTTCATTTGTTGGCATGAAGTGGGTTTGGAAGGTAAAGTACAAGGCCGATGGGACTTTAGAAATGTACAAAACTAGATTGGTTGCACAAGGATTTTTGCTGGTTCAAGGGTTTGATTTTCAAGAATCTTTCGCTCTGACTACTAGAATGACCACTATTCGCACAATACTATTGGTGGTTGTTCATAAAAAGTGGCCAGTTTATCAAATGGATGTTAAATCATCATTCTTGAATGGTGACCTCAAGGAAGAGGTGTACTGGCTCAGCCACCATGGTTTGAGGCCCCCCATTCTGAGAACAAGGTATGTAAGCTAAAGAAGGCTCTGTACAGGCTGAAACAGGCCCCAGGGGCATGGTACCAATGGATAGATAAATTCTTTCATAAATTAAACTTCAAAAGATGTGCCTCATATGCTAACATGTATGTGTACAGTAAAGGTGGAAAATCTACTATTATTGTTCTATATGTGGCTGATCTCCTTATTACAAGTGACTATGAAGACATGATCCAGGAGACTAGAAAGGCGTTGAGCAGTGAGTTTGAGATGACAGACTTAGGCTTGATGCACTACTTAGCCAGGCAAGATCTTTATGTCTCAACAAAAATATGCAAGGGAGATCTTAAAGGCATTTGGTATGTCCGAGTGGAAGGAGATAGCTACACCTATGGAGGCAAATGCGAGGTTGTCTATGGAGGATGCCTCACCCCAGAAGACATCGGGAGGTACAGGAAGTTGGTCGGCATTCTCATCTATCTGTGCAACACCAAACCGAAAATCACTTTTGATGTTGGCATTTTGAGTTTTGATGTTGGCGTTTTGAGCAGGTTCTCCAATAAGCCCCAAGAGAATCATTGGAATACAGGGATGCGGGTGATCAGGTATCTAAAGGGCACTCTTGAATATGGCATCACCTATGGTACGGGAACTTCCTTGGCTAGTCATTGTGCGTCAGATTGGGCTGGAGATGTTGATTCCAAGAAATCAGTTTTCGGATATTGTCTCTCTTTAGGTTCAGGTATCTTCTCTTGGATCAGTAAGAAATAACCAACAGTGGCATTGTCTTCTACCAAGGCTGAGTACAAGGCAGCATGTTTTGCTGCTTCTAAAGCAGTGTGGCTAAGGAGGATCTTATGGCACATGGGAGTGCAAGAGGATGAGGCAACTATGCTGAGGTGCGACAATCAAAGTTGCATGGCCATTGCTAAAAATCCAATGTTTCATGTGCGCACAAAACATATAGAGATTCAGTATCACTATGTGCGTCATTTGATTGAGGATGGGATAGTGGAATTGGTCTACTATTCAACACAGCAAAATGGAGCAGATATCTTCACCAAGGCACTCGAGAAGGATTAGCTTCAGGGTCATCTTCAGAGACTCAGCATTGGGCTGAGAAGATAGTCACCTACATGTGGACATTGAGGGGGGGTGTTATATATGCTTAATGCCCCACCCTCCTGGTAACCACTAGTGGTCCAAGGTGCTCAAGTTGTAAGGTCCCCATATGAGGAGAAGCCATGTGTGAGCCGGGGACACTAGATGGATCCTGACTTGCATGTCAGATGAGGTCTATCAATGAGACCGTTGATGGTAGAAAGGTGATTATGTGGGAGCCCCTTGCTCTTGCTGGGGTCTGCGATGATATAGGGAATATTCCTTGAATATTCCATGGGCGACTAGTCGGTTCCAGTGACTAGGTTGACTAGTCGGCTTCACCGACTATGTTGATCCATCTGCTGCCCTCATAGCTATAAAGAGGCGACCTCCCCAGTCCATTGTACCAGATCAGATCTTCCAGCTAGTAGCTCTTCACCTAGTATCTGTCTAGATCGCTATCTAAGCTCCACTGTGGGAGCGCATGGGTGGACGAAGCCATCATCTGTACTACATCAGTATTGAAGGAAAATTTTGTTCATCTCCAGTTTGCTGTGTGTACTCTCTATCCTTTGTTCAATTTTTGTTCCACTGCGTCGTGTAATTTAATATTGACAATCAACATGAAGATATACATGTGAACCCCTTAAGGTTACATTAGGGTTTGCCTCTATGCCCTATGTGGATAGTGCAATTTACACTATCTTTAACACCCCCTCTTTGCATATACAAGACCTTTTTGTGGATTTTGTTTGGTGCATATGCTAGCATCCAAAACTGAAAAGAAATCAGAGTAGTATGTGCATATGTGAGCACAGTGACTACATAGCAGAAGCATGTACAATGAGTACAACTTATGATCCTATACATGATGTGGATTTCCCCCTCTTAAGTTGTGGGTCATCCTTTGCCTTTGAGAGTAAAAGCCAGAAGATAGGCCGAAAGGAAGAGGAAGGAAATATGCAAAAAGTTAAGTCCACCTGGATAAAAAAGTAGTCGATCGAAAGATGACTACGTGGATGCATGCATGTATGGCTGCATGTTGAACATGTCAAGGCTGAACATGTCACGAGTCACCGTGTACTATGCGGCTACTCTCAGAAAGAGGCATCCGAATGTGAGGCTAGTCGATGTAGCTATGGCAATGTGATCAGGTAGGTTGTGACATACGAGAGTTTCATCAACCCAAAAGAACTGAAAGCAATATGCGTGGTATACTGCAATGGAATAATCTCTATTGAATGATGCGGGGTCGAAGAAGACCGCATAGTTAGTGTGAACAGAGTGATCCAAGGGTTGAAAATCTGGTGTCGAAGGTGAAAGTGTGATACACTACTCTGCTAATGAAGAGGCCCATACAAATGAAACCTATCAAACATGTATGCTCAACTGTCGAAGGTCATCTGATGTGTGCATGGCTAAACATCCGTTGACATAGGATGTAGCATCTGTCGCAGGCTCATTGAGAAGGAGCTGATAGTATAAAGGCCTAGAAGCCAGAAGTACAACTGTGAATGCATAAGATGTCCCTGAGGCATATGAGGTGCCGAGTGCTGATGTAGGGACCGATATGAAATCCTGGATCCAACCACTCATGTGCATCAAGTATGGATTGTATACGACAGCTGATTGATGTAATGGAATCGTATCTAGAGTCCTAAGGTCTAAGGTTGTGAGTGTGTGAACACATGGTGTGCATGGATATTCCTTCAATTCCTCTCAAGTGGAAGTGCACCTTAACTAGGGGAATTCACACTTGAAAGGGCTGGAGCAATGGTTTAGAGATGAAAGAGAACAAGCACTTGGAAATTTTGTGGGAGGAAGAGGAAGAAAAGCTTCAAAAACTTCATGGTGAAGAAGATGCTGACATGGCACTCAAGGAGGTCTCAAGGAGAGTGAACCAAGGCTCTGATACCACATGTTGGAGTAGCAAGAAAGATTCAGGAAGTGAAGCAAAAGAGAGAGAGTTTATTCAAGAGAGACAGGCCCAATATATAGGCTCAAGTTACATTCAATAGTGACATCACATGTGAGCTTAGTAGAGCATCTAGATTTTTCTCTTCTTAGTTGTGAAAGCCAAAAGAACTCTCCAAGTACAAAAGGGATAGGTGAACCCTATACTCAACTACCTAAGGTGGCATACTAACTGAGCCACTAACTAGAGTACATAAAGATAGCTCTCATTTAGCTATTATTCATGGGTGGTGTACCAACTGCATCTGCAGAGGTTCTTATGTGTCTTCCCTCTTGTTAGGGAGGGGTTCTTGAGAGACTTCTTCATTCTTGTGTGTGAGCTCGTTTTTGAGCCGCATTACTCTGGGCAACATTGTAGCTATGGGGACTTTTGGTGCGTACTTGGGAGACCTTGGTAGGTTCTTGTGGAACTGCTCCCACTTCCTTGGGATTAATTTCATGTGGTCTACCGTGGTTACATTCTTCTCTGCGGGCAGCTTGCCCTATCCTGATGGGTGGTCGATGTGACTTGACTCTTTGGTGAGGGGTTCTAGATACCTCCTTAGAAGCTTAGGGGCTCAGAACTGTGTCTACTCCTTGTAATACCATTGAGCTATGAGGAGTCTTTCCTCGAGCCACTACCAATGGGACTTTTGCATTGGCCTTCCTTTGTGGGGTGCTATTCTTCTAGGGGCTTGGACCCTAGGGCTTGGGGGGGTCACTATGTATAAACCCTCTATATCACGTGCATTCAAGGCCTATATTTAAAATCCCTTATCTGTAAATTTTTTCATTAATAAAATGTACCCCTTTTCTATACAAATCTGTAAATTTTTTCCAAAACTATTTAAAATAGTCCCTTATGTATATTTATTTCTGTAAATTTTAGGAATAAAAAATATCCTTCTGTTGAACTCACGTGATAGGGTTACATATGATGAGTGACCCCCCCGAGCCCTAGGGGGGAAGGTGGGCTGAGCCTTTACTGGTGGGAGAAGATGCTTTCCTAGTGTGGGTTTGGTGGTCCTTATGGGTCGCTCTCCCCCATGGTGTTGTTGGGCACTGGATGTGTCCTTGCGCACCCACTGGTCATGGTAATGTAGGGGATTCAGTAGGGGAGGGGGTGTTGGCACAGCAACGGTGTTGGGTGAGGTCAGACAGATTGGTTTCTTTTGTCAATGTGGCCTTGTCATTGTGCGTGGCCATATGGGACTCTCTTAGGCACAACCATATGTGGAGTCCATGGTGCTTTAGATTGCTTGGACTTCCCCTTGATGTGGAAGGTTTCGATGTGGGGACCTGGACAGCTCCTTCTTCTTTAAACAGGGAGATCATAGAGGTTTGGCCACCATTGGTAAGCGTGGTTGTACAGGCTTGCCAGTTGATTTGGCAGTTGACTATGTAGCACCATGTCCTCCCAAGAATCATCTGTTTCGGTGGTTCCTGGAGGGAGAACATAGAAGCAACTCTCGAGCATATGTGTACTTATTAATAACCCCAAATCAACATAACCCAATGCTTTCATAGATTGACCGTTTATGGCCTTAACACTTGTAGACACTGAGGTTAAGGGTACCTTTAGGGCGCTCCATGTTTTGTGGGAGATGAAATTATGACTTGCTCTCGGATTGATGAGTGCTTTCATCCACGTGTCCAGTCCTTGCAAGGCCATACACAACCTATCCTGGTCTACTATTATTTTGTTAGCTCCATTATCAATCAAGGGTGTCCTTAAGGATAGACATCTGCCTATGCTGCCTAATTCTTACATTTCTTGCAAAAGCTTCCTCTATAGCTTGGCATTTCTTTTTCTCCACCTTAGCCTTGAGTTGTTTCTCTTGCTAGATGCTTTGTAGGGTTCATAGTGTCAAAGGCCCATCCCTTTATGATTTACTGCCATTGATATAGCCTTCCATTTCTATCCCATCCAGGGTGGCAATTCCTGTGGCATTATTTTCATGACACGATAGGGACCCATGCCCCTGTACTTAAGCTTTTGCTTCATGTTTCAAACATTGTAAGGAGAGTGAGTCTCCTTCATTTTAATCTTTGGACTTCACGTTGCAATCGAACCATCTTTTGCATCTAGCCTTTTCCACCCTAAGGTAGTAGGCTAATTGTAGGTAGGTTTCATCCAATTTCTCTAGATCAACAAGCCTTTCAAGCAGGGGATGCTCTACTAATCTCTCCTGTACTGATATCCGTAGGTTGGGGACCACGTATTCCATTGGTATCACTGCCTCCACTCTAAAAGCAAGGATGAAGGGAGTGAAATTTTGGTTGCTACCTTATAGGATGTGTGATAGGCCCATAAGGCTGCTATGAGCTTGTGCTCCTAGTCGGTTCTGCTTGCCTCAATGATGCAAGTGATGCTAAAGAAACACTTTTTGTTGGAGCTTTCTGATAGGCCATTGGCCCTAGGGTAATAGGGTAAAGATTTTCGATGAATGATCATGAACTCACTGGTCAGGAGAGCAATGGTTTCATTCAAGCAATGTGTCCCTCTATCACTTACCAGTTCTAGGGGACACCCAAAATGGGTTATGACCTGTTCATAGAGGAACTTGGCCATGGATCTCGTGTCCTCTTTCTTGGTGGCTCTCCCCTCTGCCCACTTCGTAAATTAATCGGTGGCTAGGATCACGTATCTGGCTCCCATTCCTTTAGCCGCTGGGCTTATTGGCCCTACGAAGTCAATGCCCCACTCATGCCCCACTTCTCAAAGGGTTAATCTGTGAGTACCTTGATTAGGGGCATCATGTTTGCCTTATGCAAGATTTTTCCCCTCTAACAAGGGTCACAATATTTGACAAATTTGGTCACGTCTGTGAAAAGTGTTGGCCACCATTGGCCTGCTTGCAAGACCTTCCAAGACATGAGATCAGTAGTAGCGAAGTGTCCACCTGTAATCCCTGAGTGTGCTTCCTCTAGCACCTCTACAAACTCATCCTCTCTGATGCACTGTCTTATAATCCCATCCTTGCCTTAGTGGTAGAGCTGGCTGGCAATGACTTGGTAGGGTGTGGGGGTTGCATCCTTGATGAGCTTTCACGCCCTGTCCATGTTTAGGGCTCTGTCTACGGGAAGGCTGTTAGTCAGATAGTGTCCTATTTCGGCCGCCCATCTCAGGATGATGTCAATGAGGAATAGGGGAGCAGCGGGAAGGTCATATTTGGCCTCTATTGGTGGTTTCCCATTTTGGGAAAGATGATCCATGAGCACATGTGTCTTACCCTTGTGTATCATGACGGTAAATTCAAATTCAAGGAGGGTCAACATCCATCGTGTGATCGTACTGGTAATGCAAGGTTTGCTGACTAGGTAGAGGAGGGCTTGGTGGTCCACGAAGAAGACAAACTCATTGGCCAACAACTAATGCCTAAACTTCTTTACCGCATACACCATTGCTAGCCATTCCCTTTCTGTAGTGGCAGTTAACTTTGGCATTATTAAGTTTTCGCTTGGCAAAATAGATGGGGTAGTCCAAATTGAACTCCCCAGGTTGTGCCAAGACACATCCAATGGCAAAGCTTGATGCATCTATGTGGACATGGAATATTACATCCTAGTCCGGTGCCCTTAGCACTCGAGTGGTCATCAAGGCCATTTGTAACATATCATAGGCCTTCTGGCACTCTTTGGTCCATTCGAACATTATTAGGAGCTTATACAAGGGACGCACTATGCCCTCATAAAAGAGGATAAACCTCCTATAGTAGCTAGTATGGCCTATGAACCCTTGAACTCCTTTGGCATTCGTGGGTTATGGTAGCTCCATTATGAGCATGATCTTGTTAAAATAGATGGAGATCCCATTTTTGGACATGATGTGCCCAAGGATCACTCAAAACTGGCATTTGAGGGGGTTCAAGGATATTGGGTAAAGCCTACATCTCTCAAATACCAGCTTGAGGTATCTTAGATGATCAGTCCACATGGAGTGGACACAGAGGTCATCCAAAAAGACATCTAGGAAGTCTCTCAAGTACTCCTTGAATGCTATGATCATCATCATTTGGAATGTGGCGGGGGCATTGGCCAATCTGAATATCATTACCTTGGATGCAAATATTCCCCACTCTGTGGCAAAGGCCATTTTGTGTTGATCTTTGGGGCAAGGGGAACTTGGTTGTATCCAGAGAATCCATCTAGGAAGCTGTAGGCCTCCTTGCACGCTACCCTCTCTAGCAAATGTTTGGTGAACGGCAGGAGGTAGTGATCCCACCATCACAACCTGCCATGTGACGGCATTGAATTTTTTGAGATCCACGCCTACTATTCTTGAGTGTCCTTCCTCGAGCACATATGCAAACTCATCCTATCTCACGCATCAATGCATGATGCCATCTTTTCCCATACGATATAGTTGGCCAGCTATCAGTTGGTACAGTACGGAGTCCAGCGAGAACCCATTGGTGAGTCTAAGTGTCCCTTTTCCTATGCCCATTTCGGTATCAACTCTATGAGAAATAATGGGGTGGTTGGAAGATCATCCTCTATGTCCATGGGAGGTTCTCCATTGGGGGTTTTGGATAAGTGGGGAGCCAGTACATGGTTTCTTTCCTTTCCAACTTTGATAGTAAAGTTGGATTCCAAGAGCATCTACATCCACTGTGTTAGGTGTCCCATCATGCATGGCTTATTGACTAGGTAAAGGAGTTCTTGATGGTCTATGTAGAACACGAACTTGCTAGCTAACAACTAATGGCAAAACTTTTTAAGACCATAGATAACCTGTCCCTCTCCATGGTTGTGTAATTTATGTTGACATTGTTCAATTGGCAGCTTGCAAAGTAGCTTGGGTAGTCCAACTTATGTTCCCCTAGCTAGGTCCACACGCACCCAGTGGCATATTTTGATAACTTCTAACTCTTCTTCTTGAGCTTTGCGTACATCAATGTGGACATGGAATATTAAATCCCAATCTGGAGCCCTTAATAATGGTGCTCTGGCTATGATGAGCTTAAGGGTATCGAAGGTGGCTTGACACTCCTCTATGAATTCAAAAGCCATTAACAATTTGGACAATGGTCAGGTGATGTCCACATAAAATATTATAAAATCCGTGGTAATAACTTGTATGCCTTGTAAATCATTGTACACCCTTGGGGTTGGTGAGCGGGGGTAGCTCCAAAACGGGCTTGATTTCATTATAGTCCATGGAGATCCTATTTTTGGACATAATGTGGTCTAGAATCACTTCATGTACCCAAAATTGGCATTTGATAGGGTTGAGGGATATGTAGTATAGGCAACTCTCAAAGTCCAACCCAAGGTACTTTATATGATCACCCCATTTGGAGTTAAGATATACGTTGTCCAAGAAGACTTCTAGAAAGTCCCTCAGATAATCTTTAAAGGCTGTTATCATCAATCATTCAAATGTGGCGAGAGCATTGGTTAGTCCAAAGATATTCATCTTAGAGTTGAATACTCACCATTCCATAGCGAATGCCATCTTATATTGATCCTATGCAGTGATGGACACCTAGTTGTAACCAAAGAACCCATCTAAGAAGTTGTAAACTTCTTTTTTGGCTACCCTTTCTAGGACATGGTCTATGAATGGGAGTGGAATGTAGTGATCTTGTCTTGTAGTGGCATTTACCTTTTTCAGTTCTACACATACTCAAATTTTCTTATTCTTTTTAAGCACGATCACTATAGGTGATACCTAGTCTGCATTCTCAATCTCATAAATGAATCTCGTGTTGATCAATTTTTGGATTTCCTCTCTTACTATCATTACATATTTAGGAGTCACGGGATAAGATCTTTGCCTAATTGGCTTGGCATCCTCTATGATAGAAACATATGCTGAATGACTTCTACAGCAAGCACACCCTTCATGTCCAATTACTTCTAGGCAAAGCAGTTCTTGTATTCTAGGAGGAGTGTGATCAAAGCTTCCTTCTATTATTGGGTGAGGTCATCAGTGATATACACTGGTTGAGGATCAACTCCTTCTAGTGTGAGGTTCATCTCTTTAACCTTCGCAGGAACATCGTAACCTTGATGGCCACCTTCCTTGGCTATTCTTTTGTTCTTTTAGTAAAAGATCTTACGATCATGGATGGTATAGGCAGGCTTGTAATGGGGAGGAACCTACCATAGTTCTTCCTTATCATCATCCTCTTCCTCTACCTCTGGTCAAGTTCTTTCCCTTCACTAGGTTGTCCTGGCTCTTAGACTTAGGTGTCTTACTTTAAGCAAACTCTCATCTTTTGCATTGATGGAGCCAATTGGGGTAGTAATTTTGCTTAGTTGGGACCCCCAATTTGATGAGTGGTGTGCTGAGGTGGCCTCGACATATGTCAGCCAAAGTAGGCTTATTTCACTGGAGGATTCAATGGTGCAGGTCATTATTATTTAGCATAATGTCTTGTTTGATCTCTCCACTAAGCCATTGGCCCTCAAGAATGGCAATCATAAATTCACTTGTTAGGATAGAGATGGTCTCATTAAGGAAATGGGTCCATCTATCACTAAGTAATTCCAATGGACATCTGAATCTAGTAATTACATTTTTGTACATAAATTCGATCGTTGACCTTGCATCAAATTTTCTCATGGCTTTTTTCTTCTTCCCATTTTGTAAAGTAATCCGTGGATGTAATCACATAGCAAACCATGGTTCCTTTGTGGCGATACCTAGATTAGTGGGGCTAATGAAAGTCATACCCCACTTCTCAATTGGTTGATACATTAGCACACTAGTGAGAGGCATCATATCGGCCTCTTCAAGTACCATGAGGCCCATCATTTGACAACCACATCTGCGAACAACGTGGGCTGCCAAGACCTACTTGCAATATCTTGCATGCCATAATGTTTATAATAAAATGTATGCCTGCTAATCTTGAGTGTCCATCCTCGAGCACATATGCAAACTCATCCTTTCTCACACATCAATGCATGATGCCATCATTCCCCATACGGTATAGTTGGCCAACCACTATTAGTTGGCACGGTAAGGAGTCCAGCGAGAACCCATTGGTGAGTCCAAGTGTCCCTTTTCCTATGCTCATTCCGGTATCAAATCTATGAGGAATAATGGGGCAGTTGGAAGATCATCCTCTATGTCCATGGGAGGTTCTCCATTGGGGGTTTTGGATAAGTGGGGAGCCAGTACGTGGTTTCTTTCCTTTCCAACTTTGACAATAAAGTTGTACTCCAAGAGCATCAACATCCACTATGTTATGTGTCCCATCATGCATGGCTTATTGAGACTAGGTAAAGGAGTTCTTGATGGTCTATGCAGAACACGAACTTGTTAGCTAATGTTCAACTAATGGAAAAGCTTTTTAAGACCATAGATAACCTTTCCCTCTCCATGGTTTACAAGGCATACAAGTTATTACCACGGATTTTATAATATTTTATGTGGACATCACCTAACCATTGTACAAATTGTTAATGGCTTTTGAATTCATACAGGAGTGTCAAGCCACCTTCGATACCCTTAAGCTCGTCGTAGCCAGAGCACCATTATTAAGGGCTCCAAATTGAGATTTAATACTCCATGTCCACATTGATGTATGCAAAACTCAAGAAGAAGAGTTAGGAGCCATCAAAATATGCCACTGGGTGCATGTGGACTTAGCCAAGGGAACATAAGTTGGACTACCCAAGCTACTTTGCAAGCTACGTGGGGGTAGCTCTAAAACGGGCTTGATTTCATTATAGTCCATGGAGATCCTATTTTTGGACATAATGTGGTCTAGAATCACTTCATGTTTTACCTAAAATTGGCATTTGAGAGGGTTGAGGGATATGTAGTATAGGCAACACCTCTCAAAGTCCAAACCAAGGTACTTTATATGATCACCCCATTTGGAGTTGACACATACGTTGTCCAAGAAGACTTCTAGAAATTCCCTCAGATAATCTTTAAAGGCTGTTATCATCAATCATTCAAATGTGGCGAGAGCATTGGTTAATCCAAAGATATTTAGCTTAGAGTTGAATACTCACCATTCCATAGCGAATGCCATCTTATATTGATCCTATGGAGTGATGGACACCTAGTTGTAACCAAATAACCCATCTAAGAAGTTGTAAACTTCTAACAAGAGTTTCCTTATGAGCTTTTGCAAAATTCTTGTGCTATGCTCAGTCCATGTTCAGTAGCTAGTCTAATGTAATCTAGATCTGTGGTTTCTTCAAGTCTTTAAACAAATTGGCAGATAAATTTTATGATGCACTAGGCTTACCTCTGGATTGTATCTATTGGACTTCTTTGGATTGGAATTCTAATGTCATAATTTTTGAGTTGCTTCATTGGGTTTCAAGGTTGGCAAACCATGTTAGTCTTTTCTTTTCCCCATGAACTTTTGGTTCTCTTTAAGAACACTCGTTCTTACTTCTTCTTGGTCTTGCCATATGAGTTATTTGTCTTTAAGAAACTCATTCTCACTTCTTCTTGGTGTTGCCATCTAAGTTCTTTATCTTTTTCAATTGGTTTTGCTAGCTTGGGATCTCAGACTGGTGGACCCTTGGATCCGGTGATTGCAAGGACATCAACCTTCATCGGATCTTTTTGAACCTCCTTGATCTCTAGTATGGAGCTTTAACAACCATAGCAATCGTGGGGATCTCTCTGTGTATTAATCAGGTTGATGGAAGTCCTCTTTTTAGACATTGATGGTAACTCCTGAATAATTATTGCATTCGCCTCTGGAAATCGGTGTTCCTATTGTTGTGGTCCTTTTCTCTGGGCATTATTGCAATATTAGACTATCGGAATGCCTCACTCTTGTCTATGCTTGCATAGTTCGGGCCACCTATGGTGCTAGATTCATTCTTGAATTTGGTTTATACCAACATAACATCATTGGATGATTCTTCTGACACAATTGGCATCTGAGCTTCGGAATGCCCTTGGTGACCCCAAAAGTATTCAATTTTCCTTCTACGAGTTTTTCTATGTCAACCAATGTGGTTGCTTTCTTATCCTTTCATTTTTATCTCTTGGATTTCTTTGAGTCTTCTTTTGGTTCTTCTTCTTTTTCTTGTGTTTCCTATCTTCATCATTAGAATTGTTGTTTGATGTCTTTATGTCTGGTTTGGAGTCACCTTCAAAATCCAAATTTGGACTCCTTGAAATTGAAATTGGATTCACTTTCAAAATCGGAGTCACCATTCTTTGACATCTTCTTTGAGCTGTCGCATCATCATTCGGCTCTTTTTGCCAAATCAAATCAAGGCATTGAATCTTCTTGCTCTAGTTGGTAGATCCAGTCCACCTACTGTACTATGGATTTTTACTCTGAGTCCTTTACAAAAATATTCAACAAGTCTATCTGGTCGGTCTTTCTATAAGATCCAATCTTGCATTGAGGTTGCTGAATTTCTAGGCATAGACTTCTACTAGAAGCTTCGTTTCTTGTAATTCAATCAGTTTCTTCCTAACATCATGCGGAGTTTTCTCTCCATTGTGCCTAGAATGTTGTCCATAGGGTATTATGCATAATCTACAAAATAAGCCACTCCATATGGACTAGACCAACTGATGGCCTTCCCTAATAGTGCATATGCAAACTATTGCTTCTTCTCCGAATCCCTAAACATAGTTTTGAAGCCGCTTGCTTGCCATCGCGTTTCAAATTCAATGACATGACTATCCCGGTCTTCTTTTTTGTGACAAACTCTGCAAACTTGAGCTTCAAACTTGTTGCAATGGAATTCATTAGAGGAGCACCTACTAGAGATACGGGTGGAACGGCATCTTCTGGTCTATAGGGGGGTTGTTGAACTCCTTGAGGTCTGCGGCACGTGGTGGCTAAACTCCTAGACCCATGAGATTGAGCTTCTGACAAGTAGATCCTCCATTGCTCCCAATCTATCATATATAGCTAGTGTGCAACCTTATAGTCTAATGTGATTGGGTACACTTTTCATCCAGGAGTCCCACTAATAGCCCTCTCCCTCGTGTCCCACGCAAGGGAATGGGAAGTAAGTGTTTTTGTGTTTGTGCTTGTGTGTGTGTGTGTGTGTGTGTGTGTGTGTGCACATGTCATGCCGTGGGATCCACACTTTGCTCTGGCGAAAGAATTTATCTCTCACGCTAAAGAATCTTCCTATCCCACTTTTCCCTCAGCTCCCCTCAATTGCAGCTCTTTTAGGTAAAGTACTATGCCAAAGCTTAATTTCTTTATGCCAGGTAGAGATGTATGTGTTTGTGTACTATGGGATATGCAGCTTCCTATTCCTACTTATTTGGATATTGGTCTGGGCATTGCTTCCCCTCAATGCATCAAACTTCAATTTGCCTCTTTTCCGAATGCATGTTATAAATGCAGACAAATTGGGCATTTTGCAAAGCAATGTTCATAGGTTTGTTCTAGCACTATGGCTAAAGTACCCTCATCATCTTTCAATGATTTTGTATACATGCTTCCTTGTCCTACTAAGCCTCCAAAAATAGTATGGTGTAGGGTTGACAGAAATGGAAAACAACCTGAATCAGTGTTCGTTCCACAGTTGGTGACTGAAAATCTGTATCAACCTTTGTTGCAAAGTGATTCTCAAGCATCTCCCAACTTTTCGGAGGATAAAATTTCTAAAGTTGAGCTTTCACATGAGCAATTGGAGACACATCATTCTCCTCCCTTAGATATATCCATGGAGTCTCCACTAGCAATTGATGATAATACTTGTTTGAATGCTGATGATACTATCACAGAGTCAGATGTAAAGCTTATGGCAAAATCTGATGTGGGAATCAAAGTGGAGTCCACTGTAGCTTCACCGAAGCCAGATGTTGATACCTATCTCAATATAAGTGGTACTAAAATTAGTACAAAGAGGGATGCCCATGGGATATGTGTGACTTTTCTATTTAGAATTCATGTTCTTCTTGCTTGCACTTTTAGATTTTGCTTTTGGGAAAAATTGCATAGCTCATGTATGGGCATTTCAAGGATAGGTAGTATGCTGGAAGAAATGATTGTAGGGTATAATGTATACAATTAGACATGAATACAACGTTTTTTAGTTGTACCATAGTCTTTGAATGAATTGATCTTCTATTGGAAGAGTAAGTTATTATTAGATTGTTTATCCAAATTTTCACTTGCTACTTAGACCTATAATCACTCCTCCTAGATTTGCACCAATATAATGATATTGGAATCCCAAAATAGCTTTAACATATTGATTAGTTGAGTGTGTGAAGGTAACACTTGAGATATCCTTATGCTACAATGATAACAACTAGCTGTCAAGTAAGGCACCTTTAGTAGGATATATTTTCTTGCACCCAAGTCCCTAGTGTTTGATGTGGTTGCATTAGGGTATACCCCCTTGACCTCTATGTGTTAAACACATTGATATCTGGATCAAGGGACCATTCTCCTAGAGAGACTTAAGGTATGCAAATTGATAATGAGTCATACCACTAGAATGGCTCAAAGTGCATTGAGCTAGATGATCATTTGCAATGAAGCTAATTATGAGTTTGGCCTTATGTTGAAGTGGAAGGCACCATCATCATAGGCAAGGTTTATTGCCATGAAATTTGATTGGATCTCATAGTATTAGGGAGTAAGACCTCTTCCCCCTTTCCTCTATGTATTAGAAACGTCTATAGCTCAATCTACGTTTGCTTAGCCTCTTTTCCACCATTGAAATAAACTTTCTTAGTGTTTTCTCTTACGCTTATAGTTGATACTTTCATGCCAAATCTTACAAGGTTGATCAATGATCTTCGATCGGAATTGATGGATTTACAAACCAAGGCTGTAAAAGCACCATTTAATAAGACAAGGATGACCTGTCATGGTTGCAGCTAGAAAAGGTACTATTGCTTAGCATGTGCTAGTACACAAGGCCTATTAGGAAAAGTATGCATGTTGAAAGGAGGTACATGAGTCTAAGACTAATTACATCAATGATTTGTTATAGGCAAAGAGATCATGATTATAAATTCAAAACAAAGGTGTCTTCTGACGCAACCATGCTGGTCTCTCCAAGTACCTCACTCTTCCCTCTTTCATTCTTGCCCCCATGGCAGTCAATACCATGCCTATGTGTCAGTCTCTCAAGACCCACGTCCACCCCCCCAATGCTCTCCTCATATGGGGACTCACAGACAGGGAGGTGACCTTCAATATTCCAACTCCTCCTCTCACCGACCAGTCTTGGCCCAATACCAATCCGTCAATGTAGACGCTCCAGTAATTCCCTAGTCGTAGTCCTATGGAACAATTCGATGTCAAAATCTTTTCCTCACTTTTCATCCAGTGGCTCCTACTGCACCAGGTCCGGTTCTGCTTCAGCACACCATCCTGGTGCACAAGTCCATCTCTGGTAGCACATCCTTGCATCACGACCTTTAGTCAAGTACTGGATGCCAGCTTTCTCCAGATGTCCCTCTCATAAGAGATGAACCGCTTGAGGTCCTCTAGGCACCAAGCTCTAAGTCTCTATTTCAACCTGTCCTTCCTCTAGCAATATCTGCAACTGGATAACATACTTCAACAATTAAATCCCAAGCAAAACTCCAGAGTACCTAGACCATGGGCTTCCATGCACGGTCCAATCCTACTCCCCCTAAAGTCAAGGTCTTGATTCTATGATTGTGGTAGAGAGATATAGATGGGAGGAGGAAGAGGAAGATCCAACATCTCAAGACAAGGGTCCTATCGAAGAATCCTTCTCTGCTTCAGTGATACCAACAATGCACCTGAATGACTCCAGTCACTCAAGGCTATCCGTCACATTCACAAAGCTACCTGACTCCTCTCCTAACTACATCTCAATACATGACATCATCACTAAGACTCCTGGGTCTGGTCTGCATACGTGATCTCAGCAACACATGGTGATGTCACCCATGAGCCTCTTTTGTTGACTCGTCTGAATCTGAGCCGGCCCCCTTCTTCTGCTGGTCCGACTTCTTCTTTCTGCTGCAGTCCTTTGCAAAATGTCCTTACGAATCACAATGTTCTTTCTTCATCTGAAGAGTCCCCTCCTTTATCAAACTTGTCCTTCGGCTTGCCTTTGTTACGCTTATCCTTCCGTTTGTCTTTGCTCTTGTCCTGTGCTACAAGGGCTTCGTCATCTTTACTCGATCCGCCCTTCTTCTCTTGAGTCTCCTGTTGTAAGAGCAATGGTACCAGCTCCTCGAACGTCACTAGCGTCGTTCTCTGACACGCAGTCATCGTCGTAACTAAGCTATCATAGCCTCTCGAAAGCATGCCAAGCAAAAGCCTAGCCATTTGGGCCGAATCCACTTTCTCATCCACTTCCGCCAGTTTGTCTCTTACCACCTTCATCTTCGTGATGTGATCTTCAATTGAATCTTCCTCATTCATTTCCATGCCGCGCAGCTTTGTCTCCAAGTCTGGAATCCTGGCCTCGTTGTTGAGGTCGTATGTATCCTTCAATATGGTTCAGGCCTCTAAAGAGATGTCCGCCATCTGTATGTGAGACAGCACCGCATCTGCCGTCGTTCCAATGACCACTGCCACAGCTTGAGCATCTCTCTGCTTCCAGGCTCTCACTACAATCAGGTATGCCGGTATAACTACTACCACCGTTGTCGATGTTGCTGGAGTTATCACAGTCTGGGGCTCCAATTCTTGGCCTAGCACAATCTCCCAAGCGTCCCTCAACACTACATGGCTCCTGATCATCTTCCATAACGTGTAATTGGTTCCGTCCAATTTTCCTATCTTCCCAAAGTTAGGAATATCGTACTTGTTTGTGGCCATGATGATGAACTGACTAAATCAGAAATTTTTTTTGGGTCGTACACCTATCTTAACCTCGACCTTCTTGGATGGATACCGTCCTTCAAAAATGGAAGCAGAATCCCTCGAGATCCTACATCAAGGTCTCCTTCAGCAAGGTCCTTGTCTTCAGGCTCCAAGTCTTGTGATCTTCCGTTAACCTCACTCTGATACCATGTGGGAACACAGAGGGTACTTCAAAACCCCATGCAGCGGAGGACTGATAGATGTGGTCTCGTAGGAAATCACGCAAAAGTGTTATATGAGGGTGAAACACATGGAAGCCAGCAAATAGATAGAGATCAAGCCACCAGGGTGTGGTCCCTCTCCTCTAGTATCTGCTGGTTCTCTTCTAGATCTCTGAGGCCACGTGCTCCACCTCGAGAGTATGTAGACTCTTCATCCAGATCACAACACCTTAGGTTCGGCCCCCTGAGAACTCAGTCTGCATCACACCTTCTACTCTCCTTCACCTTCAGGATGAGTCCCAAGGAAGTGTCTTCTCGCTGCTCTGTCTCCTCCCTTTTCTGTTGAGCTGCTGGATCACTAATGAGGCCATCTAAGGCCCTCTTTTATAGGCCCAAAGGGCTGGCATACCCACTGACTTCTGCCCCCCTTCCTGGCCGACTGTATGCAGACCTGCTCTCCAAAAACCGACCTATGGGGTCCTCCCTTGGCCGACTGAACTCGCCCCTCCTAGGGCTTGATGTCTAGGGCTCTTGGCCCACATTCCATTGCAGGGCCCAGCCCCAAAGACCTACCCAGTAGCCCGACCTGGTAGGCTGGGCTCTGATCAGCCCTAGCAGTTCACCTACCATGCCTGCCAGGGCAGATCCAAGACATCCATCTCCCTTCCACCAAGGTGTCTTCTGACACAACCATGCTGGTCTCTCCAAGTACCTTACTCTTCCCTCTTTGCCTTACTCTTCCCTCTTTGATTCCTGCCCACGTGGCAGTCAATACCTGCCCATGTGTCAGTCTCTCAAGATCCAAGTCCAACCCCCCATGCTCTCCTCATATGGGGGCTCAGAGACAGGGAGGTGACCTTCAATATTCCAACAACCAGGATGTTAATAAAGGGCAAGCTTGTTTGACGCCAATCATGCTCATGATCCCCTCTGTCCACCCGATCGACCTCACTCTGCTTGATTCCCACTCAGAGAGTGTCCTAACTACCCGGATGTGTCCCAACTGTACCCTATCCTATGGGTACCCAGATGTGTCCCAACTGTACCCTATCCTATGGTAGTCCTAAAAAGCAACGCTGATCCACGAAAGGTACGAGAAGTTTGGCTTTGAGGAAAAGCATGAGTTCTATAGGTGGAGTTTGATCCGAAAGATAGCAAGAGGCTGGAGGATGGTATGACTAGACCCTCACTCGGACAATCTTCCTCGTGGTCTAAAACAGAGGCTCATGTGTGGTTCTCGTATTTAGAATCTATGGCTGCGTAGTATGCTCCTTCTTATGGTTTGTTTTTAACAAAGCGTATCCTCTATTGTTAAAATCCTCGTTATTGGATTCCTGTGCTGTGCTTTCTTCTCGTTATTGGATTCATGTGCTGTGCTGTGCTGTGCTTTCTTCCCCCTGGCAAGGGGTCGTGTCGATGGGACGTAGCACACACAACCCATCCAAATGTAAAGGGCTCTGACTATATAACAGGTACCACATGCATTTGAATAAACAACAGAAACAGTGATTGATGTTAAGAAAGCACATGAATCGAGCGTTGATAATAAGCTGCTCACGTAATGAGAAACACAAACATGGATGTCCAGACGTTGCCTCACTATCACGGCGTATCAGAAAGCGTGCCTTTATAAGCAGATGGATCAATAGCTAGAAAGCACCCTGAGCTGAGGATGGCAAAGGAAGCGAGCCAGAACTACATCACATTATCTTTCCCGCATAACCGGACAGACAATGCCACGAATGCACTTCTCTAAATTAATTGCACTTGCAGGAACGCCTCTCATACATAGCTCGAAAATGCAAAGTTTCGCTATGCGCAAGTACTAAACCCCCAAAAACATTAAGACGGAAACATGCTGCTGCGAGCTGGAAAGCTTAGTGCAATACTCCTAAACTTCCTCAGCGTTTCGAGAGTTGCCCGCTCAGGGTTTCAAGTTCCCAACAACCGTTTCTCAACTACCGCAACAATACACTAGCATAAACTCAAGGAGGACAGCAACCAAGTGCGTTAAAAGCAGCTCGATTTAAACGTGATCACGACAGACGATACAAAAGCAGGGATGGGAAACAAGCATGTAACAACAAAACGAGATGAGGAATTTACGGAAAGTGATGCTGAGAAGAGAGAGCTAGGTTGCGGTTTCTCAAAGATTGTGTTTATTGTACACATTAATCGCGTTTAGTCTAATCACCTAATTTATCAAGAACGTCCTAAGTACCGCTTTCGGCGCTCCCCCGCCGTCGATCTTCTCTTCATCCCACGGCCCTCGTTTGTCCCCTTTCTAACATTATCTCTACAATATGGGATTCTCCTTCCTCAAGGGAGCCCACACCCATTTGACGGCACACTCCACAACTTTTTGGCCTGCCCTGGGTAGGCTATAGGAATGGTGCGCAGAGCTAAAAATCAGATTTTCCGCATTTGTCAAAAGGAAAAAAATTCGATTAGTTGGTGTTAATGATCCTTAATTGAGTTTAAGAGTGTCAAACTTCAGTTATCACTAGGTTGGTGAAAAGGATCGATTGAGATTTGCCACGTGGCATTTTGCATGTTGTTAACATTGCCCACCTCCTCCATCTACACTCGGATCCTCTCAACGTCTCCTCTTTCCTCTCCTATGTCTCTCACCTCCTTCCCCCAACCAATTTCCTCCCATGGATCCCCCCCTTCCTCCTCTCCCTTGCAATCTTCTCCAACTCTTGCAAACCAAGCCCATCCCCCCGGCCCCTACTATGCCTTTCACTAATGCATTTGTTTTCGTTGCTGTTGCTCCAAATCTTGCTCTACATGGCACCCCATGATTCATGGCCATTGCCATCCCATAAAGAAGCTCAAATTCCGCAATCACTATGCCCTCTCTATAATGCCTAGCTTGCTCGACAGTCGTCAAGTGATCGAGAATAGCCGGGAGTCGTGCAATGCCAACAGCACAGTCCCAATCATCCAGAAACAAGGAATCCCCCACAAGTGGGCAGTAGAATCGAGCTCGGAATGCAAAACGACGGCCTTACTAGAGTCCCACGTAGGTGCATGCAAACTCCCAGGTTCCATACGGTGGTATGAGATTTGATGTGCACGAGCAAAGAGGGGTCTTCTTACTTCAGGATCAATAGCAAACAAGAAGGGCCAGTCGATCATTTTCTTCGAGCTCTGTTGTGTGTACATGTCACAAGTCCGTCCTTTAGGGCTTTTGATTTAACACACTATTCAAAATTTTTGGACTTTCTCTCTTGGTTTGGACTTTCTTTTGGAGCATATCCTCTCCACTCAACTTCACTTAGTGAGCTAAAAAATTGGGTTTTTTAGAGCACTAATGGGTCACTTATATACAAATATGGCCTTATTAAGCTAAAAAGTCAAGTGGTGACCTCTAATTTTAAAAAAAATGACTCAGTGAAGCTATAATTCCCAAACTCGTGCATGGTGCCCCCATCCAATAACTATAATAATAATAATAGTAGTCTATTAACTCAAGTTCAATTTTAACACTATGAAGTGAAAATATGACACCATATGAAAAGAGTTTGTTGAATTCAACATATAAGTGGTGTATAGATACACCATTTTAAAAAAGAGTTTGTTGAATTCAATATATAAGTGGTGTATAGATACACCCTTTTTTTGAAAAACAAACCATACAATAAATTATCTTATTGGTGGTGGTATAGATACACCATTTGTATGGAAAAAAGCATACAAAACATTATCTTATGCATCTGAATCTCATTCAGAGTCATCAGATTTATGTAATGTATTTGCGCTTGATGGGTCAAGTCTTGCCAAATGATGTTTAATATGGACACGACTTGGATTAGGGATTGTGATACATTTTTCAACATTGTATCCATGCTTCTTTTTAAAACTTCGTGTCCTCGATTTCCAGCAATGAATAATGCTACTGACTTCCACCTCTGTTAATCCCTCATTATTTGGAACCCATTTGCAAGCATCCCTCATAGAGTTGTTTTATTGTATATCTTCTCGGGAGATTTTTCAATGGCTTTGGTTCATACCATAAAGCTGTAAATGTTATAGGAGTTCCCTTGTCATCCCTTTCTATCTTAGCAACCTTTGCAACCCAAATTGGGCCACCTTAGTCATCCAACTCTGAACCTGGATCAGATGCCCAAACTGCAACAAATAGACCCTCTTCAATCTCATTAGATGGTATAAACTCTGGTAAGGGTTTATCTCCCTTCCTGCCACAATATTTTCGAGGTAAAAGGCATTCCTCTGCTTCTTCCATATCTACTAACATATTTATATCCAAAGGAAAACTTGGTGACCTAGCTTGTTCCGGCCGAAAGGATTCACAGTATTCAATTCTCATTAAGTTTTCTTGTCTTTCTAAAGATTGGATAAGTGCTTCAGTTGATTTAATTGTCTCCAAATTCTTAGTTGATTACTCAGGATATTTCTGCATCATACTTTGAAGATGTTTAATGAAGGCTTTCAAGCCTTTCATTTCATCTATGTCAAGTGATTTGTTTTTTGCAAGAACAAATCTAGTTTCCTCCAATGGAATTATTCGTTGTAATAAAGCATATGACTCACTCCATAAATGATCTCCATCTACTGAGTAGTGCTTCCATTGCATCACTGGAATATTGTTATGCATGTGAAACCGAAAGTAGTGTGGATTTGTCTGTCCTATTAGGGCATCATCTCCTGTTTGTAAATGTGGCTCTATGAATGCTCTCCAATCTACCATCCTCTCTAAGATAGCCACTTCTGATTCTTCCTTGCGAGAACGTCCAAATTTTTTCCCAATTCGAAATAGCATATCCTCCATTGTCAAAACATCCATTGCCTTCAACTCACCAGAGATAACACTGAAGATTTGATCTATGTTTTCATGTGTATGGCCGACAAGAAGAAAGCCAACTTCCACTTCTTCAAATATTTTCAAACCAACTAGCATAGAGCATAAAGCATATATATATTTATTCTTGTTCTCTCTCCAACAATTATTAGCTTGTATTCGCAATGTGTTAGGCAAACATCCGTGAGCATCTCTGACCTTTCTTATTGCTTTCATGATTGATGTAACAACCTGGTTACTATCATGGTCATGCAAACTATCAATCCATACATCACAAAAGATTCGGTATCCATGTACTAATACTCCACACAAGTGTGTTTTTAGTCCACGTTTGCCCTCTAATGCCGGTGGGATACGTCTATATCGTGGCAAAGTGGTTGTATTATGGTCCATGCCATCAATGGTGATGCACATGGACTTATCGACATGTGAAATAGCTTCCTCTCTCCAAGAAGCATACAACTTTCGAGCATCCTGCACATGACGTAAATGGATTGATCGCCATTTAATATATCTTCCTTGCTGCTGGTCACATTTACTATGTTCAATGGAATTTTTTAATTCATCACATGTCTTACATTTTGACATCCTTTGCTTTGATGGTGTCTTGACATGGCAAAAATCTCTATGCCAAATTTCGTACAAGGTTGATCGTGAAATCATGCTCTCGTCTCTGTCTTGTAAAGTTTTATTGACAGTTTCTAGGACGACCTTCTTTGTCATTCCCAAAGGAAGATGTTGTTGGCATTCGACACGTCCATCTAGCATTGTTTGTTGAAGATGAGGCTGCGGTAATGCATGGTCTTCGAGAACTTGCTTTAATGTTGCGGTTGCATTTATAGTGCTTCCATGGCATTTAAGCTTGTAGGTATTTCCATGAATTGTATGAATAACTTTTTCTTTCACCTCTGCCTAGATGGTCCAATATGTGCCATGTGATAGTCCAGTTAACCATTGATATCCTCGATTGCAAATGGGTCTCCCATTAACCATGGGTTTCAATCTAGGTTTACAGTGTCTTGTGCTCAAATCTTGATTAGTGCCTTGATGAAGAAAGCATGAAAACTCTTGAAGAAGATAGTTATGTCTATTAGGCGCTGTCTTACTCCAAATACCAAGGCGTATGGCTGCACAATCATCTTTCCCAACTTTTCTAATGCAAAGTCTCTTGCAACAAACTCGCATAAGCATCCTTTCCATATTCTCCTCGGATAGCATCACATGTCTCTTTGGTTCTGGAATTAATGCCATGATTCTTCGCCTCTTCACACTCACATACTTTCTTTTTGTAAATAGTGTCTTGCGTTTTCTAGTTGTAAGACCATCAAACCTCGAATCCATTTCCCTTGAATCTTCATCTTTATAATCAAATGCTGTGTGGGCTTGAGAATTATTTGATACCTTATAATATCTTGGAGATGGCAATCTGGTAGACATGTTCATTGATGTCAATTTGTTGCCAATGCCTCTTGAATTTTGTGGTTGAACTGTTTCTCCTTCGTAACTCAAGATTCTCCCATCTATATTCTCTGGCATGCTAGCAACAATATTACGAACAACATGACAAGTATCAGATTCTCTGCCCCTTTTGCCTTGTGTTCGAGTGGTAACATCATGATCATTATCACTAATATCATCAATTCCTATTATTGCATCACTTATCCCATCGATCTTTGGGTGTATTTTTCTTTGTGGTCCCATCTTATTATTCTCAACACAAGACAAGTCTTCTATATCAATAAGCATGTTTGAGTCACTTGCAGCACAAGACAAGTCTTCTATACCAGTGAGCCTGTTCGAGTCACTTGCAACACAGGACAAGTCTATACCAGTGAGCCTGTTCGAGTCACTTGCAACACATGACAAGTCTTCTATACCAGTGAGCCTGTTCGAGTCACTTGCAACACAAGACAAGTCTTCTATACCAGTGAGTATATTTGAGTCACTTGCAACACAAGAAACATTTTCTACATCAACATCTGTTACTATAATGTCCTCAATTCCTGTGAGCATGCCACTATGATACTCTTGATTACTACTATAGCTTCTTATCAATTTGGATCCCATTTGTGTTATAGTCTTTTTCTTCTGATAATATTCCGTTGTGTCTTCCATGACATTGAAGGAAACTGTCTTAGGCAAACTTGATTTCAAGAAAGCTAACCCCCATTTACAAGTACTATGAACTTGTAGTTGAGACGTAGTATTATGGACGTCTAATTGTGAAGTACTATCCATTGCATTTTGAATGACACCTACACTAGTCAACTTAATTATCTCCACTATACTGAGAAAACTCTGAGCATAGCCCTTAAAGTTGCCAATTGCTAAAACTTCTCCGGAGCAAGATAACATCTCTACTTTTTCCCCCTGAAAATAAGTTTTCTTGATATCTTGAAAGTATGTCTTTGGAACAATTTCGTCTTGGTCCCAGAGTGTTGTGTGTGCTTGCATATCAAATATGTCACATTGTAAGATATCTCCCAATGTTTCAAAGTCTCCATGTGGATATTTTAAATGTACTTCAGGATTTACAACGTTGGTGATTATCACTACACATCTTCTCTCACCACAACGTTGGAAATGACACACATTCATAGGATCAAGACTATGAATTCGTCCAAAAGCCACCACTTCATTCTTCTTATATAACACCACATCCATACCCTCTATTAGGGTGAATACCTGTTTTATGTACAAAAATAGATTAGCAACTCAAAATGAACATAATAAATAATCATTGAGCTTATTATTACTTAATAACTTCTATATCAAAACTAGCAGAGAAGGCATTAAACCTAAACCCTACATCCTAAACTTTAAATAATTAATACCAAAACATCTTAGCCACCGTAAATCCTAAACTTTAAACATTTAATTCCTAAATCCTATATCCTAAACTCCTAAACAATAAATCCTAAACCTTAAACACTAAACTCTAAATCCTAAACCCTAAATCTTAAATCCTAAACCCTAAATCTTAAATCTTAAACCCTAAACCTTAACCCTAAAATACAACCAAAATTTAATGAATTTTTTTAATTTGTGCAATAGGTTAGATATATCCCCCAACCTGTTGCTTGAGCAACAGGTTGGATATATCAAGCAACAAGTTGGGGGATATATCCAACCTGTTGCACAAATCAAGAATTTTTCTTATTTGTGTAACAATTTGATATACAGTTGGGGAATATATCCAACCTACAACTCAAAAATTTTCTTGATTTGTGCAAGGTTGGATATACCTATACCCCCAACCTGTTGCTTGAGCAACAGGTTGGGAGGTATATCCAACCTGTTGCACAAATCAAGAATTTTCTTGAGGCCCCCAACCTGTTGGGCAATAGGTTGGAGGCCTGTTGTTGGATATATCTCCCAACTTGTTGCTTGAGCAACAGGTTGGGGGGTATATCCAACCTGTTGCACAAATCAAGAAAATTCCTTGATATTTGCAATAGGTTGAGTGCACCATTAATCTATTCGACTTGCAACAATTTGGAGGATATATCAAACCTATTGCACAAATTGAAAAAAATCATAAAATTTTGATTGTATTTTAGGGTTAGGGTTTAGGGTTTAGTATTTAGGGCTTAGGATTTAAGATTTAGTGTTTACGGTTTCGTGTTTATGATTATGTTTTTAGGGTTTAGGGTTTAGGATTTAGGGTTAAAAATCTAGGGTTTAGGGTTTAAAATCTAGGGTTTAGGGTTTAGCATTTAGGGTTTATGATTATTGTTTTAGGGTTTAGGATTTAGGTTTAAGGTTTTAGGGTTTAGTATATAAGATCATGAGCTTAGAGTCTAGAATCTAGGGTTTAGAATTTAAAATTAGGTTTTAGAATTTAAGTTATAGGGGTTAGGGTTTAAGGTTTAGGGATTATAACTATTATATAAGTTTAAGAGCTTAGATTGTATAACCTAAGATTTAGGGAACTTTAGGATTTAAGATTTAGGGTGTAAGATTTAAGATATATAGACTATATAAAATATGCATTCTAAAGTATTTAGTTTAGATATATATAGACTATATGTTATATGCTTTCCAAAGTGTTTTGTTTATAGGTACGATCCATTGCAAAGGCTTTACTTTAAGTAAGTATAAGTCTACCTAGTCAAAGTATCCTACTGATTAGGGACAAGCACATAGGCTAAAAGCACACCGATTCATATTTTCTTACATTCATGCTGCATGGTGTATCAGAAGAAATGAAAAAGTATGTGATAAGAAATATTCAAAAGAAATATGTATTCCATATCATGGATACCATGGATATCTGGTGGTTGCTAAGTAAAAAAATGATATGGATGCAATGATACTGTAGTCTTCTAGATTCTATGGTTTTAAATACCTACCTTACAAATACATTATCTAATTTTTCATTCTTCGACTAACTAACAAGTATTATACACATGGAATAAAAGCATACATGCTAAAAGTAAATGTGTAAATTTTAATATTTTCTTATTTTTTAAATTAATTCAATTCTTTTATTGACTACTTTTTAAAATTGAAAGATTATTAGTATATAATCTATATAATTTTAAATGTTATTAATGTATAATATTGATTATTTATATATTTATTTAAATTTATATAATAGTTAATTTATATTTATATTAGTTTTTAAGTTAATAATGTATAGAATAGCAATATATTCACTAATTCTTCATTGTTTTAAGAGTAAGTATTATATAAAGCACATATGCTAGAAGACCTCCCTTTCAAGTTATATTTTTTAATTAATGTATTTATATATTTATTTATATAATAATTATATAATATTTATATTAATTTATAGATTAATAATATATATTTTTAGCAAAATTATATTTTAACATTAGTTAATAAAAATTTATTATATTATGGAGTAAAAATATTATAAATGGATTTCTTATATTAATAAAGTGTCGTGAGAAGAGTTTTTTGGAAAGATTTATGATTAAATTTTGTTTTGAAGTTGTTGCGTATCCAATAGGTAGGGACATTTGAGTGGTTTTGAGGTTGAGAGAGAAATTTGTAATAGAATAGGTTAGGAGAGAAATTTCTGAAAATAGGTTGTGAGAGTTTAAGGTAAAGAGGAAAATTTGTGGGAAAAAAGATTTAATTCAAAAATGGTTTTTTAAGTTGTTGCGTACACACAAGTTTTTTAGAAAAGGATTGGATTTGAAAAAAAAATCAAATTTATAAAAACTTGATTCTTAGAAGTTCTTGCGTACGCAATAGATTAGAAATGAACTCACCTCTTGTAACATTTTGAAAATTTTTGAGAATCCTACAACAGGTTGATGAGAGGAGAGAAGCGTGGAGTGTAAATGAATGATCTTTGAATGAAAGAGAGAATGAAGAATGTTCTACTTATAGTGAACCTAAAGAACTAAAAAAACCTTAAAAACTAAAAAAAGCTGACTTGACCTAAAAGCTACCCATTTCCTATAAAACTCTACTTCTCCTCATTCTCTCTCACAACTCTCCTCATTCTCTCTCACAACTTTCCTGGAGCTCCACCACCTCTCCACCCAGGTACTCCCTCCCTCCCTCCCTCCCTCCCTCTCGTCCCTCCCATCCCCTCTACACCCGCTTCCTCTCTCCCCTCCCTTCCCCTCCCCTCCCTTGCCCTCTCCTCCCCCTCCCTTGCCCTCTCCTTCCCCTTCTTCTCCCGCTTCCTCTCTCCCTCTCCCTTCCCCTCTCCTCCCGCTTCTCCCCTCCCTCCTCCGGCTTCCTCTCCTCCCCTCCCTTCCCCTCTCCTCCCCCTTCCCCTCTCCTCCCTTCCTCCTCCTTCCCCCTTCCCCTCTCCTCCCTGCCTTCCCTTCCGCTTCCCCTCCTCTCCCTCCCCACCGGCCCTTCCCCCTCCCTTTCTCTCCCTCCGCCTCCCAGCAGGCCCCTCCCTCCCCGCCGTTCGTCCCTACCCCCCCCACCGTCCCTCCCTCCCCGCCGTCCGTCCCTTCCCCCCCCCAACGTCCCTCCCTTCCCCTGCCCCACCCCCTTCCCCTCCCCCTTGCCCCCCCTCCCCCGCCCTGCCCCCTTCCCCTCCCCCGCGCCCCCCCTCCCCCTCCCCCTCCCCCGCACCCGCCCCCTTCCCCTCCCCCTTCCCCCCCCTCCCCCCATCGAGCCGACGAGGAGGGGGGGGAGGGGAGGGGAAGGGGGAGCGGGAGGGGGCGGGGCGAGGGCGAGGGGAGGGGGAGGGGGCGGTGCGAGGGAGGGGAGGGGGAGGGGGCGCGGCGGGGGTGAGGGGAGGGGGAGGGGGCGGGGCGAGGGAGGGGAGGGGGAGTGGGGGGGGATCCCCCCCCCACCTGTTGTGTGCGCAACAGGGGGGCCCCCCCTCCCCGTCGAGCCGACGAGGAGGGGGGAGGGGAGGGGGCGGGGCGGCGGCGGGGGCGAGGGGAGGGGGAGGGGGCAGGGCAGGGGAGGGGAGGGGCAGCGATGGGAAGGGGAGGGGGCGGGGGCAGGGGAAGGGGAGGGGGAGGGGGCGGGGGGAGGGGGAGGGGGCGGGGCGAAAGAGGGGAGGGGGAGCGGGGGGGATCCCCCCCACTTGTTGCGTGCGCAACAGGGGGGCCCCCTTCCCCCTCCTTGCCCTGCCCCCTCCCGCTCCTCACGCCCTCCCCCTCCCCCCGCCCCTTTTCCTCCCCCGTGCCCCTCGCCCTGCCCCCCCTCCCTTCCCCCCTTCCCCCCCCTCCCCGTCGAGAGGGGCAGGGGGAGGGGGCGGGGCGAGGGAGGGGAGGGGGAGGGGGCGGGATCCCCCCCCACCTGTTGCGCAATAGGTGGGGGGCCCCCCCTCCCCCTCCCCCCCCGCGCCCTCCCCCTCCCCCCACCCCTTTCCCTCCCTCTCACCTCGGGGGAGGGGGAGCCGACGAGGAGGGGGGGAGGGGAGGGGCGCGGGGGAGGGGAGGCGGGGAGGGGGAGGGGGGCCCTCCCCACCTGTTGCGCACGCAAAAGGGGGGTGGGGGGAGGGCGAGGGGCAGGGGGAGGTGCAAGGGAGGGGGGCGCAGGAAGGGGGGGCAAGGGAGCGGGGGGAGGGGGAGCGGCCAGGGTGGGGGCCCCCCCACCCACCTGTTGCATGCGCAAGAGGAGGGAGGGGGGGCGGCGGCGCGGGAGGGTAAGGGGCGGGGAAGGCGGGAGGGAGAAGGGAGGGGAAGGGGGTTAAGGGGGGAATTCCCCCCACCCACTTGTTGCGCACGCAATAGGGGGAGGCGCAGGAGCGGGAGGGGAAGGGGCGGGGGCGGGGAGGTTGGGGGGTTGGGAAGGGGAGGGGTAGGGGAAGGAGCGGGGACGAGGGAGGGGAGGGGGGTTAACCCCTCACTTGTTGCCCACGCAAGAGGGGAAGGGGGGCGGGGAGGGGAGGGGAAGGGGAGGGGCGCGGGGAAGGGAAAAAATATTAATTAACTTAATTTATTTTAAAAAAATAAAAAAGTTAAAATAAATAAAACTTAAAAAAAATTTAAAAAATTAAATTAAAATTTAAATATAAAAATTAACTAATTAATTAAAATAAAATAATTAAAAAATAAAAAATTATTTTATTTTAAAAATTAAAAATAAATAAAACTTAAAATAATATTTAATTAAAATTTTATTTAATATTTTGAGTTTGAAAATCATTGTACTTCTCATTTTTTATTTTTGATTGTTTTTCAGAAAACTATGGCTTCCAGTCTTGGTTCCAAGGTGTCTTTCAAATACCTTGAACATGCTTGGTATTTTATGGAGCACAAATCAAAGTATTTTTTGGTGATCACTGCAGAGAATATATCAAGCGTGAAATATTCTACACAGGCAGTAAGAAATGGTGGCATGGTCTCAAACATCAACATTAAAGAAAACACTTTGATAGAAGTTGTGTGCAAAGGAAAGAATGACGAGGTGGTTTACAAGTTACGAGTTACTCACAAGCATTTCTTGAAGCCCTTACCAGATTCAATTGAGGGATCCCAAGAATTACTTAGTGCCTTAGAAGCATTGAAGAAAATGTGGGACGCATTTCCAAGTGGTGGTGTTGTACCTTCAGCAGCAGTAAGTGCAGCAGTAAGTACGCCATCTATAACATATAACCCTCAAGTACCGCCAATATCTGTGGAGATAACTACAGTAACTTTGGCAAGTGTAACTACAGTATCTCCAACTGTACCTACACCATCGACTGCTACAACTACAGGAACGAGAAGGAGTGATCGTGGAGCAGATTCAAGCTCTACAGCTATTCCCAGAAAGAGAGCAAAAATAACTCCTACTCCATGTGCAGATCGTTCAAGTGCATGCTATTTAAAACCAGGTGAAAAATTGGATAGCGATGAAGAGGAGGATCCGCAAGAAGAAGATACAAGTCTCGAAGACTTTTCTATAAGTGTGGCAGACTTACATCCTCTAGAGGATGAGGGATACATTTGGGGATTTTCACAATTCAGCGTGGCCACAATGCTTATTGATCGAGCTTCGTTGTTCACAAATCAAAGAAAGCTAGATAAGACATTTGCACACAAATTGTATGAAGATACGAGGAAAACAAGAACTCCAATTGCCACTAATATCACTCTTCGTCTTATGGCGTTTAAGAGACTTCAAGAAGATGATCCTACATTGCCTGATGTCACATTTCAAAAGCGCGTGGACTTTCTTGATGCTTTTGAGAACTTTAAAAGGAGTGACTTTGTTCATGGAGAGGCTTTGTACCAAAGTCGATATGGGACTGACATCGAGAAGAGATACATGCTGGCAAAGAATAGATTCTTGGAAAGATGCAGGTTTGAGCCCATTGATGGGCAACACTTTTGTGAATCTTGCAGGATCGCCCTTGATGAGGGAAGAAAAGGAAACTTGCCACAGATTGAGTGGATGGAAAAGTTTCAACGGGTCATTTGTCATATATGCATATTTAACGATGACTCGAAGTACATTCTAGAATCAGAAAGGCTAAATTCTGCTCCATTTAGGTTGAAAAAAAGCTCTTCTCTTTTTGACATCTTGATAAAGGCAAGGGAGTTATGGATGCGCTGTGGAAAGCCACAAACAGTGAAGGGTAGGAGACCTACATCTGAGTACATGGCAAAGAGGACTCGGTTCCATAGATGCTTGAAAGGTGTTGTAAGCAATACGCAAGGCATACCAAGTAATAAGGTTGAGGCAAAGGATTTGAACACCGCCGTTGCAAGATATAGGGATGTTACTTGCATTGTCTTCCGCGAGGACTCAGTGTTTCATAGCATCCTGGATGTTTGCCAAGCATATGAAACAGGGAAGATATCCTTTGAGGCACCAGAGCACATTGCAACTCAGAGGAAAGAAATAAAGAAACTGATGTCTATTGTTTGGTGGAGAGAATTAAGGTTTGTTCCAGATGCAATAAAAAAGAAGTATGCAAGAAGATCCTAAGTGGTGACTGCTTCTTTGGAAAGAAGAGCAAGCATAGCAACTTGGATGAAGTGGTCACCCGAATGATTCAAAGTGAGGCTGCTCTCTCGGCATTATTATTTTTATTGAAATCTGATGATGAGTTAGCTTGCAAGTCAATTGATGTGGATAAGAAGAAAGCACTTAGTCTAGGTCAACTCCTTGATAAGACATGGGCTAGAAAGTGGTTGGCTTCAATGGATGCAGATGCCACACCAACAAAGGATCTAAGAGCTAAAATGCCAAAGGTTATTGAGACAGAATATATGGACATCAAGAAAAAGGCCTTGCAGTCCACTACCCAAGGTAGAGCAATTGGTGGTTTAGATGATGGTTCTCCATTCAGCTTCTCCTATGATATCCTACTATCAGAGAATGATACAAAATTTGCACACATCAATGGCATTGATACATAGCATTTCATAACAATGAGCGGTCATGCTTGGGAGAAGCCATGCGTATTTTTCATAGATGAATTGCAAGACCTTGTAGTGTCACGGATAGTTGAACTTGTGTGGTTTATCATAGAAGGTCCTATGGCAGATAAGAAAAGATCAACGTTGGTCCTGTTCATGACTGAATCACAAAGGGATTCCTTATATGCGAGTTTGACATCTGCATTTGGGTATTTACTTTCAAAAGTATACCATGGTATAGTCCTACGTAATCATATGACTGTCTTGGAAGGCACTGCCATTCAAGTCTTGCAGCCTTTCTTGATGTGCTTCTTATCCAAGGGTGGTGGCAATCTAATCCAAATTCCTTTAAGGACTCTCGAGCTTCATTACTTTGAGGACAATAAGGTTAAGCTTGATGCATCAATGGTGGATTACAAAAAGCCGATGGATCCTAATGTGATACTAGAGATGACAAAGAATTTATTGAATGATGGGTGGGAAGTAGCATTGTATCGAATGGGTTTTGCTGCTGAGAAATTGCTACGCCAAGGTAGAAATGTAAATGTCATTGATACCCCCATCAAATTGAGTTCTTTGACACATATTACAGTTGCACTACCTTCTTTGAAGAGGAAAATGTCAAAGAAGAGGGTAGTGAGTCTGAGGGTGATGATTCTAGCTCAGGTGATGATGAGGATGAAAGCTCTGCATCCGATGACTTACGGCAAGAAGAAATCCACACAAAGAATAAGGGTGATCAATTGTCAACTAGAGTTAAGGAGGTTCCACTCATCATATGGGAAGGCTCGCGGCAGCAAGAAGTTACAATAGTACAGCACGTCACAGGAAAAGGTAAGGCTAAAGAGGTGGAAGCACTTCCCTTGAAATTAAAAGTGAGGAAGGCACCCTTGATCTTGGGTGAAGGACAGGCAAGTGGATCATGCAAGGAAGCCTTACTCAAAGAAGGTATGGATGAGGCAAAGCATGACCAAGAGGAGTTACCAAGAGGCATAGATGGTTCTTCAACCATGACCTTACAGACTCCAGAGTAGCCCACTAGTTAGGAACCTAGTAGCCAAGTCCCTACTTACCAAGAACTTGGTCATGAGACTCTAGAGCAGCCTACTAGTCAGGTGCTTGGAACTGAAGAGCAAACTACTGAGGACCTTGCTACTAAGACTCCAGTCTTAGAGCAGCCTATTAGTCAGGACCCTGGTAGTCAAGGGCCTGGCATTGAGGACATTGGTACTGAGTAACATGATGGCTGACGGCTTTGTAATCACAAGTTTTGAACTTCTATGTAAAGCGAATATCTAATAAAAAGTTTACTACTTTTTTGATTTCTTTACTCTCATTATTGTGTAACACCTATTTCATTAATTTTGGACTTTTTGTGTTGTTTTTGGACGAAGCCCAAAAATCCTTCCCAAATGAAAACTTTACTTTGTGAAAATATCCTTCCCAAATCAAAATTTTACTTTCTAAAAATATTCTTCCCAAATCAAAAGTTCACTTTGTGGCACTATCATATTCACATAAAAATATTGTTTTTTCAATCTATACTTTTGCACCAACATGCAAGAATTTGAAATAATCCTATATTAGAAATTCTAGCTATATCTAAGTTATTTGTTAATTTAATTATTTTTAATATTTTTCCTTGACGTTTTTCGTTGACGTGATAAATTTATAAATCCATGAAAGGAGACTTAAATATTTCATGAAAATAACATTGTCACTTGCAATATGCACAAAATTTTTAAAACTTTTAATAAATAGAAAAAAGACATGATGCCATAAGACCCAAGTTTTGTATTGAACCAAAGAGGTATAATAGCAATTATAGCTATTATTATATGATTACATTGAGAGACGTTGCTCTCAGATAGAGTCTTTATATCCAAAATGATATAGATTAAACATATGTTTACAATTTAAATTGTTGCTCTTAAAGAGCCTCAATTCGTGCCATCTGCATAATTTGACTCCCCATTGTCTTATTGCTCAATGTCACGACAGTCCCTTGCTAGGTTCCATCTACATAATTTGACTCCCACTTGTCTTGCCAAGCCTTGCCCCTTGGGTGCATTGACTCCCCATTGTCTTATTGCTCAATGCGATAGTCCCTTGCCAGGTGCCATCTGCATTAACTCCCTATTGTCTTGCCAAGCCTTGACCCTTGGGTGACATCCAGTGCAAAATACAGGTGCCATCTGCATTAACTCCCACAAGTTATCTTGCCAAGCCTTGCCTCTTGGGTGCATTGACTCCCCATTGTCTTATTGCTCAATGTGATAGTCCCTTGCCAGGTCCCATCTGCATTAACTCCCTATTGTCTTGGCAAGCCTTGACCCTTGGGTGACATCCAGTGCATATTTTGACTCTCATTTGACATAGGAGGTGATGACTCTGATTATAATTGTCTTGGATTGGCTTTTTGCCTAGTACCCAAATAAAATCCTTCAATGGACTTCAATACAAAGCTTTAATCATGGACATTCTTCATTTGCGATGTCTCCTTCTACTTCCTCCATGGCGAGCATCCTTAAAAATTCGTGTATATGCAAAATAGTTTGCTGTGGTATTTTTATTTTTCCTTCTACCTCATATCCCATGCGCTTCTTTGATTTCTTTGCCCTTGAATGCCAAGACACTATGATTGTCTCCGTCGAAACTTGAGAGACCGCTTCATCATTTGGGACCCACTCCTTGAGACAATGTGTTGTTATCCATATTCTCCTTCCTGCCCTTTGGCTCATACCATACCGTTGTAAATGTTGTAGCTCTCCCTTGGTTATCTCTTTGCACATCAACTACTTTTGCAACCCAAAACTTCACATTCTCATATTCATCATCCGATGGCCGAACCACAACAAAACAATCGACCTCTATATCTACTTGTGGCATAAACTCTCTCTTCTTTGGTCCACAATATGGACGTGGGAGTAATGATACAAATTCATTTTCAAAGACTGGAGCTGGGCGCAAATCGTTATGAACATTTGGCCAAAACATATTGCATTCTTCCTTGACATCCTTTGAGCCTCGCATTCTCTCAAGGTCCTTTATTAAATTTCGTGTCTTGTTAATTACAGTGGTAGTGTGTTCTCTCCAAGTAGGCTTCGAATCAGGATATCTCCAGAGCATTTCCTTTTTGTATGTAATAAATGCTTTTAATCCTTCTATTTCACAGTTAGACCTCTCATTGAATTCTTGTATAGGAGCCCATGTTGGATACCTTTCCTTACTGGGAATTGAAGTTAAGAGACTGTAAGGTTCTTCAGGTTCCCATTTTGTATCATGAGAATACTGTTGCCATTGCATTACGGGTTTTTCATCTTTTTAAAAAAAATGAAAGTAGTGTGGATTGGTATCACCTGTCAATGCATCACCACCCATTTGTATGAAAGGTAGAATGAAGCTCTTCCAATCATACATTCTTTCGAGCCTCTCACATATTGTACTTTCCTTACGACCACCAACTTGCCTGCCACATCTTCTTACCAAGTCATCTATTGTCTCCACATCCTTGCATTTAAGCTCCCTTGAGACTGTGCTAAAAACCTGATCGATATCCTCATGTACATACAAAAATCCACATTCGACCTCATTGAAGATTCGATGAGCAACTAGCATGGAGCAAAATGCAAACATGAGTACATTCTTATTTTCTCGCCAGCAATTATCAGCTTGTATTCTCAAAGTCGGTGGTAGGTGACCTTTTTCTACATGTACATTGCGAATTGCCTTCATAATAGATGTTACAACTTGATTGCTATCATGTAGATGCAAGGAATCAATCCATATACCTGCAAAGAACTTAATTCCATGCACTAATACTCCACATAGATGTGTCTTTAGAAAGTGCTTTCCTTGTAATTTAGGTGGAGTGGTAACAAAACGAGGCAATGTTGTTGTATTCTGATCCATGCCATCTACAATAAGGCACATGTAGTCATCGGGATGCGAAATAGCTTGCTCCTTCCAAAATGCATATTTTTGTCTGGAATGTCGAATAAGGTCATGATGAGATTTTCAATTTTTTTTGTATAATTCCCTTTGATTTGGACATGTTGCACTCTCAATCGCTCGCTTTAAATCATCACAGACATTGCACTTTGACATTTTTTGCCTCCTTGGGATTTTAACATATCCAAAGTTCTTCTTCCAAAGAGTATACAAAGTATGAGAAGAAGCTACGGCATCCCCTCTTTGCCTTTGCTTTTCTACAATAGAGTCAAATACTTCGAGCTTTGTCAAGCCCATTGGAAGGTGCATTTCAGTGATCGCATCAACATTAGGGAGTTTGGTAGATATATGGGGTTGAGGTAAAGCATTTTCATGTATGAAGTCTTGCAAAATTGCTGCTGCCCTGATAGTTGAGATTCTTGATTTGGACCTTCCTCTATTACCGTGAATGCTAAATTTGTTGCCGCCCTTTGCCTTGCTGACTAAATCCAAATATGTGCCATGGGATAATATAGTAATATTGCGATATGCCTTATTGCAAATCCTTTTTCCATTTACGAGAGGTTTTACCTTTTGTCTTGAACTTAGCCTTTTATTGCCATTCTGAAGAAAGCAAGAGAGACTTGTGAGAAGGTATTCATTTCTTTCGCTTCCTCTTCTTTGCCACACGTGTCCTCTACATTCCCTGATGTCTGCAAGATCAATGAAGCGCATACATCTTCGCTTGCAACATAGATATCCCAATGCATTTAACATGTTCTCCTCCTTCATTACTCTCTTCCTCTTTAGTTGCTTTTGTGGATCTGCCTGGATTCGCTTTCTCTTCATGCATATGTATGACCGTTTTCGTTCCTCGTGCATGTTGTTATCTGTATTTATGCACTTCTTCTCCTCACATTTTTTTGTAACCAAGCATCCATGATTGGTCGTTGCATCCTTGTCCATATCACAATCAAAGTTAAATATTGAATAATCCTCTGTTGATCTCATCCTCGTTTTTAACATACTCTTAGGACCATTCAATGAATTCAATATTCTACGAGAGTATTGAGAACCTTGAAACTCTTCCACTCCTGAGAGAACATCACTCATTTGGACATCTTGCATGGCTTTCACAAATCCACAAGCTTGACTGACACCAGGTTTGTTAATATGCATGAACTCATCCACACTTGACAAGACATCGCTATTGAAACCTTTGCCCTTCTCACTGTGCAAGAATTCATCCACCCTAGATAAGGCTTCGCTTCTAAAATCATTTTGTTTCTCGGAACCAATGAACTCATCCACTCCAGATAAGATGTCACTTCTATAATTGAGTATATTGAAATCATCCACATTTGAAGTGATAGAGCTTGGCACATGGGCACGCTTTTTAGGTCCTTTGATATTGTAGTATACCTTGTCTTTATCATTGAAAACCACGTGCCTCTTTCTCATGTTTAAAAATTGCATGCTCCATCTCATATTCTTGCCTACCTCATAGTACGGATCACATAAGGATGTTATTTTATCAACCATACCATCATCAGTGACTTTTTGAATCCTCATCTGTGCAAATGACCATTGCTCCACTTGTTCAAATCCCAATACTTCACCTTCTGCTACAGTCTTATTTGCAAATGATCTCATTTGTAAAATGTCCCCTATAGTAAAATCCAAGGTGGTGCATTTTGTATTCTTGATAATGTCTGTTGCATAAGTCTCATCTTTGTCCCATGCTATAAATGATTTGTTGGATGTATTGTAGGGCATAACATCTCCAAGTGTTTCCATATCTCCACATTTATACTTTAGCTCAACATGTGCGCTAAGAATCTTTGATACAGTAACTGCCACCTTATCTTCGCCAAGTCTTCGAAAGTGGCAAACTGAATTGGGATCACTATCATGGATTGTAGCAAATGCATCTACTTCTCTTTTGCTACATAAAATCACATCCATCCCTGGAACAAAATCTATAGCCATCTCCTTTGTGAGAGTCCTTCGCAAGCAAGCTGCAATAGCAACAATTACATAAATATTAGTCTCTTTTTAATAATCTACTCATTTATTATAATTTTTAATTAGTACTTAATTTATTGGTGGGAGAAGTTATCCGATCAAGTACTCATCAGATGGACATGCCAAGTTATCCTTTGCATGGTCGATCGAGCATTAAATACTATTTTTGCTCTAGTGTCATGCACATCCGTAAAAAAACACGAGCCTGTTAGGTATGTTATCCAATCAAGCACTTATGGGATGGGTGTGCCACTTTGCATGTAAGTCAATTCCACCTCATTGAAGGTGTGTGCAAAGTATTGTGCCCATCGGATATGCTTTGCATTGTCGATTAAGCATAAAACACCATTTTTGCCTTAGTGTCATGCACAACCATGAAAAAACACGGTCCTAAGTGTGTTAATCAAACAAGTACTTATTGGATGGGGGCTCCACTTTTCATGCAAGTCCGTTTCAACTAGGTTAAGATGCGTGCAAAGTATTGTCACCATTGGATATGCTCTGCATGGTCGATTACGCATTATACAACGTTCTTCCCGTAGTGATATGCACATCTGTAAAAAAACACGCCCTTAGGTATGTTATCTAACCAAGTGTACTACTTATCGGATGGGTGTGCCTCTTTGACAAAATTTCAATACCGCCTAGGTTAAGGCGTAGGAAAAGTATTGTTCCCATCGGATATGCTTTGCATGGTCGATCGAGCATTAAATACTATTTTTGCTCTAGTGTCATGCACATCCGTAAAAAAAACACGCTGCTAGGTGTGTTATCCGATCAAGTACTTATGCGATGGGAATGCCACTTTGCATGTAAGTCAATTCCACCTGGTTGAAGGTGTGTGTAAAGTATTGTGCCCATCAGATATGCTTTGCATTGTGGATCAAGCATAAAACACCGTTTTTGCCTTAGTGTCATGCACAACCATGAAAAAACACGGTCCTAAGTGTGTTATTCAAACAAGTACTTATCGGATGGGGGCTCCACTTTGCACGCAAGTCCGTTTCAACTAGGTTGAGATGCGTGCAAAGTATTGTCACCATCGGATATGCTCTGCATGGTCGATTACGCATTATACAACATTTTTCCTGTAGTGGTATGCACATCCACAAAAAAACATGCCCTTAGGTATGTTATCTGACCAAGTACTTATCAGATGGGTGTGCCTCTTTGAGAACATTTCAATACCACCTAGGCTAAGGTGTAGGAAAAGTATTGTGCCCATCGGATATGCTTTGCATGGTCAATCGAGCATTAAATACCAGTTTTGCCTTAGTGTCATGCACATCCGAAAAAAAACACGTTGCTAGGTGTGTTATCCGATCAAGTACTTATGCGATGGGAATGCCACTTTGCATGTAAGTCAATTCCACCTATTTGAAGGTGTGTGCAAAGTATTGTGCCCATCGGATACGCTTTGCATTGTCGATCAAGTATAAAACACCGTTTTTGCTTTTGTGTCATGTACAACCATATAAAAACACGGTCGATCGAGCATTCAAACAAGTACTTATCGGATGGGGGCTCCACTTTGCACGCAAGTCCATTTCAACTAGGTTGAGGTGTGTCCAAAGTATTGTCACCATCGGATATGCTTTGCATGGTCGATCACGCCTTATACACCATTTTTTCTCTAGTGATATGCACATCCGCAAAAAAACACGCCCTTAGGTGTGTTATCTGACCAAGTACTTATCGGATGGGTGTGCCTCTTCGAGAACATTTCAATACCACCTAGGTTGAGGCGTACGAAAAGTGTTGTGCCCATCGGATATCCTTTGCATGATCGATCGAGCAATAAATACTATTTTTGCTCTAGTGTCATGCACATCCATAAAAAAACACGCTGCTAGGTATGTTATCTGATCAAGCACTTATGGGATGGGAGTGCCACTTTGCATGTAAGTCAATTCCACCTAGTTGAAGCTGTGTGAAAAGTATTGTTCCCATTGGATATGCTTTGCATTGTCAATCAAGCATAAAATACCGTTTTTGCCTTAGTTTCATGCACAACCATGAAAAAACACGGTCCTAGGTGTGTTAATCAAACAAGTACTTATCAGATGGGGGCTCCAGTTTGTACACAAGTCCGTTTCAACTAGGTTGAGATGCGTGCAAAGTATTGTCACCATCAGATATACTCTGCATGGTCGATTTCGCATTATACAACGTTTTTCCCGTAGTGATATGCACATCCACAAAAAAACATGCCCTTAGGTATGTTATCTAACCAAGTACATATCGGATGGGTGTGCCTGTTTGAGAACATTTCAATACCACCTAGGTTAAGGTGTAGGAAAAGTATTGTGCCCATCGGATATGCTTTGCATGGTCGATCGAGCATTAAATAACATTTTTACCTTAGTGTCATGCACATGCGTAAAAAAACACACTGCTAGGTGTGTTATCCAATCAAGTACTTATGCAATGGGAATGCCACTTTGCATGTAAGTCAATTCCACCTAGTTGAAGGTGTGTGAAAAGTATTGTGCCCATCGGATATGCTTTGCATTGTCGATCAAGCATAAAACACCGTTTTTGCCTTTGTGTCATGCACAACCATATAAAAACACGGCCGTAGGTGTGTTATTCAAATAAGTACTTATCGAATGGGGGCTCCACTTTGCACGAAAGTCCGTTTCAACTATTTTGAGGTGCGTGCAAAGTATTGTCACCATCGGATATTCTTTGCATGGTCGATCACGCATTATACACCATTTTTTCCCTAGTGATATGTACATCCGCAAAAAAACACGCCATTAGGTGTGTTATTTGACCAAGTACTTATCGGATGGGTGTGCCTCATTAAGAACATTTCAATACCACCTAGGTTGAGGTGTACGAAAAGTGTTGTGCCCATCGGATATCCTTTGCATGGTCGATCGAGCATTAAATACTATTTTTGCTCTAGCGTCATGCACATCCATAAAAAAACACGCTGCTAGGTATGTTATCCGATCAAGCACTTATGGGATGGGCGTGCCACTTTTCATGTAAGTCAATTCCACCTAGTTGAAGGTGTGTGCAAATTATTGTGCCCATCGGATATGCTTTGCATTGTCGATCAAGCATAAAACACCGTTTTTGCCTTAGTGTCATGCACAACCATGAAAAAACACGGTCCTAGGTGTGTTATTCAAACAAGTACTTATCGGATGGGGGCTCCACTTTGCACACAAGTCCGTTTGAACTACGTTGAGGTGTGTGCAAAGTATTGTCACCATCGAATATGATTTGCATGGTCGATCAGGCATTATACACCGTTTTTTCCCTAGTGGTATGCACATCCGCAAAAAAACACGCCGTTAGGTGTGTTATCTGACCAAGTACTTATCGGATGGGTGTGCCTCTTTGAGAACATTTAAATACCACCTAGGTTGCGATGTAGGGAAAGTATTGTGCCCATCGGATATCCTTTGCATGGTCGATCGAGCATTAAATACTATTTTTGCTCTAGTGTCATGCACATCCGTAAAAAAAACACGCTGCTACGTGTGTTATACGATCAAGCACTTATGCGATGGGAATGCCACTTTGAATGTAAGTCAATTCCACTTAGTTGAAGGTGTGTGCAAAGTATTGTGCCCATCGGATATGCTTTGCATTGTCGATCAAGCATAAAACACCGTTTTTGCCTTAGTGTCATGCACAACCATATAAAAACACGGTCGTAGGTGTGTTATTCAAATAGGTATTTATTGGATGGGGGCTCCACTTTAAACGCAAGTCCGTTTCAACTACGTTGAGGAGCGTGCAAAGTATTGTCACCATTGGATATGCTTTGCATGGTCGATCACGCACTATACACCATTTTTTCCCTAGTGATATGCACATCCGCAAAAAAACACGCCCTTAGGTGTGTTATCTGACCAAGTACTTATCGGATGGGTGTGCCTCTTTGAGAACATTTCAATACCACCTAGGTTGAGGTGTAAGAAAAGTGTTGTGCCCATCGGATATCCTTTGCATGGTCGATCGAGCATAAAATACTATTTTTGCTCTAGTGTCATGCACATCCGTAAAAAAACACGCTGCTAGGTATGTTATCCGATCAAGCACTTATGGGATGGGCGTGCCACCTTGCATGTAAGTCAATTCCTCCTAGTTGAAGGTGTGTGCAAAGTATTGTGCCCATCGGATATGCTTTGCATTGTCGATCAAGCATAAAACACCGTTTTTGCCTTAGTGTCATGCACAACCATATAAAAACACGGCCGTAGGTGTGTTATTCAAATAGGTATTTATTGGATGGGGGCTCCACTTTAAACGCAAGTCCGTTTCAACTACATTGAGGAGCGTGCAAAGTATTGTCACCATTGGATATGCTTTGCATGGTCGATCACGCACTATACACCATTTTTTCCCTAGTGATATGCACATCCGCAAAAAAACACGCCCTTAGGTGTGTTATCTGACCAAGTACTTATCGGATGGGTGTGCCTCTTTGAGAACATTTCAATACCACCTAGGTTGAGGTGTAAGAAAAGTGTTGTGCCCATCGGATATCCTTTGCATGGTCGATCGAGCATAAAATACTATTTTTGCTCTAGTGTCATCCACATCCGTAAAAAAACACGCTGCTAGGTATGTTATCCGATCAAGCACTTATGGGATGGGCGTGCCACCTTGCATGTAAGTCAATTCCTCCTAGTTGAAGGTGTGTGCAAAGTATTGTGCCCATCAGATATGCTTTGCATTGTCGATCAAGCATAAAACACCGTTTTTGCCTTAGTGTCATGCACAACCATGAAAAAACACGGTCCTAAGTGTGTTAATCAAACAAGTACTTATCGGATGGGGGCTCCAGTTTGCACGCAAGTCCGTTTCAACTAGGTTGAGATGCATGCAAAGTATTGTCACCATCGGATATGCTCTGCATGGTCAATTACGCATTATACAACATTTTTCCCGCAGTGGTATGCACATCCGCAAAAAAACATGCCCTTAGGTATGTTATCTGACCAAGTACTTATCGGATGGGTGTGCCTCTTTGAGAACATTTCAATACCACCTAGGTTAAGGTGTAGGAAAAGTATTGTGCCCATCGGATATGCTTTGCATGGTCGATCGAGCATTAAATACCAGTTTTGCCTTAGTGTCATGCACATCCGAAAAAAAACACGCTGCTAGGTGTGTTATCCGATCAAGTACTTATGCGATGGGAATGCCACTTTGCATGTAAGTCAATTCCACCTATTTTAAGGTGTGTGCAAAGTATTGTGCCCATCGGATATGCTTTGCATTGTGGATCAAGCATAAAACACCATTTTTGCCTTTGTGTCATGCACAACCATATAAAAACACGGTCCTAGGTGTGTTATTTAAACTAGTACTTATCGGATGGGGGCTCCACTTTGCATGCAAGCCCGTTTCAACTATGTTGAGGTGCGTGCAAAGTATTGTCACCATCGGATATGCTTTGGATGGTCGATCACGCATTATACACCATTTTTTCCCTAGTGATATGCACATCCGCAAAAGAACACGCCCCTCTCTCTCTCTCTACCTCCCTCTCTTGGCGGCCACGGCCACTAGAAGTTTCATTATCTCTCCCTCTCTCTTTATCTCTCTCTCCCTAAGTCTCCCTCCTCTCTTCTCTTTCTCTCTCTCTCTCTCTCTCTCTCTCTCTCTCTCCCTCCCTCTCTCCCTCTCTCTCTTTCTCTCTCCCTTAGTCTCCCTCCTCTCTTCTCTCTCTCTCTCTCTCCTTCTCCCTCCCTACTCTCTCCCTCCCTCTAGCACAGAAGTTTCATTCCTCCCTCTCCCTCTCTCTCTTTCTCTCTCTCTCTCTCTCTCTTTCTCTCTCTCTCTAGAGGTAGGGAGGTAGAGAGGGTAAGAGAGAGAGAGAGGGAGAGCGAGAGAAGAGGAGAGAGAGAGAGAGAGGAGAGCGATGGAGAGAGAGAGAGAAATAATTACAAATCCTAGGGAGAGAGAGAGAGATAAAGAGAGAGAATGATAAATCTTAGCCGCCATGGGAGGGAGAGAAAGAGAGACTTGAGATAAACTAAGAGAGAGAATGAGTGGGATGAGGACAGAGAGGGAAACACATAAGAGTTGTCAGAGAGAGAGAGAGAGAGATTAAGAGAGAGAATGAAGTGTCTTGACTATGGCTACAGAGAGAATTAGGAGTCGAGAGAGAGAGAGAGAAAGTAAAGAGAGAGTTTTATATATTTACATGTTTTATATTATACTATTAAAAAATTATAAAAGAGTGAATTTATGGTTTGTTTTGAAGGTGAGATAATATTTTTATATATATTCATCTTTTAAATTGAAAAATGTTAACTTTTCTTTAGATACTTGTTCTTCATTTCTCTCACATGCAGGTTTAGCCTCTACATCAAAACCCCTTCTTTTGCATATTTAAGCCACTTAAACCCCAGCACATTAAAATGAACATAGAAAAAGAAATTATTTATTGCTTTTCTTCGCTTCGACGACGGTTGGTTTAGCATAGTTTAGCATAGATTAGATTGCCTTAGAGGAGAGACAATGCTCCAAGTTGCCAATCGAAGCCATGCTCAAATTTTTCTAACTAGTTCCTAATCATTGTCAGTCCCTTCGCTCACATGCGGTTTAACACTCATAACATGCTATTAAATAAGACCTTTTACCATTTACCAAGAAGTTTATCAGTGGGCAGATTGCATGAGCAGATATCAGTGGATAGATTACATATATCAGTGGACAGATTACATGTCATGGGACATATTGGAGCTTGATGATTATTGGTTATTTTTATTGCATTTGTATAAATATTTAGGCTCATTTATTGTCATAAAAAACCTTGTAAAGCTTTCTATGCTATTTTTTACATTTAGATAAGGATGCAGACATATATGCACCAAAGCTTTCAATTCAATATAGAGGTTACGGCAGAGTCTGGAAAGCTTGTGAACTTCAGGGGAGTCTCAGAAGATGACTTCTTCAAGAATGAGTCAGCATGGGACAAGCCACAACTATTCTTTATCAATGAAGTTTCTAGCGATGATATCCATAACTTCATTGATAGAATAGTATATACCACCATTAGCAAAGTGGCAATTTGCAACATTGTCATCTTTATTGATAAAAAAGACAAAGAAGCCATGCAGGTTACTCTAGAGCGAGCATATTCATCAGATTTGAAGATCTATAGTGGTGTTTATGCAGCAAAGAGAGGCAAGAGAGAATGTGGCATAGCGATTCAATCTCTTGAATCATTCTTTTTGTGTATGCGGAGTCCCAACCCTGATCACTCCTTACAAAAGAACATAAGAGGGAATTCAAATAATTTGAGATTGATGCTAGAAGAGCAAGATATTCCCAGGTCCATACATTATCAAAAAAACAACTATGGAAGTCCTGCAAAAAGTGGGAGTCTCTTGCTTACCATGATGGAGAATTTGCTACCAGCAGGTTGGGAGGACACCTTGTGCAGGATGGGATATTTATTTGAGGATCTTCTCAGAAAAGGCAACTCCACAAATATTATTGAAAATAAGCATTTCATGGCTTATTTTCAGCTTCAAGCAGATCTAACCACATGCTATGAAAAAGAGATAGACCACAAGGACATCGATGACATGGATGATTACCTTGAAGATCATAATGTCCCAGTTGATGATGATGAAAAGATGGACTTACATGACCCGTTCAGAGAGAGGTTGGTGGATGAAGACAAACATGATGATGCCTTCTTTGATAATTATGGCTCGCAGGGTTATGAAAAAAGGCCACTACGACAATACTTAGCGAACTCTCTATTTCTCAACTAAATACAATTTTTTAAATAAGATTTAAATTTAAAGATAATGAATCTAATCTCTCATATTTGTTTACAGGAAATAGAGGGAGAAGAAATGGATGAAGTCAATACGGAGGCACTCCCTTCTACTTCAACAATGCAACCACCTCTAAATTTGATTGAAGAATCAAATTTAGCTGCATTGGATAAAATGGAGAGCTCATTTGAAGTTAGGATCATTTTGAAATGAGAACCTCAGTATTTGAGCTTTGGTAGAGAGGAGGTTTCAATCCTCTCCAATCCTTTAAAAGAGGTTAATGACAATGTTATCTTGGCCATTCTCAGGTAATGTTTGTTTATTTGTTGCTACTTCAATGAGCTAACATTTGTTTATTTATTCACAGTGTAGTTATATATTAGTTTCCTAGTGCAGAATGCAAATCAATTCTATGAGCTAAGGTTTGTTTATTTCTTGGTGCAGTGTAGTTATTTCTCAGCTTCCTAGTGCAGTGCAGCATCGTGTCTACATGCTCGATGCTCTCCTTTCTTCTATTCTTAGCTCTCCTCAAAAGACTATAGAAGATGTTTGTACCTGGTTAAGCCCTTTGAATTTAGATGGGGTGCGAGTCATCTTAATGCCTTATCATGAGGCGTAAGTATCAACTCTAACCTTATTTTTACTATGTCTTTGGCAAGTTTGTGTAAAACAATAATCATTTTTATTCTAGTCGTGTAGCTCACATTGGAGTCTGATCTTCTGGGACCTTGAACTCAACCGTTTGTGGTTTGTGAATTCAATGGAAGGCTATCATGCCAACTCCGCAAGGTAATTATTCTCTTAATATTTTTGATACTTTCTTATTTTGTATCTTATGATCATGACATATTAATATATTTAATATGTCATGATGGACAGTGCTGCATATCGGCTAGTATCTGCTGTCAGAACAACCACGGAGCAACAAGATCAAGTAGAATTCAAAAGACGTCTGCCAGTGGAGCAAAAAGATGGACACAGCTGTGGGTGGAGAGTTGCCTACAATTGCATGTTGTTTCTTAGAGAGATTTTTGATTTGGAGTTACCAGTCAAAATGGAATCATATATAGAAGCCGATCTGCTAGCATTTTGGGCTGAGCTAATTACTACCATTGGGAAATAACCTGAAAATATGACTACATTGCAGCATGTATAAAACCTTATCTTTATACTTGTATGCTTGTTCAAGCCTTTAATTGGGATGTGTAAATCTCATAACTTTTTTATATTTTCCTCCAAGAGGAGAAGAGACTGAGTCTAATGAAAGCATGCTATCTTTATACTTCTATGATTATTTAAACCTTTATTTTTATTTGGGATGTGTAAATCTCATAACTTTTTAAATTTTTCCTCTAAGAGAAGGAGAGACTCACTCTAATGAAAGCATGTATGAAACCTTACTTTTTAAATTTTTGCTCCAAGCAGAGGAGAGACTCACTCTAATGAAAGCATGTATGAAACCTTATCTGCTTGTTTAAGCCTTTATTTGGGATGTGTACATCGCATAACTTTTTTATATTTTTATAGCAGAAGGAGGATGTAGAAGACATAGCAAGTGAAGAAGAATACGATGTAGACTACTCTCTCAATAAGATGAGTCATGAAAATATGAATCTATTGGAGCAGATTGGAAGTTCATTCACCGCTATGTTGTTAATTCGACAACAACCTCATTTTTTTGAATTTGGTGAAGAAGAGATTTCAATCCTCTTGAATCCTAAGAAAGAGGTTAATGTCAAAGTCATTACAACCATCCTCTGGTTTGATGTAGCCTTTTCCTTCGCTTTATACTTTGCTTATTTTGATTAAACCCAAGAAGCTAATACTTTTTTTTAAAATATAGTAATGTTATAGCAAATTTTCCGCAAAATATACAAAGTATTTCATATATGCTCGATCCTCGTATTTCGGAAGTGCTTAGCAACAAAGAAGAAACCATAGAGGATGTTTGCAAGTGGTTGAAGCACGTTCCTATGAATGACGCACCAGTTATTTTTACAGCATATTATGAGAAGTAAGCATCAAACCCTACTTGTTTTTTCTATTGCATTACTAGAATTGTCTCAAACACAGTAATTATTCTTTATTGATAATGCAGCTCACATTGGAGTCTGGTAGTCATGGACATCCTTGCAAAGAAGTGCTTCTTTACCAACTCAATGACATCTGTCCATGGCAATGTGTTAGAGTAAGTATAGACTACACTTGTTGTCACTTCTTGACATGTAGATTGATATGCAATGCACATATTCACTGTTGTTATATGTTTTGATGTGCAGATCAGCTCGAAAGTTAGTAGGTGCTATCGACAAAGTAATGCGGCAATGTGACTTGGCACAACAAATAGAGTATATAACATGTCAGGTATCACATCAAGAGAATAGCCACATCTATAATTGTGGATGGAGGGTAATTGCTTTTTGGTACTTGGTCGAATTTTTGAGATACAAAATGACACCACACTGTCAACATATACGGATTTGCATCTCTATGCACTTATAACATGTACCATTCGAGCAATCATAAAGGGCGACATTATGGACCCTCCCAAAAGGCAAATAGATAATGGCTCAGAGGAGTGCGAAATGAATGCCGTTAAAGAGTCAAAGGGGATAGAAGACCTCAACTCTACAAACATGGCTTCATTGGAAGAATTGGGAAGCTCTTTTAATGTGAGGGTTATGATTCAACATAGACCTCAGTATCTTGAATTCGGGGGAGAGGAGATTTCAATCCTCTCTAGAGCTTCAAATGAGGTCAATAACAACGTTATGATGGCCATTCTCAGGTTTGATACAAACTTTTTCTCTACTTGATAATTCAATATTTTGATTAAATCTAATAAGCTAATATTCATTTATTTGTTGGTGTAGTATAGTTATCTCACGATTTGGTAGAGCCGTACAAAATCGTGTGTATATGTTGGATTCCCTCCTTTCTCCTATACTTAGTGATAGCAGAAAGACAATAGCCAATGTTTGTAAATGGTTACAGTCTTTACATTTAATTGGCGTGCGAGTCCTATTTATGGCATATCACGAGATGTAAGTATCATGGCAACCTTTATTTTCATCTTATACTGGCAACATTGTGTTAAATAATAATGGTTCTTAATTATTCGTGTAGGGAACATTGGAGTCTGGTGGTTTGGGACCTTGAAGACAACTATTGTTGGTTTGTTAACTCGATTGTAGGCTTTCATGGCTCAGTGCAAACGTAAGTATTCTATTAATCTGTTGTTACTTCTATATTATGTACCTTATGTAATAGACACACTAAGTTTCTTTAATATGTCATGATGAGCAGGTCGATTGAGAAGTTGGTATCTGCTATCAGAGAAACAGGACAGCACAAAAACTCGGTAGACTTCCAAAAGCGTTTAGTAGTAAAGCAGGAAGATGGGCATAGTTGTGGGTGGAGAGTTGCCTACAACTACATGTTGATTTTCAAAGAAATTTTCTCACTTAAGCCACAGATCTCATCGGAAGAGTCTTTGGAGCTCAAATATTCAGAGGAGGATATACAATTGTTTAGGGCTGAAATCATTCGAGACCTAATTGCTGCCATTAGAATACAACGTGCAACTGAAGCAATATCAGAGCTTGCATTTAAGGAAGAGGAGACTGAGTCTACTGTGAAAGCACTACACACACTACAGAAGAAGTAGAGACTCAGTGTACACCTACAGTACCACAGCCTCCACTGGAAGCATCAGAAGAGTTGCCATAGCCTCCGCTTGCATTTAAGGAAGAGGATACTGAGTCTACTTCGAAAGCACTACATACTACAGAAGAAGTAGAGACTGAGTGTACATCTAGAGCACCAAATCCTCCATTGGAAGCATCAGAAGAGTTGCCACAGTCTCCACTAGAAGCATCAAAAGAGTTGTGATGCATGTATGATGTTGTGTTTGTATATATGCATGAGGAGCATATTCTCATGATGTTGTTTACTCCATGAATATTATGGTTAATATTATGTCCTTGCTTGATCCACTTGCCTGTCCTTCACCCAAGATCGATCCACTTGCCTGTCCTTCACCCAAGATCAAGGATGCCTTCCTCACTTTTAATTTTAAGGGAAGTGCTTCCACCTCTTTGGCCTTACCTTTTCTTGTGACGTGCTGTACTACTGTAACTTCTTGCTGCCATGAGCCTTCTCGTATGATGAGTGGAACCTCCTTGACTCTAGTTGACAATTGATCACCCTTATTCTTTGTATGGATTTTTTCTTGCCATAAGTCATCAGATGCAGAGCTTTCATCCTCATCATCACCTGAGCTAGAATCATCACCCTCAGACTCACTACCCTCTTCTTTGACATTTTCCTCTTCAAAGAAGGTAGTGCAATTGTAATATGTGTCAAAGAACTCAATTTGATGGGGGATATCAATGACATTTACATTTCTACCTTGGCGTAGCAATTTCTCAGTAGCAAAACCCATTCGATACAATGCTACTTCCCACCCATCATTCAATAAATTCTTTGTCATCTCTAGTATCACATCAGGATCCCCATCGGCTTTCTGTAATCCACCATTACTGCATCAAGCTTAACCTTATTGTCCTCAAAGTAATGAAGCTCGAGAGTCCTTAAAGGAATTTGGATTAGATTGCCACCACCCCTCGATAAGAAGCACATCAAGAAAGGCTGCAAGACTTGAATGGCAGTGCCTTCCAAGATATTCATATGATTACGTAGGACTATACCATGGTATACTTTTGAAAGTAAATACCCAAATGCAGATGTCAAACTCGCATATAAGGCATCCCTTTGTGATTCTGTCATGAACAGGACCAACGTTGATCTTTTCTTATCTGCCATAGGACCTTCTACGATAAACCGCACAAGTTCAACTATCCATGACACTGCAAGGTCTTGCAATTTATCTATGAAAAATACGCATGGCTTCTCCCAAGCATGACCGCTTATTGTTATGAAATTCTCTGTATGAATGCCATTGATGTGTGCAAATTTTGTATCATTCTCTGATAGCAGGATATCATAAGAGAAGCTGAATAGAGAACCATCATCTAAACCACCAATTGCTCTACCTTGGGTAGTGGACTGCAAGGCCTTTTTCTTGATGTCCATATATTCTGTCTCAACAACCTTTGGCATTTTAGCTCTTAGATCCTTTGTTGGTGTGGCATCTGCATCCATTGAAGCCAACCACTTTCTAGCCCATGTCTTATCAAGGAGTTGACCTAGGCTAAGTGCTTTCTTCTTATCCACATCAATTGACTTGCCAGCTAACTCATCATCAGATTTCAATAAAAATAATAGTGCCGAGAGAGCAGCCTCACTTTGAATCATTCGGGTGACCACTTCATCCAAGTTGCTATGCGTGCTCTTCTTTCCAAAGAAGCAGTCACCACTTAGGATCTTCTTGCATACTTCTTCTGTTATTGCATCTGGAACAAACCTTAAAGCTCTTCACCAAACAATAGACATCGGTTTCTTTATTTCTTTCCTCTGAGTTGCAATGTGCTCTGGTGCCTTAAAGAATATCTTTCCTGTTTCATATGCTTGGCAAAATCCACGATGCTCTGAAACACTGAGTCCTCAGGGAAGACAATGCAAGTAACATCCCTGTATCTTGCAATGGCGGTGTTCAAATCCTTTGCCTCAACCTTATTACCTGGTATGCCTTGCGTATTGCTTACAACACTTTCAAGCATCTCTAGAACTGAGTCCTCTTTGCCATGTACTCAGATCTAGGTCTCCTGCCCTTCACTGTTTGTGGCTTTCCACAGCCCATCCATAACTCCCTTGCCTTTATCAGGATCTCAGAAAGAGAAGAGCTTTTTTTCAACCTAAATGGAGTAGAATTCAGCCATTCTGATTCTAGAATGTACTTCGAGTCATCGTTAAATATGCATATATGACAAATGACCCGTTGAAACTTTTCCATCCACTCAATCTATGGCAAGTTTCCTTTTCTTCCCTCATCAAGGGCAATCCTGCAAGTTTCACAAAAGTGTTGCCCATCAATGGGCTCAAACCTGCATCTTTCCAAGAATCTATTCTTTGCCAGCATGTATCTCTTCTCGATGTCACTCCCATATCGGCTTTGGTACAAAGCCTCTCCACGAACAAAGTCACTCCTTCTAAAGTTCTCAAAAGCATCAGGAAAGTCCACGCGCTTTTGAAATGTGACATCAGGCAATGTAGGATCATCTTCTTGAAGTCTCTTAAATGCCATAGGATGAAGAGTGATATTAGTGGCAACTAGAGTTCTTGTTTTCCTCGTATCTTCATACAATTTGCGTGCAAATATCTTATCGAGCTTTCTTTGATTTGTGAACAATGAAGCTCGATCAATAAGCATTGTGGCCATGTTGAATTGTGAAAATCCCCAAATGTATCCCTCATCCTCTGGAGGATGTAAGTCTGCCACACTTATAGAAAAGTCTTCGAGACTTGTATCTTCTTCTTGCGGATCCTCCTCTTCATTGCTATCCAATTTTTTGCCTGGTTTTAAATAGCCTGCACTCGAACGATCTGCACGTGGAGTAGGAGTTATTTTTGCTCTCTTTCTGGGAATAGCTATAGAACTTGAATCTGCTCCACGATCACTCCTTCTTGTTCCTGTAGTTGCAGCAGTCGATGGTGTAGGTACAATTGGAGATACTGTAGTTACACTTGTCAGAGTTACCGAAGTTACCGCCACAGGTATTGATGGTACTTGAGGGTTATATGTTATAGATGGAATACTTACTGCTACTGAAGGTACAACACCACCACTTGTAAATGCATCCCACATTTTCTTCAATGCTTCTAAGGCACTAAGTAATTCTTGGGATCCCTCAATTGAATCTGGTAACGGCTTCAAGAAACGGAGTAACTCGTAACTTGTAAACCACCTCGTCATTCTTTCCTTTGCACACAACTTCTATCAAATTGTTTTCTTTAATGTTGATGTTTGAGACCATGCCACCATTTCTTACTGCCTCTGTAGAATATTTCGCGCTTGATATATTCTCTACAGTGATCACCAAAAAATACTTTGATTTGCACTCCATAAAATACCAAGCATGTTCAAGGTATTTGAAAGACACCTTGGAACCAAAACTGGAAGCCATGGAAGCCATAGTTTTCTAAAAAACAATCAAAAATAAAAAATGAGAATTACAATGATTTTCAAACTCAAAATATTAAATAAATTTTTAATTAATATTATTTTAAGTTTTTTTTTATTTTTAATTTTTAAAATAAAATAATTTTTTCCTTTTTTAATTATTTTATTTTCATTAATTAATTTATTTTTATATTTAAAATTTAATTTAATTTTTAAATTTTTTTTAAGTTTTATTTATTTTAACTTTTTTAATTTTGAGGGGACAGGGTGCGGGGAGGTAAAGGGACGAGGGAGGGGGAAGGCACGGGGAAGGGGGAGCGGGAGGGGACGGGGCGACGGTGAGGGAGGGGGCCCTTGTTGCATGCGCAACAGGTGGGGGTCTCCCACCTGTTGTGCACGCAACAGGTGGGGATCCCCCTCCCCTCCCTGCCCCCGGTCCCTCCCCTCGGCCCCCTGTCGCTCCCCCTGCCCCCGCTCCCTTCCCCTCCCCCTTGTCCCCCTCGCCCCGCCCCCTTCCCCTCCCCTCCCCTTTCCCCCCTTCCCGTCGAGCCCCCTCCCCTGCGCCCACACCCTTCCCCTCCCCCTTCCCCCCCTCCCCCTCCCCCTCCTCGCCCCTGTCCCCTCCCCCTCCCCTCGCCCCCTCCCCCTTCCCCTCCCCCTTGCCCCCCCCGCCCAGCCCCCTTCCCCTCCCCCTTCCCCCCCTCCCCGTCTGCTCTTCCCCCGCTCCCATCGAGCCCCCCTCCCTCGAGCCCGCCCCGCCCCCTTCCCCGCTCGCCCTGCCCCCTTCCCCTCCCCTGCCGACTGCCCCCTTCCCCTCCCCGTCGAGCCCCCTCCCCCGCACCTGCCCCCTTCCCCTCCCCCTTCCCCCCCATCCCCGTTGAAGCCGACGGGGATGGGGGGGAAGGGGGAGGGGAAGGGGGTGGGTGCGGGGGAGGGGAAGGGGGCGGGGCGGGCGGGGCCGGGCAAGGGGAAGGGGGCGGGGCGGGCGGGGCCGGGCAAGGGGACGGGGCGGGCGAGGGGCAAGGGGGAGGGGGGGGCGAGGGGGCACGGGCGGGGAGGGGGAGGGGGGCATCGCCCCCCTCACCTATTGCGTGTGCAACAGGTGAGGAGGGCGATGCCCCCCTCCCCCTCCCCGCCCCCACCGCCACCCCCTCCCCTTGCCCCCCTTCCTCTCCTCCCCCCGCCCCCTTCCCCTCCCCCTTGCCCCCCCTACCCACCCTGCCCCCTTCCCCTCCCCCTTCTCGCCCCCTTCCCCTCCCCCTCCCCGTTGAACCCCCCTCCCCCGCACCCGCCCCGCCCCCTTCCCCCTGCCCCGCTCCCTTCCCCTCCCCGTGCCCGCCCCCTTCCCTTCCCCCTTGCCCCCCTCGCCCCGCCCCCTCCCCCGCGCCTGCCCCCTTCCCCTGCCCCTCCCCCCCCCCTCCCTTGCCCTCCCCCTTGCCTGGCCCCTTCCCTCTGCCCGCCCTGCCCCCTTCCCTTCCCTCTCGCCCCGCCCCCCCCGCCCCGCGCCTGCCCCCTTCCCCTGCCCCTTCCCCCCCCCTCCCTTGGCAGGGAGGGGGGGGGAAGGGGCAGGGGAAGGGGGCAGGCGCGGGGCGGGGGGGGCAAGAGGGAAGGGAAGGGGGCAGGGCGGGCAGAGGGAAGGGGCCAGGCAAGGGGGAGGGGAAGGCAGCGGGGCGGGCAGAGGGAAGGGGGCGGGACAAGGGGGAGGGGAAGGTAGCGGGGCGGGGTGGGGCGGGGGGGCAAGGGGGAGGGGAAGGGGGCGGGGCGGGTGGAGGGAAGGGGGCGGGGCAAGGGGGAGGGGAAGGCAGCAGGAGGGGGGAGGGAAAGGGGGTGGGGGGGGCGGCAAGGGGGAGGGGGGAAGGGGGGGAAGGGATGAACGGCAGGAGGGAGGGGCCTGCGGGGAGGCGGAGGGAGAGGAAGGGAGGCGGAAGGGCCTGTGGGGAGGGAGAGGAGGGGAAGGGGGAGGGAAGGCAGGGAGGAGAGGGGAAGGGGGAAGGGAAGGGAGGGGAGAAGCGGGAGGAGAGGGGAAGGGAGGGGGAGGGGAGGGCAAGGGAGGGGAGAGAGGAAGCTGGAGAAGAGAGAGGGAGGGAGTACCTGAGTGGAGAGGTGGTGGAGCTCCAGGAAAGTTTTGAGAGAGAATAAGAGAGTTGTGAGACAGAATGAGGAGAAGTAGAGTTTTATAGGAAATGGATAACTTTTAGGTCAAGTTAGCGCTTTTTAGTTTTTAAGTTTTTTTAAGGTCTTTTAGGTTCACTATAAGTAGAATATTCTTCATTCTCTCTTTCATTCGTTTACACTCCATGCTTCTCTCCTCTCATCAACTTGTTGCAGGATTCTCAAAAATTTTCAAAATGTTGCAAGAGGTGAGTTCATTTCTAACCTATTGCGTACGCAAGAACCTCTAAGAATCAAGTTTTTATAAATTTGAATTTTTTTTCAAATCTGATCCTTTTCTCAAAAACTTGTGTGTACGCAACAACTTAAAAAACCATTTTTGCATTAAATCTTTTTTCCCACAAATTTTCCTCTTTACCTCAAACTCTCACAACCCCTCCCTACCTATTGCGTACGCAACAACTTCAAAACAAAATTTAATCATAAATCTCTCCAAAAAACTCCTCAAAAAAAAAAAACAATCTATTACAAATTTCTCTCTCAACCTCAAAACCACTCAAACCCTACCTATTGCATACGCAACAACTTCAAAACAAAATTTAATCATAAATCTCTCAAAAAAACTCATCAACAAAAAAAAACAATCTCTTACAAATTTCTCTCTCAACCTCAAAGCCACTCAAACCTCCCTACCTATTGCGTACGCAACAACTTCAAAACAAAATTTAATCATAAATCTCTCCAAAAAACTCCTTAAAAAAAAAAACCAATCTATTACACATTTCTCTCTCAACCTCAAAACGACTCAAACCTCCCTACCTATTGCATACGCAACAACTTCAAAATAAAATTTAATCATAAATCTCTCCAAAAAACTCTTCTCACGACACTTTATTACAAATTTCTCTATCAACCTCAAAACCACTCAAATGTCCCTACCTATTGCGTATGCAACAACTTCAAAACAAAATTTAATCATAAATCTTTCCAAAAAACTCTTCTCACTACACTTTATTAATATAAGAAATCCATTTATAATATTTTTACTCCATAATATAATAAATTTTTATTAACTAATGTTAAAATATAATTTTGCTATAAATATATATTATTAATCTATAAATTAATATAAATATTATATAATTATTATATAAATAAATATATAAATACATTAATTTAAAAAAAAACTTGAAAGGGAGGTCTTCTAGCATATGTGCTTTATATAATACTTACTCTTAAAACAATGAAGAATTAGTGAATATATTGCTATTCTATACATTATTAACTTAAAAACTAATATAAATATAAATTAATTATTATATAAATTTAAATAAATAATTAATTAATTAATATTATACATTAATAACATTTAAAATTATGTAGATTATATACTAATAATCTTTCAATTTTAAAAAGTAGTGAATAAAAGAATTAAATTAATTTAAAAAATAAGAAAATATTAAAATTTACACACTTACTTTTAGCATGTATGCTTTTATTCCATGTGTATAATACTTGTTAGTTAGTCGAAGAATGAAAAATTAGATAATGTATTTGTAAGGTAGGTATTTAAAACCATAGAATCTGGAAGACTACAGTATCATTGCATCCATATTATTTTTTTACTTTAGCAACCATCAGATATCCATGATTCCATGTGTATAATACTTGTTAGTTAGTCAAAGAATGCAAAATTAGATAATGTATTTGTAAGGTAGGCATTTAAAACCATAGAATCTAGAAGACTACAGTATCATTGCATCCATATCATTTTTTTACTTTAGCAACCACCAAATATCCATGGTATCCATGATATGGAATACATATTTCTTCGAATATTTCTTATCACATACTTTTTCATTTCTTCTCACACACCATGCAGCATGAATGTAAGAAAATATGAATCGGTGTGCTTTTAGCCTATCTACTTGTCCCTAATCAGTAGGATACTTTGACTAGGTAGGCTTGTAAGAAAAGGTTTCTTGTGTTGCAAGTGACTCAAATATACTCACTGGTATAGAAGACTTGTCTTGTGTTGCAAGTGACTCGAACAGGCTCACTGGTATAGAAGACTTGTCATGTGTTGCAAGTGACTCGAACAGGCTCACTGGTATAGAAGACTTGTCTCGTGTTGCAAGTGACTCGAACAGGCTCACTGGTATAGAAGACTTGTCTTGTGCTGCAAGTGACTCAAACATGCTTATTGATATAAAAGACTTGTCTTGTGTTGAGAATAATAAGATGGGACCACAAAGAAAAATACATGCAAAGATCGATGGGATAAGTGATGCAATAACAGGAATTGATGATATTAGTGACAATGATCATGATGTTACCACTCGAATACAAGGCAAAAGGGGCAGAGAATCTGAGACTTGTCATGTTGTTCATAATATTGTTGCTAGCATGCTAGAGAATATAGATGGGAGAATCTTGAGTTACGAAGGAGAAACAGTTCAACCACAAAATTCAAGAGGCATTGGCAACAAATTGACATCAATGAACATGTCTACCAAATTGCCATTTCCAAGATATTATAAGGTATCAAATAATTCTCAAGCCCACACAGCATTTGATTATAAAGATGAAGATTCAAGGGAAATCGATTCAAGGTTTGGTGGTCTTACAACTAGAAAACGCAAGACACTATTTACAAAAAGAAAGTATGTGAGTGTGCAGAGACGAAGAATCATGGCATCAATTCCAGAACCAAAGAGACATGTGATGCTATCCGAGGAGAATATGGAAAGGATGCTTATGCGAGTTTGTTGCAAGAGACTTTGCATTAGAAAAGTTGGGAAAGATGATTGTGCAGCCATATGCCTTGGTATTTGGAGTAAGACAATGCCTAATAGACATAACTATCTTCTTCAAGAGTTTTCATGCTTTCTTCATCAAGGCACTAATCAAGATTTGAGCACAAGACACTGTAAACCTAGATTGAAACCCATGGTTAATGGGAGACCCATTTGCAATCGAGGATATCAATGGTTAACTGGACTATCACATGGCACATACTGGACCATCTGGGCAGAGGTGAAAGAAAAAGTTATTCATACAATTCATGGAAATACCTACAAGCTTAAATGCCATGGAAGCACTATAAATGCAACCGCAACATTAAAGCAAGTTCTTGAAGACCATGCATTACCGCAGCCTCATCTTCAACAAACAATGCTAAATGGACGTGTCGAATGCCAACAACATCTTCCTTTGGGAATGATAAAGAAGGTCGTCCTAGAAACTGTCAATAAAACTTTACAAGACAGAGATGAGAGCATGATTTCACGATCAACCTTGTACAAAATTTGGCGTAGAGATTTTTGCCATGTCAAGACACCATCAAAGCAAAGGATGTCAAAATGTAAGACATGTGATGAATTAAAAAATGCCATTGAACATAGTACATGTGAGCAGCAGCGAGGAAGATATATTAAATGGCAATCAATCCATTTACGTCATGTGCAGGATGCTCGAAAGTTGTATGCTTCTTGGAGAGAGGAAGCTATTTCACATGTGAATAAGTCCATGTGCATCACCATTGATGGTATGGACCAGAATACAACCACTTTGCCATGATATAGACGTATCCCACCGGCATTGGAGGGCAAACATGGACTAAAAACACACTTGTGTGGAGTATTAGTACATGGATACCGAATCTTTTGTGATGTATGGATTGATAGTTTGCATGACCATGATAGTAACCAGGTTGTTACATCAATCATGAAAGCAATAAGAAAGGTCAGAGATGCTCACGGATGTTTGCCTAACACATTGCGAATACAAGCTAACACATTGCGAATACAAAGCTGATAATTGTTGGAGAGAGAAAAAGAATAAATATATATTTGCTTTATGCTCTATGCTGGTTGGTTTGAAAATATTGGAAGAAGTGGAAGTTGGCTTTCTTCTTGTCAGCCATACACATGAAGACATAGATCAAATCTTCAGTGTTATCTCTGGTGAGTTGAAGGCAATGGATGTTTTGACAATGGAGGATATGCTATTTCGAATTGGGAAAAAAATTGGAGGTTCTCGCAAGGAAGAATCAGAAGTGGCTATCTTAGAGAGGATGGTAGATTGGAGAGCATTCATAGAGCCACATTTACAAACAGGAGATGATGCCCTAATAGGACATACAAATCCACACTACTTTCGGTTTCACATGCATAACAATATTCGAGTGATGTAATGGAAGCACTACTCAGTAGATGGAGATCATTTATGGAGTGAGTCATATGCTTTATTACAACGAATAATTCCATTGGAGGAAACTAGATTTGTTCTTGCAAAAAACAAATCACTTGAAATAGATGAAATGAAAGGCTTGAAAGCCTTCATTAAACATCTTCAAAGTATGATGCAGAAATATCCTGAGCAATCAACTAAGAATTTGGAGACAATTAAATCAACTGAAGCACTTATCCAATCTTTAGAAAGACAAGAAAACTTAATGAGCATTGAATACTCTGAATCCTTTTGGCTGGAACAAGCTAGGTCACCAAGTTTTCCTTTGGATATAAATATGTTAGTAGATATGGAGGAAGCAGAGGAATGCCTTTTACCTCGAAAATATTGTGGCAGGAAGGGAGACAAACCCTTACCAGAGTTTATACCATCTAATGAGATTGAAGAGGGTCTATTTGTTGTAGTTTGGGCATCTAATCCAGGTTCAAAGTTGGATGACCAAGGTGGCCCAATTTGGGTTGCAAAGGTTGCTAAGATAGAAAGGGATGACAAGGGAACTCCTATAACATTTACAGCTTTATGGTATGAACCAAAGCCAAATAATGAGGGATTAACAGAGGTGGAAGTCAGTAGCATTATTCATTGCTGTAAATCAAGGACACAAAGTTTTAAAAAGAAGCATGGATACAATGTTGAAAAATGTATCACAATCCCTGATCCAAGACGTGTCCATATTAAACATCATTTGGCAAGACTTGACCCATCAAGCTCAAATACATTACATGAATCTGATGACTCTGAACGAGATTCAGATGCATAAGATAATGTTTTGTATGCTTTTTTCCATACAAATGGTGTATCTATACACCACCAATAAGATAATTTATTGTATGGTTTGTTTTTCAAAAAAAGGGTGTATCTATACACTACTTATATATTGAATTCAACAAACTCTTTTTTTTCAAAAAAATGGTGTATCTATACACCACTTATATGTTGAATTCAACAAACTCTTTTCATATGGTGTCATATTTTCACTTCATAGTGTTAAAATTGAACTTAAGTTAGGAGACTACTATTATTATTATTATAGTTATTGGATGGGGGCACCATGCACGAGTTTGGGAATTATAGCTTCACAAGCCATTTTTTTGAAAATTAGAGGTTACCACTTGACTTTTTAGCTTAATAAGGCCATATTTGTATATAAGTGACCCATTTAGTGCTCAAAAAAACCCAAATTTTTAGCTCACTAAGTAAGTTGAGTGGAGAGGATATGCTCCAAAAAAAAGTCCAAACCAAGAGAGAAAGTCCAAAAATTTTGAATAGAGTGTGTGTGTTTGCACACTACAGAAGAAGTAGAGACCCAGTGTACACCTACAGCACCACAGCCTCCACTGGAAGCATCAAAAGAGTTGCCACAGCCTCCGCTTGCATTTAAGGAAGAGGATACTGAGTCTACTCTGAAAGCACTACATACTACAGAAGAAGTAGAGACTGAGTAGACTGAGTGTACATCTAGAGCACCATAGCCTCCATTGGAAGCATCATAAGAGTTGCCACAGTCTCCACTAGAAGCATCAGAAGAGTTGTGATGCATGTATGATGTTGTGTTTGTATATATGCATGAGGAGCATATTCTCATGATGTTGTTTACTCCATGAATATTTATTTGTTGCAATGTATGAATCATGATGTAGTTTTTGTTGATTATACACCGATTTCTGACTTATTACTTAAGTGGCATTTAGTCATGATATTTATATATTTATTTCATGCACACAATTTTATGATATGAATGTGTGATGATGTGATTATTAGGAAATATAACCTTCTGTGATGAGAATTTTGATATGAATATGTGATGATGTAATATTTGTAATATATTTCATGGCAAAGTATCAATTCCCAATGCTCCACTGACTTAAAGTACAGCATTCCCAATGCTCTGCAAAATTTTATTCAGTTGGACAGTCTCCACTCACTTAAAGTAGAGCATATCCAATGCTTCTCTCACTTTATTCCAACCCTTATCCTTATCATAGCGAACACATCGTGCCTTAGTGCACTTGTAATCTTCCATCGTAGTCCTTCCACAAACACTCTCTTATTTCTTACATCCTAGTCCTTTTAATTAACTTGTATTCATCTTTCACTTTACGTCTTCCCTCACTTTCTATCACTCTTGAAGGAGGGGCAGCTCAATGTGCATCCCTCGCTATTGCTCCCTCACTCTCCTTCTCCCACTTTCCCTCTAAGACAATGACTACTTACTACCCGACTTCATTTATTGAACTCAAATTCTATCTTAGATCTCTTTTGTATGGACCAATGAAGGGAAAATCATTCGAGGAGGATATGTTACGCACATGGCTGCTTGATTTGAACTCAGTAGAAGAGGTGAATATCCTTAGCTTTCTTTTTTGCTAAGTCTTTTAATCACGTACTTCTTATGTGAACGAGTTAAATTTTCATACAGGATATGGCGGTGGCTAGAAGCTATATTGAAAAAAATGGTGAAGATGAGGAAAGCCAAGAGAGAAAAGAAGAGTTGTTGAATGCTTACAAGTTGGCGGAAGATTCAAAACAAGTTGTGAGGAGAGTCTGTGAGGAGATTTGCGATGCCAGCCCTGGTTACACATGGCCTGCAAGTATAAAGTCTGCTTGTTTTCATGAAGCCAATGCCATAGTAGGCACTTTCGAGGACATATGCTCTCTCTAATGACTTAATAGTCAAGTGATGGAAATTAATTCCATAGAAATTCAAAGTAACTGTGAAATTTAATTCCATAGACTTATGTGTTTTCTAAAGTAACTGTAAGAGACAAGATTTAAGACAAAGATGACATCTTCTAGGCTGAGCTAATGGAAGGTGTTTTTTAACACCATATGGCTTTGAGTTATATGATCTACTTCTTAAAATCCTCTATCAGCAAGACCTACAGCATAAGGAGGATGGTGAATCTAAGGGCTATGACGGCCCGACCAAGGTCAAGGAAGTAGACCAGATGGAGCAAATACTCAACTGATATTCATTGCCCTGGAATGAGGAGGAGGCACTTATTTACCTCCTTGGGGAATACAAGGATTGCTTTGCTTGGAAGTACACACACATGAAGGATGTCCCACCCAAAATGGTACAACACACCATTCCCATGGTGGATGATGCCAAACCCATAAGGTAGCGTCCGTATGCGATGAACCCCAAGTACGTAATAGTAGTGCGTGAGGAAATTCAAAAACTAATCGACGCAGGATTCATCTATGAGATCGAGCACACAGACTGGGTGTAACCTATAGTGATAGTCCTAAAGAAGAATTAAAAAATCTAAGTGTGTGTAGATCTCAAGAAGGTCAATGATGCAACACGGCGAGATCACTACCCCTTGTCATTCATAGAGCATGTGCTAGAGAGGGTAGTAGGGAAGCTCACATCAAAGGTGATGATATTTGGGCTTGCCAATGCCTCAGTCACATCCCAACGAATGATGATCACCGTTTTCAAATAGTATCTAAGGGAATTCCTAGAAGTCTTTTTAGACGATCTATGCGTCCACTCTACATGGAGCAGTCATCTCAAGTACCTTAAACTTGTTAGAGCTATATATGGCTTGCCCTAACTCAGCCTAGTCCTCAACTATATATATGCCTATGATCTATGAATAGAATCACTACGCTCTAGTGTGACTGTGAGGAGAAGGCGACATGTTTTTCGTTAATCTGGCAACATGATCATTCACAGAACATTCTTTTTGATCGTTTTGACTACCTGATCGCTAGGTTTTGAGTTGATATGCAAAGTTATCAAAGATGCATCGCAAATCTGCGTTGTGGTTGTGATTGATGAAAACGGCCTACGATGGCTTGATTGAAGCATAGGCACTGGTTATTTTGACTGGTTGGATCACTATATTCTGATTTCAGGTAAGCAAGTTATGGTTCTTTCTTTTTTGCTGCCTGTTGTTAATAAATTGGTAGAAGAGTGTTTGGATAGGAAGATGAACACCCATAACCAGATAGGACTTGATCTAGGACATGAGGATGGAAAAGGTTCACCCAGAGAGGACTTGATCTAGGACATGAGGATGGAAAAGGTTCATACTTTCATAGAGTCAACAATATTTGAAGCAAAAGAAAAAGCAATGAAAAAATATACTTAATGATAAGAAGCTTCTTGATATGATATTGCCCTCCTGCTTTCATATCACACTGTCTTGCACTCTCCTTGCACTCAGTATTTGCATTCCCTTGTATTTAACACATTAGTATATCATGCTTTTACATTCCCACATGGAGAAATAAGATGCTCAATCACATAAAGCAAACTTCTTTAGCTATAGGACTCCACAAAAATTTAGATGAAGAGGAGACCCAACACCCACCAATCATATCCATAAATTAAGGTCACTTGTTCAGTTTGAGATCTGTGTTGATGCTTTGTCACCCTGAGAGGCTGGTCAGTGGGTTGTGGGTTTGCCACAAGCATAATCAATCTTTAGGGATCAAGATCTTATCTAATCGATGCCAAGTAGAGTCTCAATCTAATTGTTAAGAGTAAGGCAGCCCAATCTACATGCTTTTGTAGTGATAATTATATACGTTCAATAGACCAGAAAGTTGATTGAGAAAATCACTTGGACAAAAGGTTATCTACCATATGAAAGTAATTTTTTAGTTTCTATTAGGTCATTAGTGAAAAAAAGAGTTTAGCGCTTTAGTACTTGTGGTTTCATGCTTCTTTTACAAAAGTAAAAGCCAATTATGCTTCACATATATTAAGCTAGTTTTTATTTAGTGCATCCTTTACTGACCAACTTCTTATTTAGTTCATCGCTTGTTGAGTCTTTGTGTAAGTGCTTTGCTACTCAACATTCATAGAACATCCTTCAACCAAAGAGCTCTATCAATATCCATACTTGGGTGTGTTAGATATGCTCAATTCCCCACCCTCCTAGTAACCACCAGTGGTCCAAGGTGCTCAAGTTGTAAGGCCCCCATATGAGGAGAAGCCATGTGTGAGCCCGGGATACTCGAAGGTTCCTCACTTGCATGTTAGATGAGGTCTATCAATGAGACTGTTGATGGTAGAAAGCAGATTGTGTGGGGGTCCCTTATTCTTGCTGGGCAACAGTATTGGGAATATTCCTTGAATATTCCATGGATGACTATTCGGTTCCACCGACTAGGTTGACTAGTCGGCTCCACCGACTAGGTCGACTGGTTGACTCCACCGACTATGTTGATCCAACTACCACCCTCATAGCTATAAAGAGGCGACCTCCCCAATCCATTGTATCAGATTAGTTCAGATCAGATCAGATCTTCTAGCTAGTAGTTCTTCACCTAGTATCTGTCTAGATCGCCATCTAAGCTCCACTGTAGGAGTGCACGGGTGGATGGAGCCATCATCTGTACTACATCAATATTGGAGGAAAAGTTTGTTCCTCTCTAGTTTGCTGTGTACTCTCTATTCTTTGTTCAATTTCTGTTCCACTCCGCCGTGTAATTTAACATGGTATTAGAGCCTAGGCGGCTCTAAGGATCGAAGAATAGAAGAGAGGCGAGGGCTTCAACAACATATGGAGTGATGGAAATAGGAAGCGGCTCCATAGGAAACGGCTCGAGTTCAGCAAATGCTTCTGCACCAACAATCCAGGTGTTGAGGATTCGCCTACTAGCCTTCACTGAAGGCAAGCTAGATGGTACGAACTACACTCTGTGGAAGTTTAAAATTACTACTATTCTGGATTCATATGAGCTTCTGGAGATAGTACTGGGGATTGTTCACCTAGAACCACAAGGAACCCCCGACCCAGCAAATCTGGGGAGTATGATACCTCCTAATGCCGACCTATGAGCTTGGAAATGTAGGAATGCAGATGCTCTAGGGTGCCCTGGTTACAAGTACTACTGATAGTGTTTTGACCTTGATTCAGCATACATCTAAGGCAACTGTGGCCTGGAACATATTGAAGAGTTAGTATGAGATGCAGAATCAGACGAGGATCTAGAACCTAGAGAATCAGCTCGCAGCAGAGAAGTTTAATGAAGGAGAGACAGCGGAGGTGTTCATAACCCGAATCAAAAGTCTGCGTGACCAGATGGCTGGTGCTGGGATACAAAAGACTAGCAAAGAGCTAGCTCGACGGTGTCTCCGGATATGTCCACCAAGGTTTGATGGACTGGTAACAGCACTTAACACTCAGGTGAGACCCCAACCATCGTCATTTGAGGGGTTCTGTGCTTTACTTATGGAGGAGGAATTGAGGCTTAAAGCTCGAGATGGAGGCGACAATGGGGATGCTGCTTTCTCTGCCACTGCGAAAGGCAAAGGTGGTTCCTCCACCAAAGGTGAGTCCTCTACTAGTGGTGATAAAAAGAAGAAGGGAGGTAAGAACAAGTTTCAGGGAGAATACTTCTACTGCAAAAAGAAGGGCCATATGATTGTAGATTGCCGGGTCAAGAAAGCAGATGAAAAGAATGATATCCTGAAGAAGACAGATAAGGGAAAAGAGACAGCTAACACAGGGGAAGCAAAGTTGGATCTATTTCTGGCCATTGAGAAAGAGTGTTCCTCAGTTCAAGAAGCTTCAACCACTGATTCATGGGTGTTGGATAGTGGTGCCTCCCGTCACGTGACCTACAAGAAGGGTCTATATTGTTCCATGCAGCCTCTACAGGAACCCATCACCATGACGGTTGGTAATAATGCAAAATGCCCTGTTGAGGGTACAGGTATGATTTCATTTGTTTTTGTGAATGGAGATGTTAAGAAACTATCTAATGTGCTATATGTTCCACAAATCAAGAGAAATTTGCTATTAGTTGCTTCCATAATTGACCTTGACCTTGAGGTGAGGTTCAACAAGACAGTAGCAAAAATTCTGGATAGTGCAGGCAATCTTGTTGGCACAGGAGTAAGGAGGAACAACCTGTATGAGCTAAGTGCTCTTACAGCCACCGCTGGAGTGGGCACAAGTAGACTTTGGCATGAAAGATTCAACCACATCAGATTTGCAGTGCTAAAGGAGATGCAGAAGCAAGGTATGGCTGCTCACTTACCTGCAGTCACAGAAATCAAAGAACCGAGTGAAGCTTGCATGATGGGCAAGCAACAGAGAAAGGCATTCCCACAAGAAAGCAAGAATAGAGCAAACGCTCCTCTAGAGTTGGTGCATGTTGACTTGTGCAGTAAGATCCCTACACAGGCCTTGGGGGGATCTTCCTATTTTTTATTGATTGTCGACAACTATAGTGGGAAGATGTGGGTGTACTTTCTTCACGAAAAGTCTCAAGCTTTTGGTGAATTTAAAGAATGGCTACAGCTTGTTGAATATGAAACAGGGAGAAAAGTGAAGAAAATCAGATCGGATGGTGGTGGTGAGTTTGTTTCTATAGAGCTTGGAGATTTTTGCAAGAGCAAAGGGATCAAGCGACAAACGACGACACCACATATGCCTCAGCAAAATTCGGTTGTTGAATGCCGAATGCGGACCACGATGGAGATGGGGAGGTGTATGTTGAAAGGTGCTGGACTGTCAAACCACTTTTGGGCTGAGGCTATCAATACTGTGGTTTACATCCTTAATCGCAGCTATACAAAGGCACTCAAAGGTAAAACACCACATGAGGCTTATAGTGGTAAGAAGCCATCTGTCTCCCACTTCAAAACATTTAGGTGTGAATGCTATGCACATGTACCAGACACAGAGAGAAACAATCTACAACCAAAAAGCACCAAATGTATCTTCTTAGGCTATTGTGATGAGAAGAAAGCCTATAAGTTGTATGACCAAGAGGCAAAGAAGATCATAGCGAGACGCGATGTGGTGTTCAGGGAGCAGCCACATGCAGTGGAGGCAGAGAAGAGCTCTTCCATTTTATCATCAAGCGAAGAGGTAATTCACTATGGACCTATCCCAAGAGCTATAACGGAGGAGGAAATATCAGATGATGAAGGTATAAGTCACCAACCTATTGTTACACCACTGGAAAAGCCATTGCTGCGATGGGTAAGGCAACTCTACAACCATGATAACCAGATGCCTATGTTTGTTGAGCAGCATGCAAATGGACCAAGGCGGTCTCAGAGAATCGAGGAGCAAAGGAGGGCTTCTGCTCACATAGTCAATATGGCCTTGATGGCTGAGATTATTGTAGAAGTAAAGGAGCTTGCGAGTTTGGAGGAAGCACTTGCAGACCGAGATTGGAAAAATGCTATGCAAGTAGAATATGATAGCATCATGAAGAATGAAACTTGGGTTTGGAAGGTAAAGTACAAGGCCGATGGGACTTTGGAAAAGTACAAAGCTAGATTGGTTGCACAAGGATTTTTGAAGGTTGAAGGGTTTGATTTTCAGGAATCTTTTGCTCCACCGACTGCCAGAATGACCACTATTCGCACAGTACTATTGGTGGCTGCTCATAAAAAGTGGCCAGTTTATCAAATGGATGTTAAATCAACATTCTTGAATGGTGACCTCAAGGAGGTGTGGCTCAGCCACCTCAATTTGAGGCCCCCCATTGTGAGAACAAGGTATGTAAGCTGAAGAAGGCTCTGTACGGGCTGAAACATGCCCCAAGAGCATGGTACCAATGGACAAACAAATTCTTTCATAAATTAAACTTCAAAAGATGTGCCTCAGATGCTAACTTGTATGTGTACAGGAAAGGTGGAAAAACTGCTATTATTGTTCTATATGTGGATGATCTCCTTATTACAGGTGACTATGAAGACATGATCTAGCAGACTAGAAAGGTGTTGAGCATGGAGTTTGAGATGATAGACTTAGGCTTGATGCACTACTGTTTGGGAATTGAAATCTAGCGAGAGCAAGGCAAGATCTTCATCTCTCAGCAAAAATATGCAAGGGAGATCTTGAAGGCATTTGGTATGTCCGAGTGCAAGGAGATAGCTACACCTATGGAGGTAAATGCGAGGTTGTCTATGGAGGATGCCTCACCACCAGCAGACATCAGGACGTATAGGAAGTTGGTCGGCAGTCTCATCTATTTGTGCAGCACTAGACCGGACAACGGTTTTGCTGTTGGCATTTTGAGCAGGTTCTCCAATAAGCCCCAGGAGAATCATTGGAATGCAGGGATGTGGGTGCTCAGGTATGTGAAGGGCACTCTTGATTATGGCATCACCTATGGTACGGGCACTTCCTTGGCTGGTCATTTTGACTCAGATTGGCCTAGAGATGTTGATTTTAGGAAATCAGTTTCTGGATATTATTTCTCTTTACGTTCAGGTATCTTCTCTTGGATCAGTAAGAAACAACCAACAGTGGCATTGTCTTCTACCGAGGCTGAGTACAAGAAAGGCAGCATGTTTTGCTGCATCTAAAGTAGTGTGGCTGAGGAGGATCTTATGGCACATGGAAATGCAAGAGGATGAGGTAACTGTGCTAAGGTGTGACAATCAAAGTTGCATGGCCATTGCTAAAAATCCAGTGTTTCATGCGTGCACAAAACATATAGAGATTCAGTATCAGTATGTGCATGATTTGATCCAGGACGGGATAGTGGAATTGGTCTAGTATCCAACAGAGCAAAATGGAGCAGATATCTTCACCAAGGCACTCGGGAAGGATCAGCTTCAGGGTCATCTTCAAAGACTCGGCACTCCGCCAAGAAGATAGTTCACCTGGACATTGAGGGGGGGTGTTAGATAATATGCTCAATGCCCCACCCTCTTGGTAACCACCAGTGGTCCAAGGTGCTCAAGTTGTAAGGCCGCCATATGAGGAGAAGCCATGTGTGAGCCCAGGACACTTGAAGGATCCTGACTTGCATGTCAGATGAGGTCTATCAATGAGACTGTTGATGGTAGAAAGGTGATTGTGTGGGGGCCCCTTATTCTTGCTGGGACCTAGGGGCGAGCTGGCCTCTAGCTGGGGGGTCCCAAGGGGGCCAACGGCTCCCCTGGTGGGGGTTCAGGGGCGGAAACTCCCCAGGCGATGGTATAGGGAATATTCCCTAAATATTCCATGGATGACTAGTCGGTTCCACTGATTAGGTTGACTGGTCGGCTCCACTGATTAGGTCGACTGGTCGACTCCACTGACTACATTGATCCGACTACTACCCTCATAGCTATAAAGAGGCGACCTCCCCAGTCCATTGTATCAGATCAATTCAGATCAGATCAGATCTTCCAGCTAGTAGCTCTTCACCTAGTATCTAATTAGATCGCCATCTAAGCTCCACTACGGGAGCACACGGGTGGACATAGATGAGTTGTTGCCATTAGCACAAACCAAAAGGAGAGAATTATGATATATTATTCAATTTTGTTCTCTATTCTTTGTTCAGTTTCTGTTCCGCTCTGCCGTGTAATTTAACAGGGTGCCTCACAAAAGTTGATTGTTTTTTAGCAATCACTATGACATACATCTATGTGTTGGAGCTTTTCTTTGCCTGTTGGTATACAGATAAACCAACTTTCTTTAATGTTGTACATGATTGGGAACCATGATATCATCATAGTTCAGTACAATGCTTTGTTTTTGATATTCCACTTGAAAGGTTATGTTATTTGTATTCCACTTCATTCATATGCTTGGTGTTTTATTTGCAACGATAATACATGTATTATTATGTTTTTCTAACAAGTTTAGCTGCAGCTTCAAGTTTCCATGAATCTCAGTTAAAGAGACTTGCCAAATATTCTATATTAAGCTTTTCTTATGGTATGAGCTGATTGATTCAAAGGAGCTTCCAAAATATTTTGTATTGTTTTGAAGGCTAGATTTTCTTTGATTATCTTATCATTTACTTTTTATTTCCTAAATGTTTTATGTTATTTTAAGGTGAGATTTACTTTTGATTATCTTATGATTTTGAAAGCAAGTTCTCTTTCATCTTTTATTAATCAAGCATGCCTATAGGCCATCCATTGTATTTGATTTGGAGTAGGGTAAAGATAATGTAGGTGTGCTTGATATGCAAAAGAAAATGTCAATCTAATGTTTCTTTCTCTCTTATAAGCCAACATCTTGCTTGACTTGCTCATCATGTGTTCAACACTGGCTTCACTTTCAGAAGTTGGTCCATCCTATGGAAGAAAAGGACTTGTCGAATGTTTTACGTTGTTAACATGATAACATGTTTTCTTTCAATGTTTCTTTTCTATTTAGCTTTGATATCATTACTTCTTGGATACGTTACTTCACATATGCGAAGGTGCTTCTCACATGTTTTCTTGTCGTTTTCAAGGCACTTGTTTATTTCCAGAGTGAGCTCATATGTTCTCTTTCATTACACTCAATTGTGTCTCCGAGTACATGTAGGTTTGCACAGGTGCCTAGATACCATCCAATGGACTAAATGCACATTAGATACCTATAGGATGAGTACATCTACTTTGTTTTTTTATACTCATCTTTATTTACAAGTGCATGCAAGGTCTTGCTAGACCAATGGTTTGTTCCTTCTTTGTCGATTAACTTATTGATGAACTATGGTATGTATATACTTATTGGTTCACCTTATATCTTCAAGCAAGGCATACTTTTATTTTGCCCTTTATGTGGTGAGGCATACTTATATGTCTTTCATGATGAACACATATGGTTGACTTATTAACTCATTTGCCCATGTCACCTATGGATTACTTATTGTGTACTCGTTTGAATGTGGCAAGGTTCAAAGTCTTTCAGGTGACAATATTTATGAATGCATAAGGCTGATTGCTTCAATACTCATTTGGACGTGGCATATGGCTAACTACTTGAGTACTCGTGTGGACGTGGTACATGGATTATTACTGACTCCTCATTTGGATGTGACACATATTTGCTCGGTTGGATGTGGTACATGGATTATTACTGAGTCCTCGTTTGGATGTGACACATATTTATCTGGCTTTCACGATGGACACATATGGATTACTTATTGAGTACTCATTTAGACATGGTCATATTGCATATTCATTTGGACGTGGCAAGGTTCCAACGTCTTTCAGATGAACACCTATGGATTACTTCTTAAGTACTCGTTTGGACATGGCACACATGGATTATTTATTAAGTACTCGTTTGGACGTGGCACATATGGATTACTATTGAGTACTTGTTTGGACGTGATCACTGTTACCGGATGCCCATTTTCTTGGTTACTTCAGGATGTTCTTTGTAATCTCGAATGCTCGTCTTCCCAGTTGTTCGGTACTTTCGGATGCGAAGAGGTTGTTATTTCATTCCACCTATGATTATGAAAGCTGTGTATAATCCACACCAGCTTGCCTCTTGTCATACATGTGTGACTTATGCTCATTATATTTTCGGTTGTTCGGTACTTTCGACTATATTTCCAGTTGTTCGGTACTTCCAACTGCCCAATTGTTCGGTACATCTGGGATGCCCAGATGTTCATATTTTCAATTGTTTGGTACTTTTGATTGCCCAGTTGTTCAGTACTTCTAGGATGCTCGATTGTTTGGTACTTTCGGATGTCTAGATGATCGTTATGTTTCTAGATTATTGGTTCTTGACTTGCAAGATCATTATGGGCCTTCCTACTCTGTTGCTATGGCTTTCTTACACTACGCAAGCAAAATTTCAGCCCTGGCTTTGTGGGACATCTCAAATCCGATACTTCTGAATGCTCGGATGCTTGTTGTGTTTTTGCATTCTTGGTTCTTGATTTGTAGGATCTTTATGGGCCTTCCTATTGTGATGCTACGGCTTTCTTACACTACCCAAGAGACATTTTAGCCCTGGCTTTGTGGACATCTCAAATCGCCCCTCCATACTCATCTTTGGAGTGATCGAAGCAATTTTCTCATACATTTATCCTTGGTACAATAGAAAAGGACACTTGAATATTTGTTGTGTTCATATACACTGCATGAAATTGGTCATTTTAGGTGGATGAATTGTGCAAAATATGAAGGCATGATTATAAAGGTTTGAGGAGGTTTGACCAGATTGAAGTTGGAGGCAACAAGCTCTACTATTCAGATGAAGAGCTCAAACATCGAACTTGAAGATTTGAAGCCCCGATTAATCATTACTACGTCAAACAATTTGAGATTTCTAGGTAGATTTTTCTTTTTTTCACACATACTTTGTATTGTATCATGCACTAAACATAGCGCCTATACTTTGCACTGTATGAAGGACAAGTGCTTGTCTTATGCCTTTGTACTGTCCACATGCAATTCACACTGTATCAGCCAACATTACACTATATCATTCAAACTGGCATTATATGGCCATCCTTTTATATATTTTTTCACATATATATAGTGGCTCGGGTTTTTGCCTTGTACTCCCAAGGTTTTTTTCATCCATAGCTAAAGGGCCTAGTTTGAGTGGGGGTGTTAGAGCTATATATAGCTTGCCCTAACTTAGCCTAGTTCTCAACTTTCATGAGGAAATCAGCCACCCGCAAGGCTCGGTACCATACAAACATATGTATTGCAGATTAAAGTAAAGAAGCAGATGGAAGAATACAATTTTATTATCCCTACATGCAACTATGAGTGGCAAGGATGTAGTTGTGTATTGCAAGGCTTTTGAATGTAGTTGTTGATTGCAAGGTTTTTGAATGTAGTTTTCTATTGCAAGACTTTTGAATGTAACTGTGTATTGCAAGGCATTTTAACTTTGTTGATTCTTTGGAAAATTGACCTGAGACCTCCATCTTGGAAATCATCATCCAATGATTTTTGTACATCCTTTTCAATGTGGGGTGGACTTTATTGGTATGCTTCCTATGACTATAAGAAAGAGAAAGTATAGTCTCCCAATATGTGGACAGAATCCATGGCTATCCTAGTACTCAATGTTAAGTGACCATACTTGATAGGATATGCACATGTTTTAGAACCTTGGAGACTATTTCAGATCGTGGTTTGCATTTTCTCAATGACGTTGTGGACTTATTAATGAAATGCATATGTATCAAACATAAAGCTTCACGTATATTATCATACTACGAATGGGGAACTTGAAAGAATAAATGGAAATTTGTATAAGTATATTGGTAAGCTTGTTGTTGTAGGGAACCCTAGCCATTGGAATTTAAAAGTCATAAAGGAAACATGGGCCTATACAAGAATGCCACAAGGAAGATGCCCTTTGAGCTTGTGTAAGGCAGGTAGCCTAGTATTGCCCTTGGAAATTGAGATACCAGCATCCGAGGAATAGCTGAAGGAGATAGAATTAGTGTTAGCAAGATTGATGCGATTGGAAGGGTGAGACGAGACTAGGAGTCTCGCTGTCATGTAGATGGAAGCCAAACAACAATTCCATAAGGCAAGATTGGGTTCTCAGATTTAGAAAGGATGAGACCTAGTCTTATGCTTTGATGGTTGGATCGATCACTAGTCAGATAAGAAATACTTATCAACATGAATTGAGCCCTAGGATCATAAAAGAATATAGCAATGGGCTGGTTTAGATTCCAAAGTTTCAAGATCCACGTGGAAGGAAGGTCTTTAACAAACAACATCACAAGTGGATTCAACATCCTCCCCGCATAATGTTCATGAGAGTTCCAATCAAGGCATAGCTAGAGCCTTTATTGAGCCTTCTCAAGAAGCACAAAGGAGATAAAGTAATAGTGGGAGTGAAAAACATAAGTCTATCATCCTAAAATGGAAGTTTGCAATCAAGGTTGATGACTGTGTTGAATGGAAATTTAAACATTATAATGAGGGTCACATACTTGGCTCTATAAAAAATCCTATTGCACTTTCCCATGGTTCAGGAGCAAGTGTAGCTACTCGATATTTAAGAGAGAAACTACGGTCAAGTGGTGGAAGAGGAAAAAAATAACAATTTTGTAAGTTTTAAGCAATATTTCCAAAGCTACATTTGTTGCTATTCCAAAACAAGCTCACATTCTAACCATAAAAGTTCCACAAGTAGTGACTCAAGTGGTGGAAAAGGAAAAAAATAACAATTTTGTAAGTTTTAAGCAATATTTCCAATGTTGCATTTGTCGCTATTCCAAAACAAGCTCACATTCTAACCATAAAAGTTCCACAAGTAGTGAGGCTATTCAGGACCATTTCAACATATATACACAAGACCCTTATAGAAGTGTGCATGTACTTGGGAACATAGATACTAATGTTCCCATAAGAGTGGTACATTGCACATTAGGTGAATCTATCAGTTTGAATCAAGAAGCCAAAAGAAATCTATACATATATCTCATGGTTGCTCACATGAGTAATTAAACTATGATATGGATGATGCAAATACTCTACAAGTGCAAGAGGACCTTGAGCCAGATGTCTCTAAAGAAGAATAAAGAGAAACTATATAATGGTCTTTGGAAACAAGTTATTCAATGTAAGAATCTAGACAGGGTTCATCGCATACAAAAAGCAGACTCATGGAATTCATAAATGAGGCATTGTCCTAGATTTAAATGGTTATTGCTATGCAAGGTTGAGAATAACTTCTTTGACATTGGATGTTATAAATTGGGAGAGAGAAGGTAATGTTGCACAATTGTTGCATAGAGTTTCTGTGCATTCTTCTCGAACACTTGAATGTGGGCATATTGCCTTGTTCTTTGGGGTAGGATGTAAAGTGTAGAATTCAATTACTAGAGAGTAGAAAATTAGAAGTTTCCTTTCTTCATGGTTTGGGGACAACATGAATGTTATAAAAGGAAAAATCCTCCATTTTTCAGACCAGATAAGAAGAATGTAGAAGCATGTTCCACTTTATAGCATTTGGAAATCGTGGAAAGGGAAAGATGGTCAGTTGAACACTATTTTGATCGATGATGAGCTCATATAGGGGTTCCAACACCACTAAGGAAATTGTTTGCAGAACAACATGACTTATTACAATCTATGTGCAATGTAGATTCAATGAGTAAAGGCTCAAGAAGTTGGATTCCTAGGTCGATATATTTGCAAGAATTCACCTTCAACCTTTGGAAGATTGGAAAAGACAACATGGTAGTAAGAGAACAAGTAAGAAGTGGTCCCATTTATTACATGTCTAGTTTCTTTTATTTTTTGTCATTATCATGGCAATGAAAACAACACAATCTTTATAAGATTCAAAGAATTGTGCTAAATCTAATGCTTTAACCAATTTTTTATTCTCTAACATACGTTCATATTTTTCATGCCATTAAAAGTTTATGCTCAAAGAAATGAGGAAAATGCATTCCCGAAGGAGTCAACAAAACAAGAGTCTAGGACAATGCCAAGGATATCTTCAACACTTTTGGATCCATGAAAGTCACAAATCTATCCATCAAATCTTTCAATACCCATTATAGTGCAATTAAAATTTAATGGACATAAATACGCAATGAAACCATTACCATTGATAGTTCAAGCACCAATAAACTTGTTGAAACTTGCCACATGGCGGTCCTGGGCTAAGAAATTGAACTTGGGCATGTATTGGCTAGCTTCGTTATCCACAAATAAACACAGCCCCCCAGTACCACTCTGCATACTTCTCCATAATGAATTGATTCACATGGCTTCAATTGGGAATGTAGCACTAAGGGAGAGTTTCTATGCAAAGGCATGTATCCCTTTCATTGCACCTTTTCTTGTATCTTGCAAATGCCAAGAAGTAATGTAGCCTTGCCAGTTACACCCCAAGATTTGTTTGAAGCCCACATGGGTCACTGTAAATGACAAGTTTCAGAACAAGCTAGTGGAAGAGTGGGAATGCTTAGGCTCCTTGTGTGGGATGGCAATCATAGGTTAAAATTTTAGCTCGCTCATATTTGGGATGGTAAGGTTTTGTTTGATTCTTTTCATGCCATTGTCTCCCATTTCAAATCTTGAGATTAGTATGGATCTTTTGTAGCCCATGACACTATCCATCTCGACACATTCACATGTGATGCTAATTTAGCATCTTCAAGAAAGGGTGTGAGGGAGAACTACTACTGGCTTTGAAGTCCACAAATGAGTATGTCTTTTCTTGTTTATGAAGATTGTTGCATTGGGATGAAGTTGTTGATGTTTACTCGAATCATTTGCGTGAAAAGAGTGGCCAAGGTGCATGTCACACCAACACTGTCACATGAAATCTTTTTGTTCTAAAGGTTTGGTATGGTTGACAAGTCCTTGTTAATTAATGGACTCCTTGATCGAGGAGGACAAGGTGATGGGTGGAGATTGAGATGGCTATTGAGCAAAAGAGAAGTGCCTCGACCTGGTACATGGCTTCAGCATTTGTCTTGTCTCAGCTAGTGTGGAAGGTATGCCATTACTCATCAATTGATCATAGAGGTATAAGTTTGCATGAGTATCTATGATTGACAAAGTTTTGATGAAGGAGGAATTCTCTATAACAGTCAAGAAAAATGGTGCCCCTAGCAATAAGCCAATCTCTCTAATGAGGAGTATTCTAAAAAGTACAATAGAGCATTGAGGGGCATGGAAACCACCTTTCAGTAGCATAGATCTTACAAGATGTTGCACATTGCAAATCCTTGCAATGGAGTTGGATTATTTTGTACAACTTTGACTAGTGTCAAAAGGGACTTGTTCCCATAACAAAGAAAAAACTATACACACTATGTGAGTCACGGCTTGGTTTAAAGAGGTATGATCAAAATTTGTATGCATTCGCTTGATGGGGGTCTCGGCATGACACGATTTTTAATGGGCATAGCTATATCACTTTGAAGGAAGAAGGAAATATTTCACATGATGCTCTCCTCCCCCATTTGGCTTCTCGTCTCCTCCTCCCCTTCTTCTCTCCCCCTCCCCCTCCCTCTCCCTCTCTCCTTCGCCAGCCCTCCACTCTCCCTCCCGTGTTCCTTGCCCCCTCTCAACTTTTCGTCTCCCTCGTGGCCCTTTCATTTCTCCCTCTCCTCTCTTCCCTCTCTCCTCTCCTCTCCCATCTTAGCTGCTCCATCAATCCCGCCTCTCCTCGTGGTCTCTTGGCTGCTCTCTCATTTCCTCTTGCTTGCCACTCAACCACTCCGTACCTACTCTCACTCCCCTTTCCCTCCACCCTCTCCCCTCTCCCTCTCTTCTCCATCTTCCCTCCACAACAAGGGAAGAGGGGACAAGGCCCCCCTCCCCTGGCCTGATACTTTTCATGGGCCTTAATATCACCTACTTTATGCCTTTACAAAGTATTATGCCCCTTAAATATTGGTTGCATGGTAGAGGACGCATTTTCCCTTGATTTCCACTGGACCTCATGTACAAGGGTTAAAAAACATGCATCTGGGTATTTCATTCAAATGAAAAGTATTTGATGGGCAATACACTTTTTAGCAACCCTTATCCCATATACTTGAAGTTTTGTGCAAAGTATTATGCCTATCACATATCATTTGCATGGTAAAAAATGCACTTTTCCTTGTTTTTCCACATGTCATGCACAAGCGTAAAAAAACATGCATTAGGGTGTCTCATTCAAACCTAAAAGTCTTCAATTGCATAGTACTTTTCACAAAGGTTAATCTCATCCAATTTTAGACTCATTCAAAGTAGAGTGTCCATTGAATATTATTTTGTATGGTTGGGGACACAAATTTTCATTTCACGTCATGCAATAGGGTAGAGAAACATGCATTGGGGTCTCTAAGTCTAAACTACAAGTCTTGAATGGGCACATTACTTTGTGCCAATCTTAATCAAACACTCTTTTAGCACATAGAAATCATAGTGCCCATTGGATATCATTTGCATATTCAGGGACACATTTTTCTTTGATTTCCATTACACTCATGCACAAGGGTCAACAAACACGTATCGCTTGTCTCACTTGAACCTATAATTCTTTAATGGGCATAGTATTTTTCACGATCACTTTGAGGCTAATGAAAAGGTACATGTCTTTCTTGCATGGTATTGGACTCATTTTCCTTGTTTTACACCACCCGTCATGTAGGAGGGTCAAAAACCCGTATTGAGATACCTCATTTGAACATGCGAGTCTTTGATTGGCATGGTACTTTGCACAAAACTTAATCTCAACACTTTGAGATTTTTACAAAGTAATGTGCCCTTTGGATATCGTTTGCATGGTCGAGGACACATTTTTATCTAATTTCCACTCCACATCATTCACAAATTGGGGTTTCTTAGTTAAACCAACAAGTCTCAGTTGGGCATGTTACTTTGCATGGGCCTTAATCTCACCCACTTTGAGCTTGTGCAAAGTATGATGCCCATAAAATTTTGGTTGCATGGTCGAGGATGCATTTTCCCTTGAATTTTCACAACCCACCATGAAGGGTTTAAAAACATGTATTACTTTGCATGGGACTTAGTTGTTAAATTACATGACGTAGCGGAACAAAAATTGAACAAAGAATAGAGAGTACACAGCAAATTGGAGACGAACAAAATTTTCCTTCAATACTAATGTAGTACAGATGATGGCTCCGTCCACCCATGTGCTCCCACAGTGGAGCTTAGATGGTGATCTAGATAGATACTAGGTGAAGAGCTACTAGTTGGAAGATCTGATCTGATTTGATATGATACAATGGATTCGGAAGGTTGCCTCTTTATAGCTATGAGGGCGGTAGTCAGATCAACGTAGTCGGTGGAGCCAACCAGTCAACCTAGTTGGTGGATCCGACCAGTCAACCTAGTCGGTGGAGCCGACTAGTCGTCCATGCAATATTCAAGGAATATTCCCTATACCTTCGCCTTGGGGGCTCTCACCCCTGAACCCCCACTAGGGGGGCTGTTGGCCCCTAGATCCTAGCGAGAGCAAGGGGCACCCACACAATCAAGACAATGTGCCTCGTTGTGCTACCAGCTTCCCTACCCTCCCTAGCCCATAGGCTAGACTCACATAGATCACCTTTCTACCATCAACGGTCTCATTGATAGAGATCATCTGACATGCAAGTCAGGATCCATCCAGTGTCTCGGGCTCACACATGGCTTCTCCTCATATGGGGGCCTTACAACTTGAGCACCTTAGACCACTAGTTGTTACTTGGAGGGTGGGGCATTGAGCATATCTAACACCCCCCCTCAATGTCCACCCGTAGGTGAACTAGCTTCTCGAACCAATGCCGAGTCTCTGAAGATGACCTTGAAGCTAATCCTTCTCGAGTGCCTTGGTGAAGATATCTGCTCCATTTTGCTTTGTTGGACAGTAGACTGATTCCACTATCCCATCCTCAATCAAACCACGCACATAGTGATACTGAATTTGTATATGTTTTGTGCACGCATGAAACACTGGATTTTTAGCAATGGTCATGCAACTTTGATCATTGTCGCACCTTAGCACACTTGCCTCATCCTCTTGCACTCCTATGTGCCATAAGATCCTCCTCAGCCACACTGCTTCACACGCAGAATGCTGCCTTGTATTCAGCCCCAGTAGAAGACAATGCCACTGTTGGTTGTTTCTTACTGATCAAAGAGAAGATACCTGAACCTAAAGAGAAACAATATACAGAAACTGATTTCCTGGAATCAACATCTCCAGCCCAATCTGAGTCATAATGACTAGCCAAGGACGTGCCCGTACCATAAGTGATGCCATAATCAAGAGTGACCTTCACATACTTGAGCACCTGCATCCCTGCATTCCAGTGATTCTCTCAAGGCTTATTGGAGAATCTGCTCAAAACGCCAATAGCAAAACTGATGTCCGATCTGGTGTTGCACAGATAGATGAGACTGCTAACCAACTTCCTATACCTCGATGTCTACTGGTGGTGAGGCATCCTCCATAGATAGCTTGAGATTTACCTCCATAGGTGTAGCTATCTCCTTGCACTCGGACATACCAAATGCCTTCAAGATCTCCCTTACATATTTCTGCTGGGAGATGAAGACCTTTCCTAGCTCTTGCCAAACTTCAATCCCCAAACAGTAGTGCATCAAGCTTAAGTCTGTCATCTCAAATTCAATGATCAATGCCTTTCTAGTCTGCTGGATCATGTCTTCATAGTCACCTATAATTAGGAGATCATCCACATATAGAACAATAATAGTAGATTTTCCACCTTTCCTGTACACATACAAGTTAGCATCTGAGGCACATCTTTTGAAGTTTAATTTATGAAAGAATTTGTCTAACTAGTGGTACGATGCTCTTGGGACCTGTTTTAGCCTGTATAAAGCCTTTTTCAGCTTGCATACCTTGATCTTAGATTGGGGGGCCTCAAACCTTGGTGGCTGAGCCACATACACCTCCTCCTTGAGGCCACCATTCAAGAATGCTAATTTAACATCCATTTGATAAACTAGCCACTTTTAATGAGCAGCCATCGATAGTATTGTGCGAATAGTAGTCATTCTGGAAGTCAAAGCGAAAGAATCCTGAAAATCAAACCCTTTAATCTGCAAAAATCCTTGTGCAACCAATCTTGCTTTGTACTTTTCCAACGTCCCATTGGCCTTGTACTTTACCTTCCAAACCCGCTTGGGACCAATAACCTTTCTATTAGGTGGTCGATCTACTAGCTCCCAAGTTTCATTCTTTATGATGCTATCATATTCTACTTGCATAGCATTTTTCCAATCTTGGTCTACAAGTGCTTCCTCCAAACTCGCAAGCTCCTTTACTTCTGCAATAATTTGAGCCATGAAGCCCATTTTGACTATGTGAGAGAAAGCCCTCCTTTGCTCCTCGTTTCTCTGAGACTGCCTTGGTCCATCTGCATGTTGCTCAATAGGCATGGATCCTCTTTAAGAAAGGACTACATACCTGGGATCAGTAGACAAAATATTAGTTGGAAAGAATGGCAAACAATAAGGAGGGAATTCAGAATCTCCAATCAACAATAAGGTTTGATCATGGGTAGGGTTGAATTGTGGGAGGGGGACGTAGCTTGGAAAGGTGGCAAGGATTTAATTTATGATAGAGAATTTAGTTGGATAGGGGCCTCTCATCTCTTGCCTATCCCTACACTAGTTGAGGACATAGATGAGCTCTATCTAGTTTTAAATCATAGGTGAAAACTTTCTCTCATTCAAATGGGGTATCAGATTTGGATTGCTATGTGATAAAAGGATCCCTAAAAAGATGTCCACACTACTTTGGCTTATTATACATAAAGGGGTATGGACAAATTGCAAAAGCCTTAGAATTGGCTAGGGTGATGATACCTCCAAGAAGTACACAAACAAAGCAAGAGGCTGTTTTCCATTTGTTTATCTCATGCCCTTTTACAAGAAAAGTTTGGAAGTTTGTCTAGATACAACTAGGGGAACCTATAAAGTGGAAGGCAATTCTTTTGGGAGATTCCTTGAAGCTTGTGTATGTCATTTGGACTTGCATTAGAGCCCATGCACTCTGGCACATTTGGCTTTCCAAAAATGCCTACCAGTTTAACAATAAGGTTACTGATGCACAACTATGTTTTTCTCATTGGTATTTCAACTATGCTATCTAACTAGAGCTTCTTTTGCCTCATGCTAAATTTCTTCTTGATGAGAACATTCACAACTATAATGAAGAGAGATGCCAACTCCACTCTAAAGTCTAAGAACATCATCATCTCTTTGTTCACTCTGAGGTCACTGATTAGGACCTTCTTCCCCATGTGTTGCCTTCGCTCTACCATGTCAAAGAGGAACCAGTGGAGTGACAAGCTTTTCATTGGTATTTTTACTACCCCTGTGGGTTTTATCTTCTAGTTTTTTCAACATGCAAACCATCCCCAACAAGAATGAGGATTTGGGAACCCCAAGTCTTCCTTAGTTAGTTTTAGATTGTATCACGAGCACTCACTTGCATATGTACATCTTCGCACATATAGGTAGCATCAACCGATTTCAACCTAGGGATCAGAAGTGATGCCTGAGTCCTAGTTGTCCTAAGAAATCCTAGTAAAAAGAAAAAAAGCATATAGTTAGTCCCTAGCTAGTTATTAGGTCGCGTGCACTCACACGCTTTCACTTTTGACACATAGTCAATTGCATGAATAATTGTGTGGCATGCTTTCATTCCAAACTCTCAATTTAGCATGTGTTAAGATAAGATCTCTTACACTACACACACAAAAGTGTCATACATGCATACCAACTAATCTAATGATCAATGGTACACCATATCAACATGGATGTAGGTTTAGAAGCAATGCTGCCACTAAAGAGGATGCGAAGAAAGATCCCAACACCTCAGCCACACGAGAACCCCTCTAGAGTTTGCATCCATCTACCTCCTCTTAACCAAGGCAACCACATCTATTTCTGGTTTAGAGTGATAGCTTTGATGAGGAGTTTGTGCATGACATGGAAACACAAGAGGCACAAAAGCCACCCCAGTCACCTTCAGCCTACACAACCATTGATGGGGCCCAATCCTTCGAGCTTGTGTGGCTGCCTACATTGACTTATGCTCTTTTCAATGCAACAATAGATTTTTTAGAGCAAAGGGGTCTTGGAAATTTGTTTGAGAGCGTAAAATATTTAGAGGACAGTCCTACAATGACCATGTTCATCAGGCACTTTCTCCATTTTTACCACTCCAACGATGCATAGGTTGGCAAGTACAGCACCATCACTATACATTAAAGCCAACTCGATATTATACTCAATAGTACAGAGATTCGGAGGGCCTTCTCACTCCCAACTCAAGGTGCAAAATACCCCACAAGGCCAGTCGATGCTAAATTTCTTGAAATATAGCCTCTCCTTGCCAAGGGCATCAAGTTCCATAGGGACGGGATATTACTTTGCACCATTAACCCTCGACTCAAGGAAGCAACAACATTCCTATCCAAAATCCTAGGGGTTAATTGCAGAAAGAATTGATCCCTCCCACTCCACACATTTGTTTTGCTGAGTAGGCAAGACTGGATCTAGCAATTAGTGAACTTCTTCACAAAGAAACTAGATGGTTCATCTGGCAAAAAATGCAAGATTCCACACTTGCTCACTATAATCATCAGTAAGGAAATAAAAGAGAGAGAAATGACTCTCCCTAGTTACCAAAATCTTTTGAGAATTTGGACATCCCCTTATCACCAACATGGGAGATGTCACCACCTTCTCCTACTATCACATTGGCAAATGCAGATACCTGGCCATCAACCATCAATATCATGCCTGTCAATGAGCCACAAGGAGATCTAGTGCCAAATCATCATTATGACTACTATACCCAAGTTGCTGACTTTCCATTGGAACAACCCCCAGATAGTACTGTAGAATCATCAGGATGGCTACATGGGCAACGACTGTATCAAAAGTATCATCAATCCTTATCACCATCTATCATTCTCCATCATCAAGCTAACCAAATGCTTCAAATGTTAGAACTATTCACTAGCTTGGCCAAGGAGGAGCATGCCCAAGAATTGGAAAGATAGACTATAGCAACCATCAAAGACCAATTCCACGGAATCGCCACCACAGAGGTTGGGGCATTCAGGCAGAAGTAGATGAGAAAGAGATTGAAGAAGTGTGCATGAACCAAGCTCTTCAAGCTCAAGAGAAGGTAGTGCAGGATGTGACCTCCAACCTCCATCAGAGCCAGATACAACTAACAGCAACAATACAAGCTACAACAATCCTACAAACCTCCTATGACTACTTGACCTAAGCAATAGGGGGGGAACTGGCATAAGCTCAACTCACTCTAATCCAAAACGAAGAAGAGCTCTAGGATTGCCAAGAAAAGCTTGAAGGCATGCAACAATCTTTCGCAACACACACATTCAACATTGAAGACCTTACAAGGGATTGCCAAATCTTAAAGGACTGACTTGCCACCACTAGAGAGGCCATCACTTCTCAATGACAACCAATGGTCCAATACCACTGAAGTCATTCCTCAACAAGCGCAGGTCACCTTACAAATGAAAAAGCTTAAGGAGCCACCATATACATCCATCTACCATACATATAAGGGAAAAATGGATGAGATGCAATCCCAAAAGATAGTCATCTCAAATATTGAATGCCAATTGATAGTGCAAAATAATGAGGCAATGGAAGACACCACTAATGAAGTCCCACTACAATGCACAACGGTGATGTACCAAGAGCTTATGACCGCTCTACAAGCAGAAGATCACCTAAAAGCATGAGTGCTTATCCAATGGATGCAACTCCAACTTAGGATCATATCTACTCATCCAAACATCAAATGGGAATGTTCCATAGGGGCAAAAACTCTACATAAAATTTTCCAAGACTTGTTCGGAGATGGAAAAAATATCTTTTGCCTGTCTACACAGCCTGTCTACACATGGTGGGTTTACAGCACTCAACATGGATGCTTTCATCGCATATGTATTCCTCATGGGTAGTCCTCCCCTCAGGCCCCTCACGGTTATTGCTATTTGTTGCCATTGCTACAAAAGCCATCACTCTAATTATCTACAGGGCATGACATAACCAACATCCCACCTTTACACAACTAATGATCCCATCGCACCAACAAAAAGAAGTGTCAGAGGATGACATGGCCTATCTCACATCTAACTTCCCATATCTAACCACTCTCTATGCCAATCTCATAATATCACTTATCCTTGTTGCTACCACCCTCTTAACCTTCCCTGAGCTCTAGCCTAACATCTACTCCCTTCATTGTCTCTTTGCTCATGCCTCTCACCACTTTCAACTGACCCAACACTTGCAAACTTACCACACCTAACTTCTTCCCTACCCTTGCTAATCCTACCGTCAAGGATTACTAAACCGTTCAAACCATTTGCCCAGTTCTTTTCTCCCTCCCCTCTGATTACCCTCCCACAACTATTACTCTTCCATATTTCCCCCCCATGTCCTTAGATTCTTTCCCTGCCCCGCCATCACCTCCAACACTACTCATGCTGCTATCAGCAAAAAATGACCGAATATTTGATCTTGAATATCAAGATCCATATAATCCAATGCCAAATTCCAATGATGGGTATGATTTTGATGTAATACCACTTCCCAGTAATTCCATCAAGGAATTTTGGAGCAAATAACCTGATATAAAAACTCGAGGTGGATGGACTTGACAAAATATGAAGAGGGGAGAGGAGAAAAGTGGAGATGAGGATAGAGGGCACAAGATCCCACCACAAATGACTAACTGTACACTAGATTTAGTTGAAAATGTAGAATATATAAAAATGCATTTAGGGTTAGGGTTAGGGAATCTAACCCTCTCTTTTATAGCACTCTATTGGGTTAGTGCTATGCACATATGATCACATGATGTTGAGCGTGAACTCTCAACACCTTCCCTCAAGATAGAGATCATGAAGTAGGCCTTCCCTCAAGATGATGATACTGGGGACTCGAAGAAGGATTGAGCATTACATTCCATCACACCCCTTTAATGGGAATGTCCTTTCTCTGCGTCAAACCAAGAGCTAGTCGGTGTTTCTCGAAAAGCTCTTTACCGAGTGGTTTGGTAAATATGTCTGCAACATTCTCTTTGCTCTCTTAATGCCACAGTGTGATGTCACCAACAAGTAACTCTCTTTCTCTGATGAAGTGCTCTCTGACATCAATGTGCTTTGTCCTGGAGTGGTATACTAGATTCTTGGCCAATGCTTGAGCTGATTGATTATCATAGTATATTGTACTTGGGTTTGAGTCATCAAATTAATCTCTTTTTGACAATAGTCTTTTGAGCCACATAGCCTCACATGCACCTATAGTGAGTGCTCTATATTCTGCTTTAGTCGAAGACAAAGAAACACTTGGCTATTTGTTTGACAACCATGATATAGCACCTTGACCAAGGAAAAATGCATATCCCTGTGTGGATCTCCTGGTCTCATGATCTCCAGCATAGTCACTGTCATAGTATCCATGCGACCAGGTTGAATAACTTACTCTGTATTATATTCCAAACTATCTTGTATCTTTGATGTATCTCAAGACTCTTTTGGCTGCATTCTAGTGAGACTGCTGTTTTGGATTTGCCACCAGAAACTGTGCAAGAGAATGTATTTTACAACAAATATCTGGCTGTGTGATAGTCAAATATATAAGAGATCCAATGAGCTGCCTGTAGTACCTATCATTGACTGTAGACTTTTCTAAATCTTTAGTAAGTTTCAAACTCTATTCCATGGGAGTGGCTTCAATCTTGCAATCTGCCATACGAAACAAGTTTCTTCAGGAGTGTCAACATACTTGAGCTGACTCATGAAGGTGCTGTTTAAATCTCTCTAGAACTCAATTCCAAGACAATCATGCATAAGTCCAAGATCTTTCATGTCAAAATCTACAAATAAGTATTGTTTTAGATTTTTGATGAAGCTATCCTTGATTCCTGTCACAATTAGATCATCTACGTACAAAAGTTCAATAGTAATGTCTTCCCCTTGATTTTTGTAGTAGAGAGTATGATCTGCATTGGACTTCATGTATCCCAAATCAGCAAAATACTTGTCGATTCTGCTGTACCAACTTCAGGGTGCTTGCTTTAAGCCGTAGAGACTCTTTTTGAGATGCAAACCTTATTCTCCTTTCCTGAATTAACATAACTAGCTAGTTGTTGCATGTAGACTCCTCGTCTAGATAACCTGATAAATGTATTCTTGACATCGAGCTGGTACACATTCCATCTGCTGAGTGTCACTAGTGATATCAAGAACCGTATGGAATTATCCATCTTTGCTACTGGAGCATAAGTCTCATCATGGTCTTGACCATATTGCTATGCAAATCCTTTTGCAACTAATGTGGCTTTATATCTTTGGATACTTCCATCTGGATTGTACTTCACTTTGTATATTACCAATTTGTTTATTATGGCCTTCTTTCCTCGTGGAAGGTCACATAATGCCCAAGTATCATTCTTTTACAAAGCATCCATTTCTTCATTCATAGGAGTTTGCCATTCTGGCTTTCCTACTGCATCTTCAAAGTACACTGACTCTTCTGTAGCCATGATGGTAGTCATAAGAGCATAGTTAGTGGTTTCGACCTGAATTGCTTTGAACACCTATTTCATTAATTTTGGACTTTTTGTGTTGTTTTTGGACGAAGCCCAAAAATCCTTCCCAAATGAAAACTTTACTTTATGAAAATATCCTTTCCAAATCAAAATTTTACTTTCTAAAAAGTTTCTTCCCAAATCAAAAGTTCACTTTGTGGCACTGTCATATTCACATAAAAATATTGTTTTTTCAATCTATACTTTTGCACCAACATGCAAGAATTTGAAATAATCCTATATTAGAAATTCTAGCTATATCTAAGTTATTTGTTAATTTAATTATTTTTAATATTTTTCCTTGACGTTTTTCCTTCCCAAATCAAAAGTTCACTTTGTGGCTCTATCATATTCACATACAAATATTGTTTTTTCAATCTATACTTTTACACCAACATGCAAGAATTTGAAATAATCCTATATTAGAAATTCTAGCTATATCTAAGTTATTTGTTAATTTAATTATTTTAAATATTTTTCCTTGACGTTTTTCATTGACATGATAAATTTATAAATCCATGAAAGGAGACTTAAATATTTCATGAAAATAACATTGTCACTCGGCAATATGCACAAAATTTAACAAAACTTTTAATAAATAGAAAGAAGACATGATGCCATAAGACCAAAGAGGGATAATAGCAATTGTAGCTTTATGTATATGATTACATTGAGAGACGTTGCTCTTAGCTACAGTCTTTATATCCAAAATGATATAGATTGAACATATGTTTACAATTTAAATTGTTGCTCTTAAAGAGCCTCAATTCGTGCCATCTGCATAATTTGACACCCCATTGTCTTATTGCTCAATGTCACGACAGTCCCTTGCCAGTTGCCATCTGCATAATTTGACCTAGGCTTTTCTTGCCAAGCCTTGCCCCTTGGGTGCATTGACTCCCCATTGTCTTATTGCTCAATGCGATAGTCCCTTGCCAGGTGCCATCTGCATTAACTCCCTGTTGTCTTGCCAAGCCTTGACCCTTGGGTGACATCCAGTGCAAAATACAGGTGCCATCTGCAAAATACAGGTGCCATCTGCATTAACTCCCACAAGTTATCTTGCCAAGCCTTGCCCCTTGGGTGCATTGACTCCCCATTGTCTTATTGCTCAATGTGATAGTCCCTTGCCAGGTGCCATCTGCATTAACTCCCTATTGTCTTGGCAAGCCTTGACCCTTGGGTGACATCCAGTGCATATTTTGACTCTCATTTGACATACGAGGTGATGACTCTGATTATAATTGTCTTGGATTGGCTCCTTGCCTAGTACCCAAATAAAATCCTTCTGAATCAATGGACTTCAATACAAAGCTTTAATCATGGACATTCTTCATTTGCGCTATCTCCTTCTACTTCCTCCATGGCGAGCATCCTTAAAAATTCGTGTATATGCAAAATAGTTTGCTGTGGTATTTTTATTTTTCCTTCTACCTCATATCCCATGTGCTTCTTTGATTTCTTTGCCCTTGAATGCCAAGACACTATGATTGTCTCTGTCGAAACTTGAGAGACTGCTTCATCATTTGGGACCCACTCCTTCATTATACAATTAGTATATAATGTGTTGTTATCCATATTCTCCTTCCTGCCCTTTGGCTCATACCATACCGCTGTAAATGTTGTAGCTCTCCCTTGGTCATCTCTTTGCACATCAACTACTTTTGCAACCCAAAACTTCACATTCTCATATTCATCATCCGATGGCCGAACCACAACAAAACAATCAACCTCTATATCTACTTGTGGCATAAACTCTCTCTTCTTCGGTCCACAATATGGACGTGGGAGTAATGATACAAAATCATTTTCAAAGACTGGAGCTGGGCGCAAATCGTTATGAACATTTGGCCAAAACATATTGCATTCTTCCTTGACATCCTTTGAGCCTCGCATTCTCTCAAGGTCCTTTATTAAATTTCGTGTCTTGTTAATTACAGTGGTAGTGTGTTCTCTCCAAGCAGGCTTCGAATCAGGATATCTCTGGAGCATTTCCTCTTTGTATGTAATAAATGCTTTTAATCCATCTATTTCACAATTAGACCTCTCATTAAATTCTTGTATAGGAGCCCATGTTGGATACCTTTCCTTGCTGGGAATTGAAGTTAAGAGACTGTAAGGTTCTTCAGGTTCCCATTTTGTATCATGAGAATACTGTTGCCATTGCATTACGGGTTTTTCATCTTTTAAAAAAAAATGAAAGTAGTGTGGATTGGTATGACCTGTCAATGCATCACCACCCGTTTGTATGAAAGGTAGAATGAAGCTCTTCCAATCATACATTCTTTCGAGCCTCTCACATACTGTACTTTCCTTACGACCACCAACTTGCCTGCCACATCTTCTTACCAAGTCATCTATTGTCTCCACATCCTTGCATTTAAGCTCCCTTGAGACTGTGCTAAAAACCTGATCGATATCCTCATGTGTATGCCCAACATACAAAAATCCACATTTGACCTCATTGAAGATTCGATGAGCAACTAGCATGGAGCAGAAGGCAAACATAAGTACATTCTTATTTTCTCGCCAGCAATTATCAGCTTGTATTCTCAAAGTCGGTGGCAGGCGACCTTTTTCTGCATGTACATTGCGAATTGCCTTCATAATAGATGTTACAACTTGATTGCTATCATGTAGATGCAAGGAATCAATCCATATATCTGCAAAGAACTTAATTCCATGCACTAACACTCCACATAGATGTGTCTTTAGAAAGTGCTTTCCTTGTAATTTAGGTGGAGTGGCAACAAAACGAGGCAATGTTGTTGTATTCTGATCCATGCCATCTACAATAAGACACATGTAGTCATCAGGATGCGAAATAGCTTGCTCCTTCCAAAATGCATATTTTTGTCTGGAATGTCGCGAATAAGGTCATGATGAGATTTTCGGTTTTTTTTGTATAATTCCCTTTGATTTGGACATGTTGCACTCTCAATCGCTCGCTTTAAATCATCACAGACATTGCACTTTGACATTTTTTGCCTCCTTGGGATTTTAACATATCCAAAGTTCTTCTTCCAAAGAGTATACAAAGTATGAGAAGAAGCTACAGCATCCCCTCTTTGCCTTTGCTTTTCTGCAATAGAGTCAAATACTTCGAGCTTTGTCAAGCCCATTGGAAGGTGCATTTCAGTGATCGTGTCACCGTTAGGGAGTTTGGTAGATATATGGGGTTGAGGCAAAGCATTTTCATGTATGAAGTCTTGTAAAATTGCTGCTGCCCTGACAGTTGAGATTCTTGATTTGGACCTTCCTCTATTACCGTGAATGCTAAATTTGTTGCCGCCCTTTGCCTTGGTGACTAAATCCCAATATGTACCATGGGATAATCCAGTAATATTGCGATATGCCTTATTGCAAATCCTTTTTCCATTTACGAGAGGTTTTACCTTTTGTCTTGAACTTAGCCTTTTATTGCCATTCTGAAGAAAGCAAGAGAGACTTGTGAGAAGGTATTCATTTCTTTCGCTTCCCCTTCTTTGCCACACGTGTCCTCTACATTCCCTGATGTCTGCAAGATCAATGAAGCGCATACATCTTCGCTTGCAACATAGATATCCCAATGCATTTAACATGTTCTCCTCCTTCATTACTCTCTTCCTCTTTGGTTGCTTTTGTGGATCTGCCTGGATTCTCTTTCTCTTCATGCATATGTATGACCGTTTTCGTTCCTCGTACACATTGTTATCTGTATTTATGCACTTCTTCTCCTCACATTTGTTTGTAACCAAGCATCCATGATTGGTCGTTGCATCCTTGTTCATATCACAATCAAAGTTAAATACTGAATAATCCTCTGTTGATCTCATCCTCATTTTTAACATACTCTTAGGACCATTCAATGAATTCAATATTCTACGAGAGTATTGAGAACCTTGAAACTCTTCCACTCCTGAGAGAACATCACTCATTGGGACATCTTGCATGGCTTTCACAAATCCACAACCTTGATTGACACCAGGTTTGTTAATATGCATGAACTCATCCACACTTGACAAGACATCGCTATTGAAACCTTTGCCCTTCTCACTGTGCAAGAATTCATCCACCCCAGATAAGGCTTCGCTTCTAAAATCATTTTGTTTCTTGGAACCAATGAACTCATCCACTCCAGATAAGATGTCACTTCTATAATTGAGTATATTGAAATCATCCACATTTGAAGTGATAGAGCCTGGCACATGGGCACGCTTTTTAGGTCCTTTGATATTGTAGTATGCGTTGTCTTTATCATTGAAAACCACGTGCCTCTTTCTCATGTTTAAAAATTGCATGCTCCATCTCATATTCTTGCCTACCTCATAGTAGGGATCACATAAGGATGTTATGTTATCAACCATACCATCATCAGTGACTTTTAGAATCCTCATCTGCACAAATGACCATTGCTCCACTTGTTCAAATCCCAATACTTCACCTTCTGCTACAATCTTATTTGCAAATGATCTCATTTGTAAAATGTCCCCTATAGTAAAATCCAAGGTGGTGCACTTTGTATTCTTGATAATGTCTGTTGCATAAGTCTCATCTTTGTCCCATGCTATAAATGATTTGTTGGATGTATTGTAGGGCATAACATCTCCAAGTGTTTCCATATCTCCACATTTATACTTTAGCTCAACATGTGCGCTAAGAATCTTTGATACAGTAACTGCTACCTTATCTTTGCCAAGTCTTCGAAAGTGGCAAAGAGAATTGGGATCACTATCATGGATTGTAGCAAATGCAACTACTTCTCTTTTGCTACATAAAATCACATCCATCCCTGGAACAAAATCTATAGCCATCTCCTTTGTGAGAGTCCTTCGCAAGCAAGCTGCAGTGGCAACAATTACATAAATATTAGTCTCTTTTTAATAATCTACTTATTTATTATAATTTTTAATTAGTACTTAATTTATTAGTGGGAGAAGTTATCCGATCAAGTACTCATCAGATGGACATGCCAAGTTATCCTTTGCATGGTCAATCAAGCATTAAATACTATTTTTGCTCTAGTGTCATGCACATCCGTAAAAAAACATGAGCCTACTAGGTACGTTATCCAATCAAACACTAATGGGATGCGGGTGCCACTTTGCATGTAAGTCAATTCCACCTAGTTGAGGTGTACAAAAAGTGTTGTGCCCATCGGATATGCTTTTCATGGTCCATCGAGCATTAAATACTATTTTTGCTCCTATCATGCACATCCATAAAAAAAACACGCTGCTAGGTGTGTTATCCGATCAAGTACTTATGCGATGGGAATGCCACTTTGCATGTAAGTCAATTCCACCTAGTTGAAGGTGTGTGCAAAGTATTGTGCCCATCCAATATGCTTTGCATTGTCGATCAAGCATAACACACTATTTCTGCCTTACTGTCATGCACAACCATATAAAAACACGGCCATAGGTGTGTTATTCAAATAAGTACTTATCAGATGGGGGCTCCACTTTGCACGCAAGTCCGTTTTAACTACATTGAGGTGCGTGCAAAGTATTGTCACCATTGGATATGATTTGCATGGTCGATCACGCATTATACACCATTTTTTCCCTAATGATATGCACATTCGCACAAAAACACGCCATTAGGTGTGTTATCTGACCAAGTACATATCGGATGGGTGTGCCTCATTGAGAACATTTCAATACCACCTAGGTTGAGGCGTAAAAAAAGTTTTGTGCCCATTGGATATCCTTTGCATGGTCGATCGAGCATTAAATACCATTTTTGCCTTAGTGCCATGCACATTCGTCAAAAAACGCAGTCCTAGATGTGTTATTCAGACTAGTACTTATCGGATGGGGGCTCCAGTTTGCACGCAAGTCTGTTTCAACTAGGTTGAGGTGTGTGCAAAGTATTGTCACCATCAGATATGATTTGCATGGTCGATCACGCATTATACACCGTTTTTCCCTAGTGGTATGCACATCCGCAAAAAAACACGCCCTTAGGTATGTTATCTGACCAAGTACTTATCGGATGGGTGTACCTCTTTGACAACATTTTAATACCACCTAGGTTGAGGTATAAGAAAAGTATTATGCCCATCGGATATGCTTTGCATGGTCGATCGAGCATTAAATACCATTTTTGCCTTAGTGCCATGCACATTCGTAAAAAAACACGCTGCTAGGTGTGTTATCCGATCAAGAACTTATGCAATGGGAATGCCACTTTGCATGTGAGTCAATTACACCTAGTTGAAGATGTGTGCAAATTATCGTGGCCATCCGATATGATTTGCATGGTTGATTGAGCATTAAATACCATTTTTGCCTTAGTGCCATGCACATCCATAAAAAAACACGCTGCTAGGTGTGTTATCTGATCAAGCACTTATGCGATGGGCGTGCCACTTGGCATAACACACCGTTTCTACCTTAGTGTCATGCACAACCATATAAAAATACGGCCATAGGTGTGATATTCAAATAAGTACTTATCAGATGGGGGATCCACTTTGCACGCAAGTTCGTTTCAACTACGTTGAGGTGCATGCAACGTATTGTCACCATCGAATATGATTTGCATGGTCGATCACGCATTATACACCATTTTTTTCCTAATGATATACACATCCGCAAAAAAACACGCCATTAGGTGTGTTATTTGACCAAGTACTTATCGGATGGGTGTGCCTCATTGAGAACATTTCAATACCACCTAGGTTGAGGCGTACGAAAAGTTTTGTGCCCATCGGATATCCTTTGCATGGTCTATCGAGCATTAAATACTATTTTTACTCTAGTGTCATGCACATCCGTCAAAAAACACGTTTCTAGGTATGTTATAGGATCAAGCACTTATGGGATGGGCATGCCACTTTGCATGTAAGTCGATTCTAGCTAGTTGAAGGTGTGTGCAAAGTATCGTGCCCATCGGATATGCTTTGCATGGTCGATCGAGCATTAAATACCATTTTTGCCTTAGTGCCATGCACATCCGTAAAAAAACACGCTGCTAGGTGTGTTATCTGATCAAGCACTTATGCGATGGGCGTGCCACTTTGCATGTAAGTCAATTACACCTAGTTGAAGGTGTGTGCAAAGTATTGTATTCATCGGATATGCTTTGCATTGTCGATCAAGCATAACACACCGTTTTTGCCTTAGTGTCATGCACAACCATATAAAAACACGGCCATAGGTGTGTTATTCAAATAAGTACTTATCAGATGGGGGCTCCACTTTGCACGCAAGTCCGTTTTAACTACATTGAGGTGCGTGCAAAGTATTGTCACCATCAGATATGATTTGCATGGTCGATCACACATTATACACCATTTTTTTCCTAATGATATGCACATCCGCAAAAATACATGCCATTAGGTGTGTTATCTGACCAAGTACTTATCGAATGGGTGTGCCTCATTGAGAACATTTCAATACCACCTAGGTTAAGGCGTAAGAAACGTTTTGTGTCCATCGGATATGCTTTGCATGGTCGATCGAGCATTAAATACTATTTTTGCTCTAGTGTCATGCACATCCGTCAAAAAACACGTTGCTAGGTATGTAATCCAATCAAGCACTTATGGGATGCGCGTGCCGCTTTGCATATAAGTCTATTCCACCTAGTTGAAGGTGTGTGCAAAGTATCGTGCCCATCGGATATGCTTTGTATGGTGGATCGAGCATTAAATACCATTTTTGCCTTAGTGCCATGCACATCCGTAAAAAAACACGCTACTAGGTGTGTTATCTGACCAATTACTTATCGGATGGGTGTGCCTCATTGCGAACATTTCAATACCACCTAGGTTGAGGCATACGAAAAGTTTTGTGCCCATCGGATATGCTTTGCATGGTCGATCGAGCATTAAATACTATTTTTGCTCTAGTGTCATGCACATCCGTCAAAAAACACGCTTCTAGGTATGTTATCCGATCAAGAACTTATGGGATGGGCGTGCCACTTTGCATGTAAGTCGATTCCACCTAGTTGAAGGTGTGTGCAAAGTATTGTGCCCATCGGATATGCTTTGCATTGTCGATCAAGCATAAAACACCGTTTTTATCTTAGTGTCATGCACATTCGTAAAAAAACGCAGTCCTAGATGTGTTATTCAAACTAGTACTTATCGGATAAGGGCTCCAATTTGCATGCAAGTCCGTTTCCAGTAGGTTGAGGTGTGTGCAAAGTATTGTCACCATCGGATATGATTTGCATGGTTGATCACGCATTATACACCGTTTTTTTCCTAGTGGTATGCACATCCGCAAAAAAACACGCCCTTAGGTATGTTATCTGACCAAGTACTTATCGGATGGGTGTGCCTCTTTGACAACATTTTAATACCACCTAGGTTGAGGTATGAGAAAAGTATTATGCCCATCGGATATGCTTTGCATGGTCGATCGAGCAGTATATACCATTTTTGCCTTAGTGCCATGCACATCCGTAAAAAAACACGCTCCTAGGTGTGTTATCCGATCAAGCACTTATGCGATGGGAATGCCACTTTGCATGTAAGTCAATTCCACCTAGTTGAAAGTGTGTGAAAAGTATTGTGCCCATCAGATATCCTTTGCATGGTCAATCGAGTATTAAATACTATTTTTACTCTAGTGTCATGCACTTCCGTCAAAAAACACGCTGCTAGGTATGTTATCCAATCAAGCACTTATGGGATGGGTGTGCCACTTTGCATGTAAGTTGATTCCACCTAGTTGAAGGTGTGTGCAAAGTATTGTGCCCATCGGATATTCTTTGCATTGTCGATCAAGCATAAGACACCGTTTTTGCCTTGGTGTCATGCACAACTATGAAAAAACACGGTCCTAGGTGTATTATTCAAACTAGTACTTATCGGATAAGGGCTCCAATTTGCATGCAAGTCCGTTTCCACTAGGTTGAGGTGTAAAGTATTGTCACCATCGGATATGATTTGCATGGTTGATCACGCATTATACACTGTTTTTTCCCTAGTGGTATGCACATCCGCAAAAAAACACGCCCTTAGGTATGTTATCTGACCAAGTGCTTATCGGATGGGTGTGCCTCTTTGACAACATTTTAATACGACCTAAGTTGAAGTATAGGAAAAGTATTTTACCCATTGGATATGCTTTGCATGGTCGATCGAGCATTAAATACCATTTTTGCCTTAGTGCCATGCACATCCGTAAAAAAACACGCTGCTAGGTGTGTTATCTGATCAAGCACTTATGCGATGGGAATGCCACTTTGCATGTAAGTCAATTCCACCTAGTTGAAGGATCGTGCCAATCGCGGATATGCTTTGCATGGTCGATCGAGCATTAAATACCATTTTTGCCTTAGTGCCATGCACATCCGTTAAAAAACACACTTCTACGTTTGTTATCTGATCAAGCACTTATGCGATGGGCGTGCCACTTTTCATGTAAGTCAATTCCACCTAGTTGAAGGTGTGTGCAAAGTATTGTGCCCATTGAATATGCTTTGCATGGTCGATCGACCATTAAATACTATTTTTGCTCTAGTTTCATGCACATCCGTAAAAAAAACACGCTGATAGGTATGTTATCCAATCAAGCACTTATGGGATGGGCGTGCCACTTTGCATGTAAGTCAATTCCACCTAGTTAAAGGTATGTACAAAGTATTGTGCCCATCAGGATATGCTTTGCATGGTTGATCGAGCATTAAATACCATTTTTGCCTTAGTGCCATGCACATCTGTAAAAAAATACGCTGCTAGGTGTGTTATCTGATCAAGCACTTATGCGATGGGCGTGCCACTTTGCATGTAAGTTAATTCCACCTAGTTGAAGGTGTGTGCAAAGTATTGTGCCCATCGGATATGCTTTGCATTGTCGATCAAGCATAACACACTGTTTTTGCCTTAGTGTCATGCACAACCATATAAAAACACGGCCATAGGTGTGTTATTCAAATAAATACTTATCAGATGAGGCCTCCACTTTGCACGCAAGTCCGTTTTAACTACGTTGAGGTGCGTGCAAAGTATTGTCACCATCCGATATGATTTACATGGTCGATCACGCATTATACACCGTTTTTTCCCTAGTGGCATGCACATTCGCAAAAAAACACGCCCTTAGGTATGTTATCTGACCAAGTACTTATCAGATGGGTGTGCCTCTTTGACAAAATTTTAATACAACCTAAGTTGAGGTATAGGTAAAGTATTATGCCCATCAGATATGCTTTGCATGGTCGATCGAGCATTAAATTCCATTTTTGCCTTAGTGCCATGCACATCCGTTAAAAAAACACGCTGCTAGGTGTGTTATCCGATCAAGCACTTATGCGATGGGAATGCCACTTTGCATGTAAGTCAATTCCACTTAGTTGAAGGTGTGTGCAAAGTATCGTGCCCATCGAATATGCTTTGCATGGTCGATCGAGCATTAAATTCCATTTTTGCCTTAGTGCCATGCACATCCGTAAAAAAACACGCTGCTAGGTGTGTTATCTGATCAAGCACTTATGCGATGGGCGTGCCACTTTGCATGTAAGTGAATTCCACCTAGTTAAAGGTATGTGCAAAGTATTGTGCCCATCGGATATGCTTTGCATGGTGGATCAAGCATTAAATACCATTTTTGCCTTAGTGCCATGCACATCCGTAAAAAAACACGCTGCTAGGTGTGTTATCTGATCAAGCACTTATGCGATGGGCGTGCCACTTTGCATGTAAGTTAATTCCACCTAGTTGAAGGTGTGTGCAAAGTATTGTGCCCATCGGATATGCTTTGCATTGTCGATCAAGCATAACACACTGTTTTTGCCTTAGTGTCATGCACAACCATATAAAAACACGGCCATAGGTGTGTTATTCAAATAAATACTTATCAGATGGGGCCTCCACTTTGCACGCAAGTCCGTTTTAACTATGTTGAGGTGCGTGCAAAGTATTGTCACCATCGGATATGATTTACATGGTCGATCACGCATTATACACCGTTTTTTCCCTAGTGGTATGCACATTCGCAAAAAAACACGCCCTTAGGTATGTTATCTGACCAAGTACTTATCGGATGGGTGTGCCTCTTTGACAACATTTTAATACAACCTAAGTTGAGGTATAGGTAAAGTATTATGCCCATCGGATATGCTTTGCATGGTCGATCGAGCATTAAATTCCATTTTTGCCTTAGTGCCATGCACATCCGTAAAAAAACACGCTGCTAGGTGTGTTATCCGATCAAGCACTTATGCGATGGGAATGCCACTTTGCATGTAAGTCAATTCCACTTAGTTGAAGGTGTGTGCAAAGTATCGTGCCCATCGGATATGCTTTGCATGGTCGATCGAGCATTAAATTCCATTTTTGCCTTAGTGCCATGCACATCCGTAAAAAAACACGCTGCTAGGTGTGTTATCCGATCAACACTTATGCGATGGGAATTCCACTTTGCATGTAAGTCAATTCCACTTAGTTGAAGGTGTGTGCAAAGTATCGTGCCCATCGGATATGCTTTGCATGGTCGATCGAGCATTAAATTCAATTTTTGCCTTAGTGCCATGCACATCCGTAAAAAAACACGCTGCTAGGTGTGTTATCTGATCAAGCACTTATGCGATGGGAATGCCACTTTGCATGTAAGTCAATTCCACTTATTTGAAGGTGTGTGCAAAGTATCGTGCCCATCGGATATGCTTTGCATGGTCGATCGAGCATTAAATTCCATTTTTGCCTTAGTGCCATGCACATCCGTAAAAAAACACGCTGCTAGGTGTGTTATCTGATCAAGCACTTATGCGATGGGCGTGCCACTTTGCATGTAAGTCAATTCCACCTAGTTAAAGGTATGTGCAAAGTATTGTGCCCATCGGATATGCTTTGCATTGTCGATCGAGCATAACACACTGTTTTTGCCTTAGTGTCATGCACAACCATATAAAAACACGGCCATAGGTGTGTTATTCAAATAAATACTTATCAGATGGGGCCTCCACTTTGCACGCAAGTCCATTTTAACTACGTTGAGGTGCGTGCAAAGTATTGTCACCATCGGATATGATTTGCATGGTTGATCACGCATTATACATCATTTTTTTCCTAATGACATGCACATTCACAAAAAAACACGCCATTAGGTGTGTTATCTGACCAAGTACTTATCGGATGGGTGTGCCTCATTGAGAACATTTCAATACCACCTAGGTTGAGGCGTACGAAAAGTTTTGTGCCCATCGGATATCCTTTCCATGGTCTATCGAGCATTAAATTCTATTTTTACTCTAGTGTCATGCACATCCGTCAAAAAACACGTTTCTAGGTATGTTATAGGATCAAGCACTTATGGGACGGGCATGCCACTTTGCATGTAAGTCGATTCTACCTAGTTTTGAAGGTGTGTGCAAAGTATTGTGCCCATCGGATATGATTTGCATTGTCGATCAAGCATAAAACACCGTTTTTATCTTAGTGTCATGCACATTCGTAAAAAAACGCAGTCCTAGATGTGTTATTCAAACTAGTACTTATCGGATGGGGGCTCTAGTTTGCACGCAAGTCCGTTTCAACTAGTTTGAGGTGCGTGCAAAGTATTGTCACCTTCGGATATGATTTGCATGGTTGATCAAGCATAACACACCGTTTTTGCCTTAGTGTCATGCACAATCATATAAAAACACGGCCATAGGTGTGTTATTCAAATAAGTACTTATCAGATGGGGGCTCCACTTTGAACGCAAGTCCGTTTTAAGTACATTGACGTGCGTGCAAAGTATTGTCACCATCGGATATGATTTGCATGGTCGATCACGCATTATACACCATTTTTTCCCTAGTGGTATGCACATCTGCAAAAAAACACGCCCTTGGGTATGTTATCTGACCAAGTACTTATCGGATGGATGTGCCTCTTTGACAACATTTTAATAACAATTAGGTTGAGGTATAGGAAAAGTATTATGCCCATCGGATATGCTTTGCATGGTCGATCGAGCATTAAATACCATTTTTGCCTTAGTGCCATGCACATCCGTAAAAAAACACGCTGCTAGGTGTGTTATCCGATCAAGCACTTATGCGATGGGAATGCCACTTTGCATGTAAGTCAATTCCACCTAGTTGAAGGTGTGTGCAAAGTATCGTGCCCATCGGATATTCTTTGCATGGTCGATCGAGCATTAAATTCCATTTTTGCCTTAGTGCCATGCACATTCGTAAAAAAACACACTGCTAGGTGTGTTATCTGATCAAGCACTTATGCGATGGGCGTGCCACTTTGCATGTAAGTCAATTACACCTAGTTGAAGGTGTGTGCAAAGTATCGTGCCCATCGGATATGCTTTGCATTGTCGATCAAGCATAACACACCGTTTTTGCCTTAGTGTCATGCACAACCATATAAAAACACGGCCATAGGTGTGTTATTCAAATAAATATTTATCATATGGGGGCTCCACTTTGCACGCAAGTCCGTTTTAACTACGTTGAGGTGCGTGCAAAGTATTGTCACCATCGGATATGATTTGCATGGTCGATCACGCATTATACATCATTTTTTTCCTAATGACATGCACATTCACAAAAAAACACGCCATTAGGTGTGTTATCTGACCAAGTACTTATCGGATGGGTGTGCCTCATTGAGAACATTTTAATACCACCTAGGTTGAGGCGTATGAAAAGTTTTGTGCCCATCGGATATCCTTTGCATGGTCTATCGAGCATTAAATACTATTTTTACTCTAGTGTCATGCACATCCGTCAAAAAACACGTTTCTAGGTATGTTATAGGATCAAGCACTTATGGGATGGGCATGCCACTTTGCATGTAAGTCGATTCTACCTAGTTGAAGGTGTGTGCAAAGTATTGTGCCCATCGGATATGCTTTGCATTGTCGATCAAGCATAAAACACCATTATTGCCTTAGTGTCATGCATAATCGTCAAAAAACACGATCGTAGGTGTATTTTTCGAACAAGTACTTATCGGATGGGGATGCCACTTTGCACACAAGTCAATACTGCCTAGGTTGAGGAACGTGTAAAGTCTTGTGTCCATTGGATATGCTTTGCATAGTCTGTCTCACATGATACACCATTTTGTTCCTAGTGTTATGCACAATCGTCATAAAATACATAGGAGGTGTGTTATCCGAACAAGTACTTATGAGATGGGTGCACCACTTTGTATGCAAGTCAATAAGACCTAGGTTGAGGAGTGTACAAAGTTTTATGCCCATTGGAGAAATGTAGATGCGATAATATTAGAAAATTCTCGGTATATGTATATGTGTGTGTGTGTGTGGCAAACAATTTTGGCACAAAGTGAACACCTAGTGCACAAATTATGCACTTCATACCTTGAGTAAATAAGCTTGTTGATGAGGATAAATATACCCTTGAATAAAAGCACAGTTGTTGTATGACCACAATAGGATCGCTTTGACACCTGTGATTTTGCCCATATGTAAGTTTACAAATAGTATAAAAAATCATGTAATAATATATTAATAGTTTGCAAATGTGTATAGCAAGTGAGTAATGGGAAGTGGAAGTGGGAATGAGGAGGGAGGAGTGGAATAGGATAGGGAGTAATGGGAAGTGGAAGTGAGAGTGGGGAGGGAAGAATGGAATGGGAGAGGGGAAGGTAATAGGGGAGTAGGCTAATAAGGGAGTGAAATGAGTGAGGAAGTTAATAGGGGATGAAAAAGAGGAGGGTGAGATGGGGAAATATGGGATTTTGGAAAATGGGACGTGGTGGAAATGTGGGATGGGAGTGATGGCAATGGGGAGGAAGAAGAAATGGATGGATGGGAGGGAGAGGGGGAGTAATGGGAGCCAATGGGAGAGGAGATAAATGAAAAGCCAATAGGAGAGAGGGGAGGAATGGAAAGCCAATAGGAGAGGAGGAGGAAAACCTAATTTTTCTTATATATAGTCTTCCTTCATTCATTCTTTCTCCCCTCATTTCATTCAAGCAAGAAAGCAAGGACGATCAAGAGAGCAAGGAAGGAAGAGCAAGAAAGCAAGAAAGAGCAAACTTACAAACTGTTTCCAGGTACTTGCAAACTTTTTTTTCTAGTTTCTTTTTTAAAATTTGAAGAGAGAGAAATTAGAGAGAGAAAGGTTCAGGGGAGGGGAGGGAGGAGGAAGGGAGGGGAGGAAGAGGGTGGGACGGGAGGGAGGAGGAAGGGAGGGGAAGAAGGGGCGAAGAGGGAGGTGGGTGTGAGGGTGGGAGGGGAGGCTGGCGCGGCGGGTGGGAGGGAAGCGGGTGGGTGCAGAGGGGAGGCTGAGAGGAGGAGGGGGGAGCGGCTGAGAGGGGGAGGGGGGGGCGCAGCTGAGAGGAGGGGGGAGCGGCTGAGAGGGGGAGGGAGGGGGGCGCGGCTGAGGGGGGGAGGGGGGGGAGGGTGAAGAGGGGGGGCTGGCGGCCGCGGCCGCCAGCCAAGGAGGGTGAGGGAGCGGCTGAAGGGGGGGAGGGGGGGAGGAGGGGGAGGGGGGGGGCGCGGTGAAGAGGGGGGGCTGGCGGCCGCGGCCGCCAGCCCGGGAGGGTGGGGGAGCGGCTGAGGGGGGGAAGGGGGGGTGGGGGAGGGGTTGCGAAAGGGGGGGGGGCGGGTGAAGAGGGGGGGAGAGGGGGAGGGAGGGGGGCGCGGCTGAGGGGGGGAGGGGGGGGGCGCGGTGAAGAGGGGGGGCTGGCGGCCGCGGCCGCCAGCCCGGGAGGGTGGGGGAGCGGCTGAGGGGGGGAAGGGGGGGTGGGGGAGGGGTTGCGAAAGGGGGGGGGCGGGTGAAGAGGGGGGGACTGGGTGAGAGGAGGGGGGGGGGCTGGCGGCCGCGGCCGCCAGCCAGGGTGGGTTCCGAAAGGGGGGGGGAGAGCGAAGAGAGAGGGACTGGGCGAGAGGAGGGGGGGGGCTGGCGGCCGCGGCCGCCAGCCCAGGGAGAGAGGAGAGGGGGTTGCGAAGGGGTTGGGTGAGAGGAGAGGGGGGGGGGCTGGGTGAGAGGAGGGGGGGGGCTGGCGGCCGCGGCCGCCAGCCAGGGAGGGTGGTGAAGGGGGGACGGGTGGGTCGCGAAGGGGGGGGGGGGAGTGAAGACCCCCCTGGGTGAGAGGGGGGGAGGGGGCTGGCGGCCGCGGCCGCCAGCCAGGGAGGGTCAAGGGGGGGGATGGGTGGGTTGGGAAGGGGGGGCGGGAGTGTGAGGGGGGGGGGGTGGGTGAGAGGAGGGGGGGGGGCTGGCGGCCGCGGCCGCCAGCCTAGGGAGAGAGGAAGGAGAGGGGGGGGGGGCTGGGTGAGAGGGGGGGGGGCTGGCGGCCGCGGCCGCCAGCCAGGGAGCGTGAAGGGGGGGGGGTGGGTTGGGAAGGGGGGGGGGAGGGTGAAGAAAGAGGAGGGGGGGGAGGGGTGGGCGGTGGGTGAGAGGGGGGGGGGGGGCTGGCGGCCGCGGCCGCCAGCCCAGGGAGAGAGGAGAGGGGGGGGCTGGGTGAGAGGAGGGGGGAGAGAGGAGAGGGGGGGGGGGGCTGGCGGCCGCGGCCGCCAGCCAGGGAGGGTGAAGGGGGGGGAGGGGTGGGGGGTGGTGAGAGGAGGGGGGGGGCTGGCGGCCGCGGCCGCCAGCCTAGGGAGAGAGGAAGGAGAAGGGGGGGGGACTGGGTGAGAGGAGGGAGGGGGGGGCTGGCGGCCGCGGCCGCCAGCCAGGGAGCGGGATGGGTGGGTTGGGAAGGGGGGGGAGGGTGAAGAGGGGGAGGGGCTGGGTCAGAGGAGGGGGGGGGGGGCTGGCGGCCGCGGCCGCCAGCCCAGGGAGAGAGGAGAGGGGGGGGGCTGGGTGAGAGGAGGGGGGAGAGAGGAGAGGGGGGGGGGGGCTGGCGGCCACGGCCGCCAGCCAGGGAGGGTGAAGGGGGGGGATGGGTGGGTTGCGAAGGGGGGGGGGGGTCGGTGAGAGGAGGGGGGGGGGGCTGGCGGCCGCGGCCGCCAGCCCAGGGAGTGAGGAGAGGGGGGGGCTGGCGGCCAGCCCCAGGGAGGGCGGAGGGGGAGCTGGGTGAGAGGAGGGGGGGTCGCCAAGGAAGGACGGAGGGGGGGCCAAAGGGAGAGTGGGGAAGAGGGTGGAAAGGTTGGGGGGGTCGCCAAGGGGGGTGGGAAAAAGGGAGGAAGGTTAAAAGGGGGTAGGGGGAAAAAGGGGTAGGGGAGGAAGAGGTTAGGCGACGGGAGAGGGGAAGGGTAGCAAGAAGGGAGAGGGATTTTGGGGAAGGAGGGAGAGCGGAGGGAAGGGAGGAGTTTTGGCGGCGGAGGAAGGGGAGGGGAGGGAAGGAGGTTGGAGGAGAGGATTGGGTCGAGGGATGGATGGAGGGAAGGAGAGCAGAGAGAGGAGAGAGAGAGAAGGAGAGAGAGAGATGGGAGAGGAGGATTTGACTTACTATCACGAGCAAGAACGAAAAATAAGATTTGACTTACGAGAAGAATGAAAAGGACGTACGAGAATGAAAAGGACTGACATGAAAAGGACTTACGAGAATGAAAAGGACTTACAAGAATCGAGAAGAATGTTGAAGAAAGTATCAAGAAGAATGTTGAACATAAATTTGAATTCAAAAGGAACGTATAAGAAGAAAGTATAAGAAGAATGTTGAACACAAATTTGAATTCAAATTTATAATGAATTCAAATTTCCCTCTCTTTTTTGAAAATTCAAATTTATGTGTAGGAGTGGACTAGTTTTAACTCTCTCCTCGTTTCATTGAAGCAACCAAGAGCGGAAGAGAAAGGATAAGCCGAGCCTTACTTTTTTCACTTTTTCCAGGTACTTGCATTCTTTTTTATTCGTCTTGTAATTCTATTTCTTTACTTACAATTCTTTTCAATTAGTTTCTTGTTAAGGTTTTTGAGTTCTATTTCTTAAAATTCGTATTGTAATTCTTTTTCTTTACTTATAATTCTTTTTCAATTAGTTTATTCTTAAAGTTTTTGAGGAGGGTGGTCTTTTAGAAGGCATTACAATTCTTTTTAAATTAGTTTCTTATTTGAGTTTTTGAGTTCTATTTTAATTAGTTTTTTATTTATATTCGAGTTTGTAAATTTGAGAAATGGGAGAATAGGGAGGGAGGGAAAGAGAGAAATTAAGAGAGAGAAGAGGGGCTCCTTAAGAGAGGGAGAGAGAGAGAGAGAGATTCACACAGAGAAGAGGGGCTCCTTAAATGAGAGAGAAGAGTAGGGAGGGAAAGAAAGAGAGAGGAGAGAGGCGGAGAGAGATTAAGAGAGAGAAGAGTAGGGAGGGAAAGAAAGAGAGAGGAGAGAGGCGGAGAGAGATTAAGAGAGAGAAGCTGGTAAAGAGAGAGGAGAGAGGGGGAGAGAGATTAAGAGAGAGAAGCTGGTAAAGAGAGAGGAGAGAGGGGGAGAGAGATTAAGAGAGAGAAGCGGGTCTCTTGGGGGCCGTGGCTACTTGAGGGAGGGAGAGAGTAGGGAGAGAGAGGGAGAGAGAAAGAGAGAGAGGGAGAGAGAGAAAGAGAGAGAGGGAGAGAGAGAGAAAGTTTATGGGAATGAAACGTGGCGAGAGGAGAGAGGAAAAGAGAGAGAGAGAGAGAAGAGAAGAGGGAGAGAGAGGGAGAGAGAGAGAGAGAGAGAGAGAGAGAGGGAGAGAGAGAGAGAGAGGAATGAAACTTCTGTGCTAGAGGGAGAGAGAGGGAGAGAGAGAATAAGTGGGATGAGGATAGAGAGAAAAATACTTAAGAGTTGTCAAAGAGAGAGAGAGAGAGATTAAGAGAGAGAATGAGGTGTCTTGACTATGACTACAAGGAGATTTAGGAGGAGAGAGAGAGAGAGAGAGAAAGTAAAGAGAGTTTTATATATTTACATCTTTTATATTATATTTTTAAATGAGAGAGAAGAGTAGGGAGAGAAAGAAAGAGAGAGGAGAGAGAGGGAGAGAGATTAAGAGAGAGAAGCCGGTCTCTTGGGGACCTTGGCTTCTCTTGGGGACCGTGGCTCCTTGAGGGAGGGAGAGAGTAGGGAGAGAGAGGGAGAGAGAGAGAAAGAGAGAGAGGGAGAGAGAAAGAGAGAGAGGGAGAGAGAGGGAGAGAGAGAGAGGAATGAAAAATACTTAAGAGTTATAGAGAGAGAGAGAGAGATTAAGAGAGAGAATGAGGTGTCTTGACTATGGCTGCAAAGAGATTTAGGAGTAGAGAGAGAGAGAGAGAGAGAGAGAGAGAGAGAGAGAGAAAGTAAAGAGAGTTTTATATATTTACATACTTTATATTATACTTTTAAAAAATTATAAAAGAGTGAATTTATGGTTTGTTTTGAAAGTGAGATAATGTTTTTATATATATTCATCTTTTAAATTGAAAAATGTTAACTTTTCTTTAGATACTTGTTCTTTATTTATATCACATGCAGGTTTAGCCTCTACATCACAACCCCTTCTTTTGCATATTTAAGCCTCTTAAACCCCAGCACATTAAAATGAACACAGAAAAAGAAATTATTTATTGCTTTTCTTCGCTTCGACGGTTGGTTTAGCATAGTTTAGCATAGATTAGATTGCCTTAGAGGAGAGACAATTCTCCAAGTTGCCAATCGAAGCCATGCTCAAATTTTTCTAACTAGTTCCTATTCGTTGTCAGTCCCTTCGCTCACATGCGGTTTAACACTCATAACATGCTATTAAATAAGACCTTTTACCATTTACCAAGAAGTTTATCAGTGGGCAGATTGCATGAGCAGATATCAGTGGACAGATTGCATGAGCAGATATCAGTGGACAGATTGCATATATCAGTGGACAGATTACATGTCATGGGACATATTGGAGCTTGATGATTATTGGTTATTTTTATTGCATTTGTATAAATATTTAAGCTCATTTATTGTTATAAAAATCCTTGTAAAGCCTTTTATGCTATTTTTTACATTTATTGTCATATGAAGCGCCTTGTAATAAACCCGACCATCCCGACCATTCACTAATTAACGAGTATCAGTGGGATGCATAAGTGGATATCATGTGGGCTGCATAAGTGGATATCAGTGGAACAGTTTTTAGTGGATAGATTGCAACAGTTGGGTATCAGTGCTCAGATATCAATGTATGGACAGATTACATGAATCTTCACGAAGATTGAAGCTTTATCACTAGACGATATTTTATATTACTTGTAAAGCTTTATTGGCTAATTCTTTTACATTTGTACAAATATTTAAGCCTTGTAAAGCCTTTTAGGCTATTTCCCACATTTATTGCCATATGAAGCCTTGTAAAGCCTTTTGGGCTATTTTCCACATTTATTGTATCAAGGGTTGTATATTGTACTTTACTTGTATGTATCTAAATTCTTCATTATCTTTTCTTGTAGGATTATGGAGCAATCAGCTAATGTGATGGCTATGCTAGATGACTCTGAGATCAGAGAATGGGTTTCTGATGTCACTTTGAATTTCAAAGGAAAGGAATATAGCCCCAATGGCTTTGGTAGGTGGACTCGATATCACATGGGTAGAAGAGCCTGGTTTCTTCATCAAAAGGAAAAGAGACTCTTTCTACTTATGTCAAAAAGGGAGTTCAATGGTGTTGAAGATCCATGGGATGCTACTTTCTTCAAAAAAGATATGACTTCAAGCCTTGTAGTAGGCATAATAATTCAGCGAAAAGACACCTTTGTGGATATTTTAACAAAGAGTTCAGATCCTGAAGTTGGCGGTATGCATTTTATTGTGTCAAGGAGAGACGCAAAGACCTTTGTGATGCCTCCTCCTCAACCATCAAAGTTTCCAGAGTTGCAAAGGGCATTGGAGACTCTTTCATATACTTGGGAGCAATTTCCTAGTGTGGTGGCAAAAAGGATGCATGCAAAGATAATGCTTGAATACTTTCAGGATGCAGAATATGCTCTCCATATGCAAGAATCATCACATGAAGGAGATCAAAAAGCTCAGACTTCAATGCAGGGACAAGAAGAACAGGCACACTGTCACAAACCTGTAGAACATGAGCGCAAACTTGTAGAGCCAGAAATGGTGAATGTAACTAAGGATGATGAAAAACAAGCCTTGAGTGCACGGGAATTAGCAAAAATTGAAGAAGATCAAGGTCGATCCACTGCAGTTATGCTAGAAGCTCTTGCTAGCAAGCCACGACGTGAAATGCAAAAGGCTAGTACTGCAAGAGCCACGGTTCCAAGCAGTAAGAAAAGACATCGTCCCACTGTAGAGAAAGATAATGTGGATGAAAAACGGTCAAAAAAAGAGAAAGATGAAGAAGACTCAGAATCCGAGGCTGAAGATGATCAAGATGAACTCACATCAATTAAAAATCTTAATCTGCGTCTTAATGAAGCAGTTACAGATGATGATGTGGGATATATCTGGGGTCAAAGGACGTGGTTTGTGAATGCCAAAGATGTCGAAGCTGCAGCTCTGTTTACTAATAGCCGAAGCCTTGATATATCTTATGCAATGCAAATATACGAGGCTTTGAGAGATGGCAAGAAACCTGTGGCAAGTAATGTGGTCTTGCGCCCAATAATGTTTTGTCCAACCAAAAATAGTTTTCTGGATCAAATAACATTTACAGGGCCTACACATTTCGAGGAGATCTTCAGTCAATTCTTTAAAAACACTCTAAAAAATATTCCACATGAACGAGGCGAAGAGGCACAAGGAGAGAATATGCTAAAGGAAGTCAAGAAGGAATTTCTCCTTCATTGCAGATTCCAGCCCATTGATGGTCAACATTGGGCTTATGCTTGTAATCAGATCGCAAGGGAAGCAAAGGAGGGCAAAAGACTCACTCCAGAACAATTTGTAAAGATAAGCTCATTCCATTATTATCCTGCAACGATCTGTATATTCAAGCATGAGATTAAGTATTTGATTGAGTCCGAAAGACTTAATCATTATGTCCATGGAAAGCGTAAGATATCCTCAACATCAGAGGTCTTACAGAAGGCAAGGGTGATATGGACAACATTTGGTTCCCCAAATCCTGATTTGAAGCGAAAGGTCACAAAAGCAGACGCCGACACACTCACAAACTTTTATACTTCTTTGAGTGCAGTTGTGCCTAGGGGAACCCAAGAGCGGGAAGAAAGTATGACAAGCCTCAAGGTGGTGAGGGACAGATATGCCGACTATACTTCTATCATCTTTCGTCCTGTTGAAGTGTTCAATGAGATGCTTGAAACGTGCATTGCTTGTGAGCGTGGACAGCTGACCTATGAAGCTCCTTTGTTTATCTCCGGCAAGTCAAAGGTAATGGATAAGAAGGAGTTGACGGCAAGGATGTGGAGGCCTGTAAAGTACTTACCTGATAAGTATGCATCCATGCCAGCACAAAGAATTTTAAAGAAAGAATGGTTTTTTGGAAAAAAAGACAAAGACCACTGCATGGAAGAATGCATCAATGTACAGGTGAGGCGTGATGCAGTGCATAGTGCCATCAAGTATTTGCTGTCAGAGAAACAAATTCCACTTACTCATTGCAACATTGACTATAATGTGGTGAAGCATATAGCTTCTTTGTCAACACCCAAGGTAAAGCTATGGGCCAACAGATGGATTAAAAAGGATGAAGATGGGTCGGAAATAGTAACCTCTTATATGAGAAAAGAGATCCCACAACAGGTGGTTGCATATGTGGAAAGATTAATCAGCGAGATAAGAATGCCAACAGATATGCACCAAAGCTTTCAATTCAATGTAGAGGTTACGGCAGAGTCTGGAAAGCTTGTCAACTTCAGGGGAGTCTCAGAAGATGACTTCTTTAAGAATGAGTCAGCATGGGATAAGCCACAACTATTCTTTATCAATGAAGTTTCTAGCGATGATATCCATAACTTCATTGATAGAATAGTATATACCACCATTAGCAAAGTGGCGATTTGTAACATTGTCATATTTGTTGATAAAAAAGACAAAGAAGCCATGCAGGTTACTCTAGAGCGAGCATATTCATCAGATTTGAAGATCTATAGTGGTGTTTATGCAGCAAAGAGAGGCAAGAGAGAATGTGGCATAGCGATTCAAACTCTTGAATCATTCTTTCTATGTATGCAGAGTCCCAACCCTGATCACTCTTTACAAAAGAACATAAGAGGGAATTCAAATAATTTGAGATTGATGCTAGAAGAGCAAGATATTCCCAGGTCCATACATTATCAGAAAAACAACTACGGAAGTCCTGCAAAAAGTGGGAGTCTCTTGCTTACCATGATGGAGAATTTGCTGCCGGCAGGTTGGGAGGTCACCTTGTGCAGGATGGGATATTTATTTGAGGATCTCCTAAGAAAAGGCAACTCCACCAATATTATTGAAAATAAGCATTTCATGGCCTATTTCCAGCTTCAAGCAGATCTAACCACAGGCTATGAAAAAGAGATAGACCACAAGGACACCGATGACATGGATGATTACCTTGAAGATCATAATGTCCCAGTTGTTAATGATGAAAAGATGGACTTACATGACCCATTCACAGAGAGGTTGGTGGATGAAGACAAATATGATGATGCCCTCTTTGATAATTATGGCTCGCAGGGTTATGAAAAAAGGCCACTACGACAATACTTAGCGGTATGAACTCTCTATTTCTCAACTAAATACAATTTTTTAAATAAGATTTAAATTTAAAGATAATGACTCTAATCTCTCATATTTATTTACAGGCAATAGAGGGAGAAGAAATGGATGAAGTCAATACGGAGGCACTCCCTTCCACTTCAACAATGCAACCACCTCTAAATTTGATTGAAAAATCAAATTTAGCTGCATTAGATAAAATGGAGAGCTCATTTCAAGTTAAGATCGTTTTGAAACGAGAACCTCAGTATTTAAGCTTTGGTAGAGAGGAGGTTTCAATCCTCTCCAATCCTTTAAAAGAGGTTAATGACAATGTTATCTTGGCCATTCTCAGGTAATGTTTATTTATTTATTGCTACTTCAATAAGCTAACATTTGTTTATTTATTCACAGTTCAGTTATATATCAGTTTCCTAGTGTAGAATGCAAATCAATTCTATGAGCTAATGTTTGTTTATTTCTTGGTGCAGTGTAGTTATTTCTCAACTTCCTAGTACAGTGCAGCATCGTGTCTACATGCTCGATGCTCTCCTTTCTTCTATTCTTAGCTCTCCTCAAAAGACTATAGAAGATGTCTGTACCTGGTTAAGCCCTTTGAATTTAGATGGGGTGCGAGTCATCTTAATGCCTTATCATGAGGCGTAAGTATCAACTCTAACCTTATTTTTACTATTTCTTTGGCAAGTTTGTGTAAAACAATAATCATTTTTATTCTGGTCGTGTAGCTCACATTGGAGTCTGATCTTCTGGGACCTTGAACTCAACCATTTATGGTTTGTGAATTCAATAGAAGGCTATCATGCCAACTCCCCAAGGTAATTATTCTCTTAATATTTTAGATACTTTCTTATTTTGTATCTTATGATCATGACATATTAATATATTTCATATGTCATGCTGGACAGTGCTGCATAATCTGCTGTCAGAACAACCACGGAGCAACAAGATCAAGTAGAATTCAAAAGACGTCTGCCAGTGGAGCAAAAAGATGGACACAGTTGTGGGTGGAGAGTCGCCTACAACTGCATGTTGTTTCTTAGAGAGATTTTTGATCTGGAGTTACCAGTCAAAATGGAATCATATACAGAAGCTGATCTGCTAGCATTTCGGGCTGAGAGTATTCAGCATCTAATTACTACCATTGGGAAACAACATGAAAATATGACTACATTGCAGCATGTATAAAACCTTATCTTTATACTTGTATACTTGTTCCAGCCTTTAAGTGGGATGTATAAATCTCATAACTTTTTTATATTTTCCTCCAAAAGGAGAAGAGAATGAGTTTAATGAAAGCATACTATCTTTATACTTTTATAATTATTTAAACCATTAATTTTATTTGGGATGTATAAATCTCATAACTTGTCTAATGAAAGCATGCTATCTTTATACTTCTATGATTATTTAAACCATTATTTTTATTTGGGATGTGTAAATCTCATAACTTTTTAAATTTTTCATCCAAGAGAAGGAGAGACTCACTCTAATGAAAGCGTGTATGAAACCTTTTTAAATTTTTGCTCCAAGCAGAGGAGAGACTTACACTAATGAAAGCATATATGAAACCTTATCTGCTTGTTTAAGCCTTTATTTGGGATGTGTACATCGCATAACTTTTTTATATTTTTATGGCAGAAGGAGGATATGGAGGACATAGCAAGTGAAGAAGAATACGATGTAGACTACTCCCTCAATAAGATGAGTCATAAAAATATGAATCTATTGGAGCAGATTGGAAGTTCATTCACTGCTATGTTGTTAATTCGACAACAACCTCATTTTTTTGAATTTGGTGAAGAAGAGATTTCAATCCTCTTGAATCCTAAGAATGAGGTTAATGTCAAAGTCATTACAACCATCCTCAGGTTTGATGCAGCCTTTTCCTTGGCTTTATACTTTGCTTATTTTGATTAAACCCAAGAAGCTAATACTTTTTTTTTAAATATAGCAATGTTATAGCAAATTTTCCGCAAAATATACAAAGCGTTTCATATATGCTCGATCCTCGTATTTCGGAAGTGCTTATCAACAAAGAAGAAACCATAGAGAATGTTTGCAAGTGGTTGAAGCACATTCCTATGAATGACGCACGAGTTATTTTTACAGCATATTATGAGAAGTAAGCATCAAACCCTACTTGTTTTTCCTATTGCATTTGCTAGAATTGTCTCAAACACAGTAATTATTCTTTATTGATAATGCAGCTCACATTGGAGTCTGGTAGTCGTGGACATCCTTGCGAAGAAGTGCTTCTTTGCAAACTCAATGACATCCGTCCATGGCAATGTGTTAGAGTAAGTATAGACTACACTTGTTGTCACTTCTTGACATGTAGATTGATATGCAATGCACATATTCACTGTTGTTATATGTTTTGATATGCAGATCAGCTCGAAAATTAGTAGATGCTATCGACATAGTAATGCGGCAATGTGACTTGGCACAACAAATAGAGTATATAACATGTCAGGTATCACATCAAGATAATAGCCACATCTATAATTGTGGATGGAGGGTGGGCTACAATTGCTTTTTGGTACTTGGTCAAATTTTTGAGATGCAAAATGACACCACACTATCAACATATACGGATTTGCATCTCTATGCATTTATAACATGTACCATTCGAGCAATCATTGATTGCGAAATGAATGCCATCAAAGAGTCAAAGAGGATAGATGACCTCAACTCTACAAACATGGCCTCATTAAAAGAATTGGGAAGCTCTTTTAATGTTAGGGTTATGATTCAACATAGACCTCAGTATCTTGAATTTGGGGGAGAAGAGATTTCAATTCTCTCTAGAGCTTCAAATGAGGTCAATAACAACGTTATGATGGCCATTCTCAGGTTTGATACAAACTTTTTCTCTACTTGATAATTCAATATTTTGATTTAATCTAATAAGCTAATAAGCTAATATTCATTTATTTTGATTAAATCTAATAAGCTAATATTCATTTATTTGTTGGTGCAGTATAGTTATCTCACGATTTGGTAGAGTCGTACAAAATCGTGCGTATATGTTGGATTCCCTCCTTTCTCCTATACTTAGCGATAGCAGAAAGACAATAGCCGATGTTTGTAAATTATTACAGCCTTTACATTTACATGGCGTGCGAGTCCTATTTATGGCATATCATGAGATGTAAGTATCATGGCAACCTTTATTTTCATCTTGTACTGGCAACATTGTGTTAAATAATAATGGTTCTTAATTATTCGTGTAGGGAACATTGGAGTCTGGTGGTTTGGAACCTTGAAGACAACTATTGTTGGTTTGTTAACTCCATTGCAGGCTTTCATGGCTCAGTGCAAACGTAAGTATTCTATTAATCTGTTGTTACTTCTATATTATGTACCTTATGTGATAGATACACTAAGTTTTTTTAATATGTCACGATGAGCAGGTCGATTGAGAAGTTGGTATCTGCTATCAAAGAAACAGGACAGTACAAAGACTCGGTAGACTTCCAAAAGCGTTTAGTAGTAGAGCAGGAAGATGGGCATAGTTGTGGGTGGAGAGTTGCCTACAACTGCATGTTGATTTTCAAAAAATTTTCTCACTTATGCCACAGATCTCATCGGAAGACTCTTTGGAGCTCAAATATTCAGAGGAGGATATACAATTGTTTAGGGCTGAAATCATTCGAGACCTAATTGCTACCATTAGAATACAACGTGCAACTGAAGCAATACCAGAGCTTCCCTTTAAGGAAGAGGAGACTGAGTCTACTATGAAAGCACTGCATACTACAGAAGAAGTAGAGACCCAATGTACACCTACAGCACCACAGCCTCCACTGGAAGCATCAGAAGAGTTGCCACCGCCTCCGCTTGCATTTAAGGAAAGGATACTGAGTCTACTCCGAAAGCACTACATACTACAAAAGAAGTAGAGAACGAGTGTACATCTACAGTACCACAGCCTCCATTGGAAGCGTCCGAAGAGTTGCCAGAGTCTCCACTAGAAGCATCACAAGAGTTGTGATGCATGTATGATGTTGTGTTTGTAGTTTTTGTTGATTATACACCAATTTGTGACTTATTACTTAAGTGGCATAATCATGATATTTATATAATTTCTTTATGCACACAATTTTATGATATGAATGTGTGATGATGTGATTATTTGGAAATAAATCCTTGTGTGATGGGAATTCTGATATGAATATTTGATGATCTAATATTTGTAATATATTTATTTCATGCACACAATTTTATGATATGAATGTGTGATGATGTGATTATTTGAAAATAAATCCTTGTGTGATGAGAATTTTGATATGAATATGTGATGATGTAATATTTGTAATATATTTCTTCATGCACACAATTTTATGATATGAATGTGTGATGATGTGATTATTTGGAAATAAATCCTTGTGTAATGAGAATTTTATTCAGTTGGACAGTCTTCACTCACTTAAAGTAGAGCATTCGCAATGCTTCTCTCACTTTATTCCAACCCTTATCCTTATCATCTCCACTCACTTAAAGTAGAGCATTCAATCTCCACTCGCTTTATTCCAACCCTTATCATAGTGAACACATCGTGCCACTCACTTTATTCCAACCCTTATCCTTATCGTAGTGAACACATCGTGCCTTAGTGCACTTGTATTCTTCTATCCTAGTCTTTCCACAAACACTCTCTTATTTCTTACATCCTAGTCCTTCTGAGTAACTTGTATTCTTCTATCCTAGTCCTTCCGCAAACACTCTCAGAGTCTTCTTTCATCCATCCTGATAACCAAGTATCCTTCTGAGTAACTTGTATTCTTCTATCCTAGTCCTTCCGCAAACACTCTCAGAGTCTTCTTTCATCCATCTTGATAACCAAGTATTCTTCTATCCTAGTTCTTCCACAAACACTCTCTTCTTTCATCCATCCTAGTGCTTCTCACATTAACTTGTATTCTTCTTGTATTCTTCTATCCTAGTCCTTCCGCAAACACTCTCAGAGTCTTCTTTCATCCATCCTGATAACCAAGTATTCTTCTATCATAGTTCTTTTGCAGACACTCTCTTCTTTCTTGCATCCTAGTGCTTCTCATTAACTTGTATTCTTCTATCCTAGTCCTTCCGCAAACACTCTCAGAGTCTTCTTTCATCCATCTTGATAACCAAGTAATCTTCTATCCTAGTTCTTCCTCCGCAGACACTCTCTTCTTTCTTGCATCGTAGTCCATCTCCCTTTCTTTATCATCTCCCCACCCATGGATGTCCTTGGCATTGTCGAAGACGTGGAGTTCAGAATTAACAATCTCAAAGAATGGATTGCTGACCAAGGAGCACAGAGAGAGGCCAGAATTCGACAAGGTTCTCCTTTGACACACATGGAGAGAGAGGAATTTGCTGCACAAAGGCACGCAGAGAGGGAGGAGACTCTCAAGATAGCAGACAGTGAAAGACTTCTAAGACGTATGATAAAAGCACGACAAGATCTATTAGATTTCTTAATTAACCTGCGTTATCGTAGCTCTCGTCATGGGCGATTTGATGCGGATGCTGAGAGAACAATAAGAGCCTCTCAGAGAAATTATAAAGAAACAATTTGTGATTGCTTAAACTTCTTCTTCTCATGTAATTATGTTGAGGATACAACTGTGGAGGCAGTGAAGGATTGGGTTGTTGAGAAGATAAGAGAGACCAATGATGAGATCTTCTAGACTTAGATAAGAGAGACTGTATTAAGGTGTTTTTTGACACCATATGGCTTTGTATTAAGGTGTTTTTTGACACCATATGGCCTTGTATTAAGGTGTTTTTTGACACCATATGGCTTTGAGTAATATGATCTACTTCTTGTACAAATGTGATGTTAAGATGATGTTAAGAGAGACTGTATTAAGGTGTTTTTTGGCACCATATGGCTTTGAGTAATATGATCTACTTCTTTACAAATGTGATGTGCTCTTTTTGAAATGTACTCTAGTTTTCATAACATGTCACGCCATTTTTTCTAATTTGATTTTTTAAAATCTTACTTTTTTGTCTCTTTTAACAATGTGATGTACTCTATTTTTAACATCTCACGTCATTTTTTCTAATTTGATTTTTTTAAATCTTCCTTTTTGACTCAATGTTTTGTTTTATAAGAGCCTCTTTTTTTGAAATGTTTTATCCAGAATTATCTCACAAAATGAATTTGGACAGTGCAAGAGTCCAAAATTAATGAAATAGGTGTTTTTGCCTTTCTGAGCATATGTCAATCTGGCTAGAGGTCTGCTTTCCCTAGTAGGCCGTCTGAACTATTGTGGCTCTGGTAGGGGGCTCTTCTTCATCAACCATTTCTATAGATGAATGTGAAATCGGTGCGTCTATCTCCTGTGTGTTTGAGGTTTTCCATTTTTATTCTTGATAAAAGATTACATCTCTACAGATAATGACCTTGCAATTGATGGAGTCATACAACTTGTATGCTTTTGTTTCTTCATTATAACCAACCATGATGCATTTGCATGACTTTGCGTCCAATTTCCTAGGATGATCATCATGTATGTGGGCATACGCTATGCAACCAAATATGTGAAGATGCCCAATGTGTGGCTTGTGTCCAGTGATTGCTTCATAAGGTGTCATACCCTGTATCGGTTTGATAGAAAGCCGATTAAGCAAGTACTTTGTAGTGGCTATTGCTTCTGTCCAATACTGATTCGGAAGATTCTTCTCACTAAGCATTCTACTAAAGTCCCATTCTTCCTTTCAACTCTTGCATTCTGTTGAGGAGTATCTACACAAGTGAATTGTCTTCGAATGTCGTAACTTTTGCAAAAGTTCATGAATGTTGAAGATATGTATTCACCTCCTCTATCTAATCTCATGACTTTGATCTTTTTTGCCTGTCTGGTTTTCTACCATGGCTTTGAATTCTTGAAATCTAGAAAACTAATTAGATTTCTCTTTCAGAAAGTAGTCCCGACACTATCTGCTATAGTTATCGATGAAAGTCAAGTAGTAAAGTGAACCATTGATGCTGCGGGTCTGGGCATAACCCCATACATCTATATGTATCAAATCAAGAATACATCTTGCTCGACAGGTGCTTCTGCCAAAGTTGGTTGGCTTTTGTTTGCCGAAGCATCATGCTTCGCAAATTTTTCCAAGAAACTGTAGCTTAGGAGTCCCAATTACCATATTTTGATTCCTACGATCTACCAAGCTCTTGAAATTAACATGACCATATCTCTTTTGCCATTTTGTGGATAGTGGCATCTGTTGTGGTTGAGTCTACATGGCATGCAAGTCTGGTACTAAAGAGGGGAGAGGAGAAGAGTGGAGATGAGGAGAGAGGGCACAACTAGAGAGCACACCACAAATGACTAATTACACTAGATTTAGTTGAAAATGTAGAATATATAAAAACCCATTTAGGGTTAGGGTTAGTAGGGCATCTAACCCTTTCTTTTATAGCACTCTATAAGGTTAGTGCTACACACATATGATCACATGATGTTGCTTTGCACATATGATCACATGATGTTGAATGTGATCTCTCAACACCTTCCCTCAAGATCAACATCATGAAGTAGGCCTTCCCTCAAGATGATGATTGTGGGGAATCAAAGATGTCTGCCACATTCTCTTTGCTATCTTAATGCTTCAGTGTGATGTCACCAAGTAACACTCTTTCTCTAATGAAGTGCTCTCTGACATCAATGTGCTTTGTCCTAGAGTGATATACTGGATTCTTGGCCAATGCTTGAGCCGATTGATTATCATAGTATATTGTTGTTGGCTTTGGATTCATCAAAGTAGTCTGTTTGTGACAATAGTCTTCTGAGCCATATAGCCTCACATGCACCTGTGAGTGCCCTATATTCTGCTTCAGTTGAAGAAAAAGAAACAGTTGGCTATTTGTTTGACAACCATGATATAGCACCTTGACCAAGGGAAAATGCATATCCCTGTGTTAATCTCCGGTCTCTTGATATCTGGCATAGTCACTATCATAGTATCCATGCAACCATGGATGACTTCCTCTGTATTCTATCCCAAACTGTCTTGTACCTCTGATGTATCTCAAGACTCTTTTGGCTGCATTCCAATGAGATTGTTTTGGATTTGCCATAAACTATGCAAATGACCTTACTGTATAACAAATATATGGCTGTGTGATAGTCAGATATATAAGAGATCGCTGCCTATAGTACCTGTAGGCTATCAGTGACTGTAGGATTTTTTGAATGTTTAGTAAGTTTCAAACTCTGTTCCATGGGAGTGGCTTCAATATTGCAATCTTCCATATGAAACTTCTTCAGGAGACTGTCAACATACTTGAGCTGACTCATGAAGGTGCTATCTGAATCTCTCTAGAACTCAATTCCAAGACAATAGTATATAAGTCCAAGATCTTTCATGTCAAACAATGCAGATAGGTCTTGTTTTAGCTTTCTGATGAAGCTATCCTTACTTTCTGTCATAATTAGATCATCTACGTACAGAAATGCAATAGTAATGCAATAGTAGAGAGTATGATCAACATTGGACTTCATGTATCCCAAATCAGCAAAATACTTGTCAATTCTATTGTACCAACTTTAGGGTGCTTGCTTTAAGCCGTAGAGACCCTTTTTGAGATGGCAAATATTATTCTCCTTTCTTGGATCAACATAAGCTTCTGGTTGTTGCATGTAGACTTCCTCGTCTAGGTAACCATTGAGAAATGCAGTCTTGACATCACACCGCTACACATTCCATGTGCTGAGTGTCACTAGTGATATCAAGAACCGTATGGAATTATCCATCTTTGCTACTGGAGCATAAGTATCATCTCATAATCTTGACCATATCGATGTGCGAATTCTTTTGCAACTAGTCTGGCTTTGTATCTTTGAATACTGCCATCTCTTCACTTTGTATACTCATTTGTTTGCTATGGCCTTCTTTCCTGGTGGAAGGTCGCATAATTCCCAAGTATTATTCTTATACAAAGCATCCATTTCTTCATTCATAGAAGTTTGCTATTCTGGCTTGTCTACTACATCTTTGAAGTACATTGGCACTTCTGTAGCCATGATGGTAGTCATAAGAGCATAGTTGGTGGTTTCCACCTGAATTGCTTTGCCTTTCTGAGCATATGTCAATCTGGCTAGTGTTTTGCTTTCCCTAGTAGACCGTCTGAGCTGCTATGGCTCTACATGGGGTGTTTCTAGCAATTCTTGCTCTTCTTCATCAACCTTTTCTGTTGATGACTTTGAAATCGGTGCATCTATCTCCTATGTGTTTGAGGTTTTCCATTCCAATTCCTCATCAAAGATTACATCTCTAGAGATAATGACTTTGCGGTTGATCGGATCATACAACTTGCATGCTTTACTTTCTTCACTGTAGCCAACCATGATGCATTTGCATGACTTTGCATCCAATTTCCTGGGATGATCATCATGTATGTGTGCATATGCTATGCAACCAAATATGCGGAGATGTCAAATGTGTGGCTTATCTCCAGCGAATGCTTCATAAGGTGTCATACCCTGAATCGGTTCGGTTGGAAGCCGATTAAGCAAATAGTTTGCAGTGGCTATTCCTTCTACCCAATACTAATTCGGAAGATGCTTCTCACTAAGCATTGCTCTAGCACTTTTTGCTAAAGTACCATTCTTTGTTTCAGCTCTTGCATTCTGCTGAGGAGTATCTGCACAAGTGAATTATCTTCGAATTCCCTAACTTCTGGAAAAGTTCATGAATGCTGAAGACATGTATTCACCTCCTCTATTTGATCTCATGACTTTGATCTTTTTTTCTGTCTGGTTTTCTACCATGGCTTTGAATTCTTGAAATTTGGAAAACACTTTAGATTTTTCTTTCAGAAAGTAGACCCAACAATATCTGGTGTTGTTGTCGATGAAAGTCAAGTAGTAAATTGAACCATTGATGCTCTAGGTTTGGGCATAACCCCATACATCTGTATGTATCAAATCAAGAATACCTTGTGCTTGAGAGATGCTTCTACCGAAGTTGGTTCACCTTTGTTGGATGAAGCAGCATGCTTCGCAAACTTTTCCAAGAAACTACAGCTTTGGAATCTCAATTACCATATTCTGATTCCTAAGATCTAGCAAGCTCTTGAAATTAACATGACCATATGTCTTGTGCCATTTTGCGAATAGTGGCATCTATTGCGGTTGAGCTGACATGGCATGCAAATGTAGTACTGTAGCTAGCATTCTGTCCTTCCTTGACACCTTTTTTTACTAGCTGAAATCTTTTGGCTGATAGTGCATTCATCTCCATGGAAGATGACTCGGTAGTTGTGTTTCGTCATTTGACCTACTGACAAGAGGTTCTTGTGGAGCTTCAAAACATAGATTACATCTTTCACCAATCCTTTCATACTAGTGAAATTGTTCATAGGGATAATGAGTGTCCCTTGAACTCAATTTGGTGTATATTCTACTGGGTAGATGACATTTTTCTGACCTTCTAATGGTTTCAACTATTAAAGATAGTGTAAATTGCACTATCCACATAGGGCATAAGGGCAAACCCTAGCCCTATCCCTAAGGTGTTCACATGTATATCTTCATGTTCATTGTCAATACACTTAGTGTACAAGTAGCTATATCAACAACGAGGGAGGACGACACTTGGTTACTAGCAAGGGCCAACTAACGGCTCCATGGCTCGTTCAATGCAATGCCCAGACAACCACCATGGGTTGATGAAATGAGGAGAGATGGCATCTGACTTGGACGATTCCATCGAATCTATCTAGATTTCGGCTGGAGGATAGCATCATACTATAGTTCAATCACACTGACCGTGGTTCTGGCAATGGTTAAACTGATTCCACATGCCAACCCTACCCTCTGTCACCTCATGCAATCTTAGGGTTACCACTATGGTCACATCTGACCCATGTGGTAGTCTTATCTATCATGTCACCATTGGCCCTAGTTGCCACATCTCTAGGCCCTGTCAGCATAGCCACGTGTTAGCTTGCCATGTCAACAAGTGACATCTCAGCCTACCCAGTTAGCATGCATAGTCACCATGTGCTTTCTATGCACAAAGCACCATAGGCACACTACATGTGACCTCTAGTGCCACATCATCGCTAGGCCACCTCATCATTTTGCCCTCTCTTGGGATCGAAATTTGGCTATCCTTTCGAGGGCCGTATCTTTACATCTAGGAGGAATTTCGCAGAGCTATTAAAAGAAAAAATGATCGCCAGCTCATGCTCTACGCAATGAGCACCTCAAATCTTCCATTTGACATTTCCATAAGTCAACATCATTGAATCCTCATCATCGAAACCACCTCTTCATCCTCTACAGCGCACCTAACACTTAAAATGAATTAAGATAAAATTCATTTGTTGCATTTTTTGCTTTGACGCATAGTCTAGTTATAGACTGGCTCAGCCACAAAGAAGATCCAACTCCAACAAGCCAAGGCAGCCATTGCCACATTACCCAATTAGTCCCACAGACATCACTCCTTCGGTTCTATCATTGGTATACACATTCACACATTGACACTAGTTTAGTTCTCTTGGCATTTGGCACTTCATAACCTCACTGTGACACTTGGCAGTGATCTTCCTCTCGGATTCAGGATGGTTGCATTCTTCTTGCACACACATATGTCACCATGTAAAGTCAGACATGTTGATTATTTTTGGCATTGGTTCCTGCACACATACATCAGCCTTGTACAGCTTCTTGGCTATGCCCGACACGCAGTTGTCATCATTCTACTACAAGTTTGATCCTTGGCATACATGTTCTCACATGACTTGGTTTTGACCGTTCAACATAAGCCCTTAGTGGAAGCTCTCACACAGTGTTCTCATGGGTAGACACTCTCGCCGGTACATAGGCAAGCCTCATGCATAGAGCACCAGACCATCTCCATCATGGATTTATCCACATCACGCAGTTGATGATACACTAGTCATGACTCCAGATGAGATCTGTGAGTGGAAAGAGAACCTTCTTTGACCATTCATTGCCACAAGGTATGTACCAGTGTATGATGCCGACTCGAGCCTCATTGGCCTTAATAGATCAAATGCAGATTCTCCACATGTTAGCATGGATCAGCCCGTAGTTTCAAATCATTCACACTTGTCGGTAAGCCCTCAGCATGAGGCACATTCAGCAACAAGCCCTCAGCACTAGGTATATTTGACGATAAGTCCTTAGTACGAGGCAGTCTCATCTACATCAGCATAGTCTGATTCTAGTGATGTACAGCCATCACATTCATGCATGGATCTGACTCCATTGACTATCACATCAGATGCAGATACTCAGCAGGATTTCACCACTGATTATGCAGTTATTCAGCAGGTAAGTCCTCAGTACGAGGCACTCACATCTTCTGTTGCATGTGAAGATACATGCCACAGTGCATCCAACTATTTAGATGATTCCATTCTAGCATCCATCACTGATTCTTTCAGCTTTGACACAAATCATACCTTGGGCTCAGTTCACTTCAGCAATACGGATCAGTAGATCAGTCTACAGGACATTCTAGCAATAGCTTAGTTATGCCGCATTGCACCCTAGGATCTAGTTATCACCATTGCCTCTTTCGATTAGCAGATCATTCCTCAGCACAAGGATACCTATGCATCAGTGCGATCCTGCCCCATTGCAATGGACATCATGAAGCGCTCAGCCATAGCGCAACTTGGGGAGACTCAGTGTTTCATCATGCACTTATGGCTGCTGTTGGAGTAGCAAGAAAAATTCAGCAAGTGAAGCAAAAGAGAAAGAGTTTATTCAAGAGAGACAGGCCCAATATATAGGCTCCAGTTACATCCAATAGTGGCATCACATGTGAGCTCAGTAGAGCATCTAGATCAACAAATCTCTCAATCAGTTCCATGATTCTCTCAATCACACATCACACACCTAGATTCACTCAATCACACCTACTGACACCTATCCAGGCACACCATGTGTTCACACACTCATAACCTTAGACCATAGGACTCTAGATATGATCCCATTACATCAATTTGTCCTTCATTCCCCCCCACAAATTGATGACCTCAACCCTAACAGTAGTGCATGGGAAACTTGATGGCTTGCCCACCTCTAGTGGCAACACACATGATCCACATTCTGGTACTCACTCTAGTTGCATCAGCAGTAGACTCATTTGGGCATCCTCATCCCAACATGATCTCAATCTGACTTTGGTTTATTGGTTTACAATTGGGAGATAGACAATGACTATGCATGGGAATACCCTTAGATCCAACAAGGTAACACATAAGACTAACAATCATTTGAGGGGGACATCCCAAGGTAGAGAACCCTTATTGACCACACACACAAAAACATTCTAAGTGGAAGATGTGGGAAAATACCCCCCTTTGATGGCATATCTTGTCCTTTTCCTTCTTCTCTTCCAAGCTACCATAGTGTGAGGTTCATTGTCATTGGAGAGGTTCTTGGTGTAGCCAATCTTGTAACTCCTTTGCTCTTTGTCCTTCTCCACACTCTTTAATGTATATTGTCCATATTCTGCAATACAAGATCCTTGTAGTCCTTCACCTTCTTTGAGTGTCCAAACCTTAAAAACATTTTGTGAATCATATGGACTGAAGAGGGTCTTACCACTTGTCATGCAAGGGCAGTGTCTACTCTTGTATCTACTCTTGTACAAGAGGTGGTCATGATTGTATGGCAAGGTATAGTCAACCAAATGCGAGTACATTTCACACATCATGAAAGATACTGAAACCATAATTAAGGCATCTTTAAAATAAGAATTTTGTTCCAATCATATCCTTTGGAAATCATCATGCAAGTCATGATATATTCTTCCTTGATGTAAGCTCTTGTCATAGTCAACCCACACTAGTCAACTAGTCAACAAGATAGTATGACTTGAAATCCACTCCAAAGTATCATAACCTCAATATAAAAGATGAAAAATGCATTCAACTGAACTTCAAAGAGAATTCTCACAAGTGGAAAAGAAATTTTTGAATCTCTGATCTGTACTTTAATTGCTCAAGCGTCACCTTAGCATTTAGTGTAGCATCAACCTTCAAAAATAGTCTAGAAATGCTTGCAGAAAATAGAGAAACATTGGAGGGTTGCTACCTCACTCCACAAAGCATCAAGTAGATGGAATTTTTTGTGCAATCAAAGGTACTTGGAAGTAGCTCCATTCTATGCCATTTTTTCAAATTTAGCTTATGGGTGCCACCATTTCAAAAATGGTTTGAGGTACACTTAGGTGAGCCTATGAGCTACTTATTGGTGAGTTTTGAGGCAAATGGTCAAGTGAATGAGGAGAAACTAAGGAAAAACCAGTTGGGTTTTGAAGAAGACATGTTTTTGGAGGTGGAGAAGATGCTGCTGCCCTTGGAGATGTGAAGCTTCATTTGGTCTGTACACCCACTTACAGCCAATTGCATTCTTGTCTTTAGGCAAAGGCACCAATTCCCATGTAGGAACAGCATGAACATAACCTGGTGGCTGCTCCATAAAGACCTCTTCTTGCAAATCACCATGCAAGAAGGCATTCTTTACATCCATCTGATGTAAAGACCATCCCTTTGATGCAGCCATAGGATGCAGCCATAGCAATGAGTGCTCTTACGGCTGCCATCCTTGCAACCGGACTGAATGTTTCTTCATAATCAATGCCATATGTCTGTGCATACCCCTTGACAACTAATCTTGCCTTGTATCTGTTCATAGAACCATCTGCATTGTGCTATTGCATCGATTCTCGTCATAAACCTGACCATATTAATGTGCAAAACCTTTTGCAACTAGTCTATATGTGGATACCCAAAAATAGGCCTATCACATAAATCTTGTAAAAAGAACTCACACTAATGAGCAGGAACTTGTGCACACAATGAAAATATAAATGTGAGATAAATGGAAATGGATATTCAGAGAAGTATGGTGAGTGAGGATGGGGCTTATACAGTCCTCCCAATCTACTAACTTAGTCTATTTATCTCCTCTGTTATAGGTTCTCGTGCACCTTGAGTTCTTTACTGCTAATGCCTCATAGCATCATAGCCTAGATGGTTTGAACTCTTGCCTCTCTTTGGGAGGTATTGGGTTCAAGGCTTAAGACATCTAACATGTTTTGTAAGTTAGGTGGACAGTTGGAGGCTGCCATGCCCATATGTGGGTGTGTACATTAAAGATTGCGGAGCATTTCTTCCTATGCATCTCCAATCACTTAGCATGACATATACCCACTCCCACGTGTTAAAGATTTATTGGATCAACTAGGCAACTCGACATATTCTACTTCTTTGGACCTAGTAGCAGGCTATTAGCAAATCCCACTCAATTCCAAAGACAAACATAAGTCAGCTTTTCACACACCAAGTGGACTCTATGAATTCATAGCTATGCCATTTGGACTCTCGGACGTAGGCGGCACTTTCCAGCACATGGTGAATTTCATTTTTCAACATTTGATTAGAAAAAAAGTACTAGTAGTCTACATCAATGATATTATCATTCACACAAACTCATGGGAGGAACGCATGCAAGTCCTACATCAAGTGATGGAAACTTTGCATAGATACAACCTCAAATTGCAGTTTAAAAAGTGCAAATGGGTTGCTTTAAAACTCAAATTCCTTGGGTATGTCATTTCAGGTGAAGGTATTAACATTGACCAAGCCAAAGCCGATGCTATCATCAATTACCCAGAGCCAAAAACATCAAACACTTATAGAGATTTTTGGGCATGATAGTCATTCTTATGTGGATGGTGAATCCAATGGCTCAGAACAGAGCATTGATGATGAGTTGGGTATTCCTTCTATTGTTACACCTGGAGTATGGAAGACCAGGGACGTTTTGAGAGCACCTGGAAGTGAGCCTATTTTGTGTAGGTCTACTAGAGCTAGGTATCCTATGGATAGGCTGAAATATGATGGATTTATAGCCATTCACTATGCCTATATGATCAAAGTGATACAGGAACCATAACCCACTTCTTTTGAGCAAGCCATGGGAAAAGAAAAATGGGAGAAAGCCATGGGAAAAGAAAAATGGGAGAAAGCCATGGATGAAGAAATGTTTTCAGCCTCCACCTTTGTGTATATTCCCCCATTGTGTATGTGAGAAAGCTGCAAGTGAGACTCCTTACTTCTCTCCCATTCTCTTCACAAGTAGGGCATGGCGTTGTGTTATGTAATGCAATGTGGTCAGCACATGGCGATGCATTGTGTAATGAAATGCGTGGCATTATTACCTTAAAGCTATATTTGCCCTTTGGTCAGTTTTTAAACAGATTTTACATTTCCTTGGACCTAAATGACTCTTGGGCCTAAACCTTTTGACATTTTTACCCTAAACAGGTACTCAAGTGCATTCAAGGGGCTTGACCATTGTGCAAGTGAGACCCATTTCAGACCGATTTTGAGGAGGGGTTGGTCTCTTTCCCTGTGTGGAGGCATAAGTCCTAATTACCTACTTCCCCTTTCAACCTTGGTGAGTGCTCGATGTAGCTGAGGGACTTGTGAGGTGGGGTGAGTGTGAGTGTCATGCCTAACATAAGACTCACCTAGACATAGACTTGGACTTTTATGCATGTGAACTCATGGGAGATTGACGCCGAATGGTAGCATACTTAGATGACAACCAAGTAGAGCAGGTATTGAGCTTACCGGCCACCTCAAATGTCAATTTTGGAATTTGGTGACTGCATCGTTCTTTGTCGATGGCATTGGTCTTGTGGCTATTTCTGTTGATGGTGGGGCCTAGGTGTCATGGTGCTGCCACATTTATAGGGGTGGGTTCTTGTGGGGCCCTCGCCTTTTTCTTGCTGGCGATGTTGAGGGACACAGGTATCGTTAGGTCAGCGTGTTGTTCTTGTACTAGAGCGGTGCTCGAAGGAGGTTCTTATGTGGCTTCCCCATTGTTAGGGAAAGGTTCTTGTGGGACTCCATCGTTCTTGTGTGTGAGATCATTTTTGAGGTGCATTACTCTTGCATCTGCAATCTTCTTCACCTTCATGTGGTAGTCATTGATGCTCATATTTTCTCTCTGCACATTATGCAACTCCTGCTTGAGTTGCATTTTCCTGGCGTGCATATTTGTGCTATACATTTTTGTCAAAGTATCCCATGCCTCCTTTAGCGTGCTTGCATCCTGAATATGCACAATCATAGAATCTGAAATACTGATAGACAGCCAGTACATAACTTTTCTGGCTCTCTCATGCCAGCCTTTAAATGCCTGCAACTCCTGTTGATTGGGAACATTAGAAATAATTGGTTCTTGTTCAGCTCCAGTAATGAACTCCCAATAGCCTTTTCCCTTAAGGCACATAGATAGCTTCACTATTATGAGACTGCTTGGTTTTCACAAAGCACTACCAAGAAGTCACAAAGCACTCACATAACTATCACAAAGCTCTACCAAGTAGTCATATAGCACTCACATAACTGTCACAAAGCCCTTCCAAGAAGTTTCATAACACTCACAGTGCACTACCAAAAGTAGTTTCATAACATTCACAAAGCATTGATCACACACTTCCAAGCACATCACAAGGCAATCATGTAGCTTTCTTTTTTTTATAAAAGAAATTTCTCATTCACTGCTATGATACTGCATATCCACAAACAATATATATATACTAGTACACAGACAAATCAACACCCTTGTCCAAGATATAGTAATAAAGAAAAATTGCTAGAAATGAAAGCAAGGAAATTCGTCATTCTAAACTGCCATGCTTGGAAGTTGTTCTTGTCAAGATTTTCAGTGACTATCTGTGAAAGAGCATCAGATGCCATTACAGAATACTGCAAAAATATTCTGTCATTGCAAAAAACACAACTTCTGCCTCAGAAGGGCAAATCTACAAAACTGACGAAAGTGTTATTTAACCACACAGTCACTTCCTAGTGAAGATTTTGCATCAACAAGAAATAGAACACTGGTCGCACAGGCGCTTTTCTAAGTGCCTGCGAAAAACTTTCGCCACCAAAACGGGCCCCGAAACGGCCTCAAATCAAAAAAATAATGTCACCAAGGGCTTTGCCATCTTCCGCAACATATACTGCCCTCTCGCCACACCGCGAAGGGCGTCCCAATCTAAGACAGTGCACTCTTGCACTTTTCGGTTGTGCTACTTGTAGAGATTTGCTCCCAAACTCGAAAAAGGAAAGCAACACTGATCCTCTTACCAAGACACCGCGAACTTGGTTTGCTTTCTTGAGCTCCTTACCACGAACTGAGCTCTGATACCATGTGAAGAGAGTGGGAGAGAAGTAATGAGTCTCACTTGCAGCTTTCTCACATACACAATGGGGGAATATACACAAAGGTGGAGGCTTAGTTGTGAAAGCCTCTAAGTTCAAAAGGAATAGGTGAACCCTATATGTGGGTCTCAAACCAAACTCAACTACCTAAGGCGGCATACTAACTAAGCCACTAACTAGAGTACATAAAAGATAGCTATCATCCAAACTACATCTGCAACTAACAAGTCGGTGACATAAATGCACAACGGTCATCCTGGCATATCACAAGTGGAGCTCAATATCTCAACATTGCTAATGCAATGTCATGCCACTTGCACGTTGCATTACACAACGCAATGACACACCACTTGCACGTTGCATTAGCTTACTACCACACCCTGCTAATGCAATGCCACACTTTCACAATGCAATGCCATGCCTAATATCGCCACACGATGCAATTGTGGAAGTCTATATAAACAGGGTTCTAGACTCCTAGATGTTTCATTAGCAGTTTGGGCCAGACTCTGTTTCATTAGCAATTTGGGCCAGACTCTACCAAAATTTCTACATACTCCCTGATAGCCACCACCACACCCATAAATCTACTCTAGTCCTCATCATGACCCCATCAAATATCTTCTATGACCTCTGATGAGATATGTAGGGCTCACAAAGTAATCCCATAGGGCCCACCCAGCCCACCACCTCAAACACTAGATCCTCTTTGATTCGGACAAGGGGCCCTCTCAGATCCATGACATGTGAATGTACCTTCGCGTCCCCAACCTCCATGGCCACCACCACATACGAATGTACGTGGACATGTAAGACACACACTTTTGGAAGCATTGCCCCTACTTCACCCGGCTCACACCCTGACAATTTGACCACCTCACTATCATCACTTTGTCGCTCGAATCCAACCTCCTCCTCCGTGAATGACCCGAGAATGGGTCAAGAATAGGAACTTGGAATGTTAACATACCAAGTTGCACTGTCAATCCCTATGATGCTCAGAATGATAGATTGTGTCTCATTATTATGGCATGTGATAGAGGTTCCATTCATGATGGATGGAAACATCTTTATTGGGGAACGTCCCAGAGCTCAGTATATCTTTGGCAAAGTATTATGGAATTCATAGGGGCTCTATATTGACACACCAGAGTTTCACAATGAGACAAAGTGTGACAAATTCAAGTGCATAAGAGAGGGAAAGGATAGAAAGGATCTACCTTGGCACTGTGTGGGCCCAAGTGCTGTTGTATATGAAGAGAGGGAGAGGAATACTAAATTAGGGTTGGCCCTCCCTTCAAAAAGTGATATGTATAAAAGGCCAAATGTTTGACTTTGGTCTTCATTGTGTATATGCAGACTTTGAGAAATACAAACTCCTTCTTCCTCATGTGTTGAGACTAAGGTGTGTGTGTGTTCTCTTGGTTGCCTTGGGTGTTTGCCACAATCCCCCTTCCCCTTCCTCTCCTTCCTCCCCTCCTCCTCCTCCCTCTCCCCTCCTTCCCCTCTCCTCCCTCTCCTCCCTCCCCATTCTCTTCTTGGTGGGAACCCCCTTGACACGATCCAAAAGGCATTCGCATGACACAAACGACTGCATTGCGAGCTAGGCTCTCTGTCGGCATCCGTCCAACATCCCCATGACATGTGGAGCTCCATCAGGACAACACAATAACAATGGTGTGAGGGAAATGGGGTCTATGATGGCTCATAAATGTGAAGCAAGGTATATTACAAGGATATCCATCTCTAAATATGTAGACTAGGTCGGTCACTTCTACTTGAGACTAAGGGAGGTCTTTATTTCATTATAATTGGATAGAAGTATCAAGTAACCAAGCCTTATAAAGAACTTTGTGCATGTGTTCATGTATATCCATGTGTGTATGTGCAATTTCCCATGTGTATATATAATGTTCTTGTGTAAACGTGTGTAAGAATTGCATATCTGAGGTAGAAATTACATGCATATCCATGTGTGTGTGTGTGTGTGTGTGTGTGTGTGTGTGTGTGTTTGTACACACACAATCGCCATGTGTGTACATGGGGTCCATGGTGTAAGAATTTCATATTCAAGATATCATGGATTTTTTTATGATTCATGAACATTCCCAAAATCACTTAATCATGTTGAAAATATTGAAAATGACCTAACATGTTCAAAATCTAAAAATGAATGTCATGTGGTATAAGCACATTTCTAGCACTTACATACCATACATTTACCAAAATGAGGAAATTTGCATGCTACACACCATACTACACTAGGATAGAACTGCATTGATGCATACATATCCTCATGTTGAGGAATGATCCATTGGTAAAAAATGGTACTGATCACTGGATCCAAGTATGATGCAATGTGGCATAACTAAACCAATGTTGTAATGTCTTAATGATTGATCTACTATTTTGTATTGATGGATACCATATCTAAGAATGTGATATGCTTTGTGTCAAAGATGAAAGAATAAGTGATGGATGCTGAAATAAAATCATCAGCAACAACTCAATGCAATATGGCTTGTATCTCAGCATGCTTCTGGAGATGTGATAGCCTTGTGCTAATGGCTTATCTAAAGTGGTAATAGATGGAGTCAGATCCATGCATAAATATGATGGTTGTGCATCACAAGAAATAGTTTGTGTTGATGTATATGGGAGTACCTCATGCCAAGGCTTATGGCCAAATATGCATGGTAAGGAAGTGGAGTCTAATCCATACTTATCAATGTATGTATGATCTCTCTAGACCAATGGGGTTCGAGTTGGCATTGTAAACTAGTACATACCCTTTGGCAGCAAATTTTTAAAGTAGTTTGTCTTTCCACTCACAGATCTCATCCAATGTCAAAATTGGTGTATCATCAATTGTGTGATGTGAATATGTAGGGCACTATGTTGGAGGCGATCTAGTGTTTGCCATGGACCATCAAGAGTGTGTCTACTCATGAGAACACTATGATGGGTATTATGTTAAACTTATCAATTTGCAATACTCTCCAAAAAAAGTGTTTTGTACACAAATGTAGTGCTATGTTGCATGTGAAGCATATATCCTAAAGAGTATACGATATAATGTTTTATTCAAAGACGTCAAATTTTTGTTCTATACATACATGCAACCCAGTAATCATTCAAAAATTGAGAACCTTAGGTATGGATTAATGGGACTCCAATCTTGTGCTAAAATTTTGTACACCTATTTGAGGGCATGCTCCATAACTTTTTATCGATTTGTTGAAAACCAAAATAGATTGAAAATTTGGAATCAAACTAGTGGGACTACTACATGGTGGTCTGAAAACATTGATAATTGGTGATATTGGTATCTAGATTCACCCTAGAATGGAAATACTTGAAAATTTAGAATTTGTTCCCTTTTAATAAATCCAACACTATTTACAATTTTGTATTGGTTCTTTTTCCATGCACTTGCTTGCTACATGGCTCATAAGCTTGCCAAGGTCCTTCATTTCATAATATACAGCATCAAACCCGACAGCATGCCCTTTAGCCTATTTGTATTTTGAAGCAATGTGGGCCATATTGCATTTGCTTGAGGGCAACTGATGTATCCAATTTTGTTGACGTGTATTGTTGGAGGGGGGAAATCACAACGGTGATTGAAATTTTGCTATCCCCGCATGTTTTTGAAAAATTTCACCTCATATTCTAGAAATATTTGAAGATTAAATTGCATCCTTCTCCTAGCACCCTACAAAGTACATTCTTCTCCTACCACCTTGCAAGCTATCTTGTGAAAAGTTAGCTCCACGTGACCTCATTCCTTTGGTTAGGAATCTTCTTGTTTACTCTAGTGAGTTGTCTTCTAGACTCATAAGCTAAGTGGTCTATGTTCTGGTGGTGGTTCACCGATCATCTCCATGTCATCAATGGTAAACCTATAGCTCGTCATGGATTGCAAGAGAACCAGAGAGAGGCTATGAGATAAGAAAACCAAAAAGCTTGGTCAAGGCACAAGGAACAGATTGCAGGGTGAGGAAAGAAATGACACATTATCAAAATGACAATCGAAGACACTTTTGCAACAACGGAAGACATAAGGAATAGATTGTTGGGTAAGGAAACAAATGGCTTGTCATTGAAATGACAACGAAAGAAACTTTTGCAATATTTATGGGGGGAGAAACAACGAGAAGAACGAAGACTCCTTGCAGAGCAGTAGTAATAGGAGTTGTGGTATCACATTTTGTGGGAGCATTTGAGGCAACAACATCCAAGAAAATACCGATCATGATGAGTCTTCACAAGCTTTAGCCTGCACCCTAAAATCCATAGATTGACAACCCTACTAAACTCTCGAGAGATATCCGCCCAAGAGATGATGCTCTCTAACCTATGAAATGGCCTACAGAAAGTGAAAGGGGCGCACAACTTAGATCAACTAGCTACAAAGAGGGTAACATTAGCTATGTTGGTATCCTCTAAAACAAAAGAGGAATGACTTGGGTGCACAATGTGGAAGATGTTGTTAATCAAAAGGACCAACATGGCTTGAGAGGTTGGATGTAGAGCGAAAGCAATATAGGATCATCCCAATCTAAGAAGCCTTTGGGCTTCAAAAGAATGCAAGAAAAAGAGAGACAGCCTAAGTGGGAAGTTATCAAGTGACAACTTTCTAGCATGAGAATACGACAACTTCTCCAAGTAAGAAGGAAATATGCAAAAAGCAGATGGGATGCAAGTAGTGGGATGAGCGCATCATACACATGCTTGATACAATGCAGGTTAGTGGTTGCCTAAACTAGCTCAATCATTGTCTATGAATGAGTTTTGAAATACTTTAATTATTTAACTTAATTTCTAAACTAAGTTGTCTTGGACTTCATGTGATTGTTGAATAACAATATATTTCACCTACCCGCACCGCCGCTGGTTGTCTGAGTTTTAAAATTTGATTTCTAAATTGGGCTGGGACTTAATGTGATGCCTTAATAGTAATAAAATATTAGGTAAGTTTAATTTTCAGGATGGTTCAGGTAGTATACCAATTAATTTCTAAACTATGTTGGCTTGGACTTCATGTGATTGTCCTAAACCAATGTGGTAGAAACATAAATATATTACACAAACAAAAATAATTGATAACTAGCCCGATGGTTGGTTTGAAATTGTTGTGTTTCCTAGTAGTTAATTTATTTAGGTTTAATTGTTCCAAACCGGGCTATCTTAGACTTATGTGATTTTCCTAAACTGGCCCAGTGGTTGGAACATCATGCAATATATCGCCGAGTTGGTTCAAATCAAATAGAAGTTATATGTTTGTTCTAAACCAGCATATTTGAACAGAAATAAACAAAAATATATTTCACGACCAAAATAATTAATGACCAGCCTGGTGGTTGAAAGTGTTGTGTTTCATAGTAGTTAAATTAATATATTGTACTTGTAGTTAAATTAGTTCAGTTTGATTTTTGGGCTGATTTGGGCCATGCTTAGACAATGATCATCCAAATCCAACCAAGTGGTTGAAACAACAATATATAATTCAGATAGTTAATGTGATTGTTATTTAGTTGTTTAATTGTTTTGTTTTCTAGTAGCTTGATTAGTTTGATTAGTAGTGTGATTGTCCTAAAATAGCCCGATGTGGTTGAAATGATTTTGTTTTGTAGTAGGCAAATTTGTTTTGCTTTCTAGTAGCTTGATTAGCTTAATTAGGTTGATTAGACTATTTTTTTGCATGTACTATGTTTTGTTTTGTTTCCCTCATAGTAGTGCAAAAAGAGGGCTTTGTTCCTGCATGTTGGGTGAGCAGCCAGAGTTGTATCTCAAATTTGTGGAATAGAAGCCTAGCATTTCAATTGGTCAAAGGTGCTTTAAGCAGTGCAAGCCCTAGTATGCCAAGAAACTCAAAGATAGGACGCGTGTTGTTGTAAAACACACATAGACTTTTACTTGGCCTAGAAAGCTTTGAATGAATTGAGATTTGGTCGTGTTGGAGCATTGCTCGATGAAGATAGATGCCCATGTCACGTAAGTGAATGTGAAGTATGTAGGCCACCCAGATCCTCATCATGTGTTGCAAGGGAGACCAAGTTTGGTAGCCTAAGGTCTCTATTGGAGCTATGGTCTATCCAAAGGGAGACTCTAAGTGGCACCACATTGAATGCATTCATGGCACCTCCAAGGAGTGTAGTTTAAGAAAAAGAAAAAGCAATTTTATTTTTATCCAAATGAATTGAGGGAAGACAACCCCATTGCTCTTAAATGTAGGATATTTAAACATGTTATTGTTGAAGCATCTGAGAAAACTTGATGGCTACTTTTGTATAAGAGCACTCAATTTTGTACTTAAAACGAAGGGATGAAGCTCTAAATATGTAGGTTGGTATGTTGCATGGGAGGGGATGGATAAGAGAATATGTTAAGTGATGGAAAAACATATATGCTCCTATCCACCTTGTCTCATTTTGTACTTGAAAGCAAAGGCGTGAAGCTCTCGTATTTTTAAGGCATGAAGCCAATGACTTGTAGGCTACTCATTATGTTGGTATGTTGTACTTATTCATTTTGTGGATGATCTAGTATACATGATAGCTAGAGCCTCACTAGAGCCAAGCTTGTGACTTGCAAATACTTTCAAGGAAACCTAGTTGATGCATCTTCGAGAAAAGGGGAGAACAATCATATATGCACAATCGAAGTTTATATTTTCAAGTCCCAAGGGTTGATCTAGTTATCATGTGCACTAGATCAATGTTACCTCAGCAACATGAGCCTCTCCTCTCTCCTCTCCTCTCCTCTCAACGACATGCATACACAATTTGGTAGGCACTTGTGTGACACAAGTGAAGGCACTAGCATTGCAAGGATTCCACAAGAAGTTGTATAGGAGTGGAGGCTCCATCAACATCTCTCCATGATCCCCACAACACATGGGGTCATTGCCAAGAATACCATAGTAGTTGGTCTCCCCCTTCTTAGCCCCCAACCTCTAGGTGAGCTCTAGCACGGGTTCGATCATCCTCTCAATCATCCTCAGCTCCTCAGGTTCAATTTGGATGCCCCTTGTTGAGAGAGCTCTAGAGATTGGGGACCTAGAACTACCTAGAAATCCTAAACTCGTTTTTGGTGCCACTGGATCTGATGCTATTGATCTTGTATCCCCAAAAGCAAGTTGGATTAGTGTGGTGGGCTCTTGCATGCATCCAATTTGGTGCTTCCAGTTTTCTTCCATTGGGGTGGAGAATTGGACTTCAACGATGTTTGATGCCATGCCTAATGATCAGTTTTCGTGCATGATAGATGAATGGATGGGTCTATAGGACCTATATTTATGGGTCGCTCATGATGCCACCATACATTTTCAATTGGGCTTTACTTAGAGAAGATGGAAAGTAGGAGTGATCTGACTACCACTCGAGGTGAAGCTTGATCATTCACACTATTGGTCACTCTAGAAGTGTGCTGAGATGTTTGGGGTAGATGTCTCATTTATGTTGCACTCGGCATGAAAGGTAGTCATTGAGATGGTAGCCATTTTGGTAGGCCAACAATGGTAGATAGAGAAAGTTGTTTTCCTTCCAAACGCGTTCAAACTTAGACAAGGCAATTTTATTGGAACAGGCGCCCACTCCGGGCCTTGTTTTCTACTTCCCCCTTTCCATGATTTGGACCACTGTGAGTTGGAATGTGCACGGGCTTCATGATTGTGAATAGAGTCAACCACAATATATGATACTTTGCTAGGAGCTGCAAAGGAAAGTGGTAGAATGGGTAGTGTATTTCCTTTTGATTTAGGAGCATATGTTTTCAAAAGTGAACATTGGACATTTCCACCACTTCTTGCTAGTAGACAAATGCTAAGAGGTTTGTTCCCCAACAGTGGGCAAGTGTGTAGGGGTCTATATTTTGGTCTCACAAGCAATCGCCCCATAGGTTTTGATCAAGGAGAGCTCATAGTAGGTCGCATAGTTTAGATGGGCATTTGGATAGGGGAGTCTGAGATCGTGATCCTAAATATGTACGCACTTACTTGTCAACAACATTTGCCACGTTTTGGAGATGACTATTATAGAGTCTTCCAGAGAATGACTCTTGGATTGTTGGAGGCTACTTCAACAACCTAAAGCATGTGGAGGATAAGTAAGTGGAAGCTCCCTTCTTTGAATGCCTGTATACCAAAGAGGAGCACTTGGAAGCAGTTCATTTTTGCAATCAGTGTTGAGATATCGAGCTCCACCACTCGTGATATGCCAGGGTGACCGTTGTGCATTTATGTCATTGACTTGTTAGCTGCAGATGCGGTTGGTACACCGCCCATGAATAATAGCTGGATGACAGCTATCTTTATGTACTCTAGTTTGTGGCTCAGTTAGTATGCCACCTTAGTTAGCTGATTTTGGTTGAGACCCACATATAGGGTTCTTCTATTTCTTTGTACTAGAGTTCTTTTGGCTTACACAACTAAGAAGAGGAAAACTGTTTTCAGCCTCCACCTTTGTGTGTATTCCCCCATTGTGTATGTGAGAAAGCCGCAAGTGAGACTCCTTCCTTCTCTCCCACTATCTTCACATGGTATCAGAGCCTGGTCTGTGGTAAGGAGCTCAAGAAAGCAGAACAAGTTCGTAGTGTCCTGGTAAGAGGACCAGTGTTGCTTTCCTTTTTCGAGTTTGGGAGCAAATCTTTGCAGGTAGCACAGCTGGAAAGTGCAACAGTGCATTGTCTCAGATTGAGATGCCCTTCGCGGTGTGGCGAGAGGGCAATATATGCTGCAGGGGCAAGCGAAGCCCTCAGTGACTTTATTTTTCTGATTCGAGGCCATTTCGGGGCCCGTTTCGGAGGCGGAAGTTCTCCGCAAGCACTGAGAAAAAGGCTCTATTTTTGCTGTGCGACCACTGCTCTGCAGGTCGGTGAAAAGTTACCGCAGAATTTGCATCGTATGCCTGTGTGCAGAGATACTGGGAGTTACAGAATCATCCTTATTGCCTGTTGATACAAAATCGTCACTAGGAAGTGACTGTGTGGTCAAATACCACTTTCGTGAGTTTTGCATATTTGCCCGTGTGAGGCAGAAGCTGTGTTTTTTGTAGTGACAGAATATTTTACAGTGTTCTATAATGGCATCTGATTCTCTTTCACAGATTGTCACTGAAAAGCTTGACAAGAACAACTTCCAAGCATGGAAGTTTAGAATGACGAATTTCCTTATGGGAAAAGGCTATTGGGAGTTCATTACAGAAAATGAAGAAGAATCAGTTTTTCCTAATGTTCCCAATCAACAGAAATGCAGGCATTTAAAGGATGGCATGAGAGAGCCAGAAAAGTTATGTACTGGTTGTCTATCAGTATTTCAGATTCTATGATTGTGCATATTCAGGATGCAAGTACACCAAAGGAGGCATGGGATACTTTGGCAAAAATGTATAGCACAAATATGCAAGCCAAGAAAATGCAGCTCAAGCAGGAGTTGCACAATGTGCAGAGAGAAAATATGAGCATCAATGACTACCACATGAAGGTGAAGAAAATTGTAGATGCACTTGTTTCCATTGGGTCGCCAATGGAAGATGATGATCTAGTTTCTGTGACCTTGAATGGTTTAGGAAAGGATTATGCACAGTTCTGGACATCCATTGCCATCCATGAAAAATTTCCTGATTTTGAGGAGTTGTTTGCTCTTCTAATTTCTGAAGAGCAGAGAAATGGTGGTGCATCTTCTTCAGGAGGAACTTCAAAAGAAATTGTCTTCTATTCAAATGCTAGAAGAGGTAGAGGCAGAGGTAGAGGTAGAGGAGGCCGATTTGGAGGCCGTGGTAGAAATACGAATATGCAACAAACTCAAGAAAACCAGTCCTTTGGAGGAGGACCAGGATTTGTGGAGACTGGTGATGATACTACACATCCTATTGTGCAGATTGGTAAAATTCCTTTGTCTATGCAAGATGCAAAAACGAAATACTTGTTTGATGTATTTCATGTCCCAAATATCACCAAGAACCTTGTTTCTGTTGGTCAAATGGTTGAGCAGGGCTTGCAGGTCAGATTTAATCCTCATGGATGCTTTGTTGAGGATATGAAAAATAACGGTCGCTTGATAGCAAAAGGAAAGAAGAAGGGGAGGATGTTTACGTTGGATGCGGACATGCCTGAATTGAGTGCAGCAATGTTTGCACATGGGACCGGTGTAGTTGCAGATATTAATATCTGGCATAAACGCATTGGTCATGTTAATGTACAACGACTTAAAACAATGCAGGTCCAAAACATTGTTGCAGGATTGCCTAAATTCAAGGTTGCAGAAATGCATAAGGTATGTGAAGCTTGTCAATTTGGACAACAGGCAAGGAAGCCATTTCCTAGACATGTTCAAGAGAGTAAGAAGCCATTGGAATTAATCCACTCTGATGTGTGGACTATTAAAGCTACATCTATTGGAGGCTGTCATTACTTTGTCACTTTTATTGATGACTACAGCAGAAAAGTTTGGGTGCATTTTATGAAAAAGAAAAGTGAAGTGTTTGGGCATTTCAAAGCTTTTAAAGCTATGGTTGAAAAAGAATTAGGCCTGTAAATAAAATGCCTAAGGTTAGATGGAGGGGGAGAATACCTCTCAAATGAGTTTGCAAGGTTCCTGCAAGAGCATGGCATAAAGCAGCAATATTCATGCAGTCATAACCCACAGCAAAATGGACTTGTAGAAAGGAAAAATAGGCATATTGGAGAGGTATCTCGGGCCATGCTAAATGAAAAAGACCTACCAGATTATTATTGGGCTGAAGCAGTTGCTATAGCAGTTTACATAATGAACAAGACTCCAACTGCAGCAATACATGGCATGACGCCAGAGGAGATGTATACTGGTAGGAAACCAGATATTTCTCATTTGAAAATTTTTGGTTTCATTGCCTATGTTCATGTGCCAGATGAGTTGAGGTCCAAGTTGGATCAAAAGGCTAAGAAGTGCATCTTTATTGGTTATTCTCTGTAGTAGAAAGGGTATAGATGCTATAACCCTTCTACTCGTAAGTTTACAGTGAGCAGAGATGTTGTTTTTAATGAGATGAGTAGCTGGTATAAACCAATAAATGTGATTGATGATGTAGATGCACAAAATGGTAATGCTGCACAGAATTCACAGCAGCAATCACAAAATATTAGTGGACCTACAGTGTCCTCTAGTAGTGGTTCACATACTTCGCCATGGACAGGCAGATTGAGATCAGGAGAATCTCCTCAAAGCAATGCAGATAGTGGTATGAAGGTATCACAAAAAGGAAAAGAGAAGGTAGATCAGCCCATGTTTGATGTGAATGCAGGTCACTCTTATGTGGATGGTGAATCCAGTGGCTCAAAACAGAGCATTGATGATGAGTTGGGTATTCCTTCTGTTGTTACAGTAAGAAAGACCATGGATGTTTTGAGAGCACCTGGAAGTGAGCCTATTTTGCACAGGCCTACCAAAGCTAGGTATCCTGTGGATAGGCTGAAATATGATGGATTTATAGCCATTCACTATGCCTATGTGGTCAAAGTGATACACGAACCAGAACCCACTTCTTTTGAGCAAGCCATGGGAAAAGAAAAATGGGAGAAAGCCATGGATGAAGAAATGGATGCCTTGGAAGCAAATGCTACATGGGAATTGGTGCCTTTGCCTAAAGACAAGAATGCAATTGGCTGTAAGTGGGTTTATAAGGTGAAGCACAATGCAGATGGTTCTGTGAACAGATACAAGGCAAGATTAGTTGTCAAGGGGTATGCACAGACATATGGCATTGATTATGAAGAAACATTCAGTCTGGTTGCTAGGATGGCAACAGTAAGAGCAGTCATTGCTATGGCTGCATCAAAGGGATGGTCTTTACATCAGATGGATGTAAAGAATGCCTTCTTGCATGGTGATTTGCAAGAAGAGGTCTTTATGGAGCAGCCACCAGGTTATGTTCATGCTGTTCATCCTGAGTTTGTTTGCAGGTTGAAGAAAGCCTTGTATGGCTTGAAGCAAGCACCTAGAGCATGGTCTGACAAGATAGGACGATATCTTGTCACTATTGGCTTTCAAATTTCCAAGGCAGATTTCTCACTTTATGTGAGAAAAACAGAGAAAGGTATTATGCTGCTTGTCATTTATGTTGATGATTTGATCATCACAGGTGATAGTGATGAAGATATCCTTCATGTGAAAATGCTATTGAAGTAGAAGTTTGAGATGAAGGATTTGGGAGAGCTGCGTTATTTCTTGGGCATTGAGGTGATTAGAGCACCAAGTGGGATATGGCTCTTACAAAGGCAGTATGGATTGGACATGCTGTCCAAATATGGGATGACAGGCTATAAGCCTATTTCAGTTCCTTTGGAGCAGAATGTGAAGCTGAGCACAGATGCAGGTGAGCTTCTGGAAGACCCTACTATGTACAGACGCATAGTAGGAAGTTTGATTTATATGACTATTACCAGGCCAGATTTGAGCTATGCTGTTGGATTGGTAAGTCAGATTATGCAGGCTCCAAGGAAACCACATTTGGATGCGGCTAGATGCATAGTCAGGTATGTGAAGTCCACATTGCAGTATGGACTATTTTATGAGGCTCGGGTTCAGATACAATTGCATGGATAACACTCATGCTGATTGGGCTGGTAGTATATCTGATAGAAGATCTACCATTAGATATGTGTTCTCTTTTGGGAGTGCTGCAGTCACTTGGAGCAGCAAGAAATAGCCTACAGTTGCCTTGTCAAGCATAGAGGCTGAGTACAAGGGTGCAGCGATGGTTGCATGAGAGGTAGCTTGGTTGCATAAGCTACTTCATGATATGCATCAGTCTACAGATGGGCCAGTTGTCATTTATTATGACAACATGAGCAGTATACACTTGGCAAATAACCCAGTCTATCATGCTAGAACAAAGCACATTGAGTTGCATTATCACTATGTGCGGGAGAAGGTTTTACTAGGTCTTATTGATCTAGTTTATGTCAGCACAGAGGATCAGGTAGTTTACATATTCACGAAGGCATTGGGCACAGAGAAGCTGCGCAAGTTCAGAGACCTGCTTGGTGTGCAAGATTGGGATTGATCTCAAGGGGGAGTGTTGAGATATCGAGCTCCACTCATGATATGCTAGGGTGACCATTGTGCATTTATGTCACCGACTTGTTAGTTGCAGATGCGGTTGGTACACCGCCCATGAATAATAGTTGGATGACAGCTATCCTTATGTACTCTAGTTCGTGGCTCAGTTAGTATGCCACCTTAGTTAGCTGAGTTTGGTTGAGACCCACATATAGGGTTCTTCTATTTCTTTGTACTATAGTTCTTTTGTCTTACACAACTAAGAAGAGGAAAACTGTTTTCAGCCTCCACCTTTGTATGTATTCCCCCATTGTGTATGTGAGAAAGCCACAAGTGAGACTCCTTCCTTCTGTCCCACTATCTTCACAATCAGAGGTCGGGAACCTTATCATGAGTCAAGGTTCAAGAGAGCCCCAAGTAGCCTGCAGTTCTCCATTGGGTAGAGGACACAAGATGGACCGCTAGAGCACCTATGTAGACTTTATGTTAGGGATTGGACGTTGCAGAGGTGGTTATACAGGCATCCTAGCAAGTACTACCATGTCTGATTGTACTTCACCTTAAGCAACCCTACCTCGAACTCCCCTAAAAGTCAATTCAAATCCTTGATAGCCTCTTGCAAGAGAAGGAGGTGCAGTAGGCAGTAGTAGATCTGGAAAGCATGGAAGGCTAGGCTGAGTGAGGGGTGGGTAGCATGGGTTTTAGAGGAGCAATGTGGATCTTTAGTATCAAACCCTATGACAAAGGCGCACTCTCTAAGAGCAAGAGAGAATTCTGAGGTGGGATCTAGCCTTCATCAAGAGACTTATAGAGTAGGACCGAGCCTCTTATTGGCTTCGTGATTGTCATGAGGTGGTGGGACTAGATCTATAGTGTACAAAGGTTTGGAGAGGAAAGTTTTTGTATCACTTGTTTTGGGCCAAATGGATTTATTAGGGGGATAGGATGACCAAGTAGTTTTTGAGTATACCAAGCCTTGCCTAGTAAGGATATAGCTACAAAGGTTGCAGATCGCATAAGGGCTACTACAATCAAATCCTCACAAGATCCTAAATGACTATGGACATCTATCATATTAGGAAAAAAGGGAGCTCATTTTGGGGCCCTGAGAGAAACTCATGATTTCTTCATTTTTATTTTTCTTTCCTCTAGAATAATAAAATATGACATAACCCCATTGACATATGGTGCAAAATTTGGTATCTCTAACATCACCGATGCATTCAGAGTGGGCCAACATCCCCAAAATAACTTTTGAAACATTGGAAACCGGCACCCGGAGGCCCGAAATAGGCCAAAAAGGCCCAAAAAGCCAGGTGTGCTTTTCGAGCCTTTTTGGCCTTTTTTGGGCCTCTAGGTGCCCGTTTCCAATGTTTCAAAAGTCATTTCTAGGGTTTTGGCACACTCTAAACACATTGGTGATGTCAAAATTACCAAATTTTGCACCATACATTAGGTATAATAAAGTAGCTCAAGTATCCCAATTGAAGGCAAACTTAGCATTATTTCTTTTTTGCAATTTTTTCCAACGTTACATTGGCCCTCCTTTGATTCGTGGAGGGCTATTTTCCTTCTGGGCTAAAAGCCTTCAAAATAACCTCTAATTGTTTCTAATCGGCAGCAATTGTTTCAAGCAAAGGAGTCCCCTGTGACACTTATAGCATGTGTGGTATTTTGGGAGCAAGTTCCCACAGTGGTCATGCTGAGTTTGAGCCGGCAATTGGAGTCTCCATTCTCAAACCAAGAGCTTAGGGAGGACCTCAAGCAACTCCCCCCCTAGAAGTTCCCAAAATAGGGTGGCTTGATGCTAGCATTCTTCTTGAGCTTCTAGGAGCACATTGGCATGCCATTTTGGCTAGGCTATTAGGAGATCTTTGTTGCTGGCTCACTCCTACAGTCCTTGAGGTTGGGAGGAAATGTATTAGGCTAGGGAGGAGTGCAACCCCTTGCTGTTCTTCTCTTGGATTTTGACAAGGCCTATTACAGGGTGGAGTGGTCCTTTTTAGAGGACATGATGTAGCGACAAGGTTTCACAGATAGGTGGATTAGAGGGGTATCAACCCTCTATTCTAGGAGCTCTAGTTAAGTGATTATAGGCAACCACATAGGGTAGACCCTCTCTCTATCTCATTTGATTTGACAGGGTTGTCCCCTCACCCCATAAATCATTCTCTTTGTAGCCAAGGATCTAGAATATTTATTGCGCTCCCAGACGACAGGTCTCATGGGATGTAGCTCCCCAACAAACAAGAGGATTAGACATGGAGTCCACAAATGACAGAACGCTATCTATTGAGGGTACTACAGTGAGCCTATAGGTAGTCAAGGGAACTCTAGCCATCTATTTGTGAGGCGTCTAGGGATCAAATAAATTGGACCAAATCAATTAGTTTCTTCATGGGCTCAAAGCAAGTCTAGCAGTTTTGAGATTGGGTTTTGAATTTTGGCTTTTGGTGGATCCCATAAGGGCATACTATGAGATAACTTGGCTGCTAGGTTGGGATAGACATTACTACTATCAAGCAACAAATCGCTCTAATGCTAGCGAGCATTTTGTGAAAGCTACTATACTAGAAACTCTCTCTTGTAGGAAGGGAATTGGTATCCAACCATGTCCTCCTTGCCATGGCTTGGTATATTGCCTCTTGTTGGTGCTTCCATTGAGGCTGCATCGAACAGCTAAGATGCTTGGTGTAGAATTTTCTTTGGGAAGGTTCAGATGGCACATGGGACACTAGAGCTAGAGTCACCTGGGAGACAGTGATACTACCTTAGTCATGAGGAGGATTGGGTTTCATTGATATGGAGATGCAAAGCAGATACCTCTTCGGCAAGTTGGTCATACAAGTCTCACCCTAGGCATAGTGCCTTGGAAGCTCCTCCTTTAGGGAGGGCTCCTTAGGAACACCCTTGGCACCATTGGGTAGTGGCAGTAGTCACACAAATGGATCTTTGCAGAGGCTCCCCTCACACAAGGAAGGGATCCCCTTTGATGAGGAGTTTCTTTAGAGTCTAGAATTGCTTGTCTAGAGGACTTAGCCATCCCATCCTATAGGGAGGAGTTTGAGTGGTAGCCACTTATGTAGCACCCAAAGGTCCAAGAATTCTAGGGTTTATGCTAGGACAATGGATGCACATTGGGTGGGCATAGTGGGACAGTGGTCCAATGAGGCCTTTTGGGGTCTGGAGATAGTTTCCTTGGGAGGCAGTAGCCACAACACATTTTCTTTCTCACCTAAGAGGAGCAAGCACTAAAATGACAAAGATTGAGATAGTGTGACTCCTATATCTTGGTGGGAGAGTCTTTGTATGCCCTAGAACCCACACTGTTGGGCTGGTCAATTCCCATGGATAGGGGTACGCCTCAAGACTCACTTCTACCAAGACATGCTCATTTCTTTTTGCCATTGCTTCTACAAGGTGGGATTAGATGTCCTCTTATAGGCTGAGTTGGAGAGTGATAGCAGGGATGTGGAAGACTTGTGGGGGCTGGAGTGGTAATGGATCAGGTTAGTAGGCCAACTAGGCAATGCCTAGCACATATACCAAGACACAGTTCTCTTGGGATTGAAGGGAGTAATTTGGTGGATTTGGGCTCTTGGAGGAACATCCTCTTCATGACTTCCATTGGGACCCCCATGGGGGTGGTTCTGTCCTGCGTGAGTAGGGGAGTCTATCAAGGGAATGTCTCTGGACCCAGTTTGAGTCCATGAACCATATCAAGGGAATCTCTCTGGAATAGTTTGAGTCCATGAAAGATATCCTCTTTATTTTGGTTGGTGGCCCATGGAGGGCTGCTCACATCGACCCTTGGTTGGAGCAGATACAAGTTTATGGAAGATGCCTCTGTTCTATAGAGGGAGTGATGGAGATGATCCCCCATTTCCTGTGGGGCTGCACTATCACTTAGAGGATTTAGCTTGTGGCATTTAGGATTGTGGCCAACATACAGCGAATGTAGAGGAACTTCATTTGGGGGATGGTAGCATGGCTCACAGAGGGAAGGCATGCTTTCTCCATTGACACGATTTTTCCAGCTTACAAGATCCATGGCCAGCAGACAGATCTCTTGAATAGAGAACTTTGACACATCTTTGCCCTCCCAAGCATGCCCGACGTTCTCACCAAAGGATAGTGTCTAGGATACGATGGTTAGCATCACCGGTTGGAACATATTATGGGTTTCTCATTACAATTAGGTGATGGTGGGGATAATCGATAGCTCCAGTGGATATCATAGTTGCCATCTGGCAGGATATCATCTTCACATTACATGCTACTTGGGAGTGTGGTACTTCAGGCTCACGAGGGACTATGAAAAGGCATGAGTGCTTCTACAAGGCTTGGCTTGTAGGAATTTTCTACACTCTTTTCGTAGGAGATATCCGATGAATGTATAGACCACCTCTATGGCTGTTAGCCCCTATTTTAGAGGCACCCTAGGTTGTGAGACGGGTGTCCTAGGAATAGGTTGGTTTTTAAACCTTTTCTGATTGTCTCCTCATTGTATTTACTATTTATCGTCTTTAGCTTCTTATAGAAGCCAAAAGAACGGGTCTTTTCAAGCATTAATATAATTTTATTTTCTCTAGAAAAAAAAGAAAAGAAAGATTGGGATGTGGGAAAAGGTGGCATTCCATACCACACCTATTTTCATAGGCATATTACAACACAACAGAAGAACTCATTTGCATTTCCTAGGAGATCCTACTAAGAAAATCAAAAAGTGTCACAATGGAGGCATTCATAGAAGATCTAACAAGAAAATGATAAATGGACATGATAAAATTTTGCATTAAAAATCTCAAGATGAGGTATTAGCTAATTCTACATGACATCCATGACTAATCCACCATTGGTTAAGCCACTAATGCTACACTACGAATCATGGCTCCAATTTTGCATGAACCAGCCAACAAAACATTGGAAGAATATTTGCATCTTGGAAAAATTGAAGTTCCTTCATTGTGGACTAAAATGTGATTTGGTACATTTTGGATGCAACTATTTCTATGGGTATGCTCTAAAACTAGGGGAATTAAACACAATTTTGTTAGATTACATGATCTAGATGTAGTAGCTTAAGCTTTGGCACTAACTCAATAGGAAATGAAAGTGTCTCTTTTAGTGTTTTGAATATCCTTTTGTAGTCTTTTGAACCTCTATCCAATGTAAGTACTCTTCAAGGTATATATTGTTGTTTTCATCAAGAACATGAAAAAAATACTTCTATAGACAAAAATCTATGACAAAGACTCCCATTTTATTTGCAACAATTGCATGGTTGCTATTTGGACTCATACAAATCATTGGTTGAACAAAATTCAAGCTTATAAAATCTACTTCAACTTGTGGCATTAGATTTTTTGAAGATAGTTTTAGCATAGAAAATAAATTTTGTGAAACTTTCAACACTAAAAAATATCTTATGATATTTAAAATTTTATAAAAATGTGTATGTCATCATTTGCTATAGTCTACCCAAAGGTGTATACTTATGAAACCTAAATTTTATACACATAACCAAAGCTCAAACATTGAGTTTTATTTTACATGAGATAATATGACATCAATGCATTAGTAATCATTTTCTAACCATTCAATCAGGATTTAAGAGATTGTAGCCTGGTAAAATGGTGCTTATGTGCCAATGATGTTGAGATATGGTGCCATGAGCACATAATTAGAGGCTAAGGTATGGTATAGGAAAGAATCAAAGTAGCCACCCTAGGATGTGGACTACATGATGTGGAGATGTGGATCAAGGATATCCACAAGGAGATGTGGATCAAAGGATCCCACATGTGTTGACTATTCAAAGAGCACTCTCTATATAAGAGGCCTATCATGTATTGTTGAGTACAAGAGAAATGCGCACTCACTCAAGATTCTTTTTATGATTCCAAGCTAATCTATTTTGGAACCTAATTGACTTGAGGTACATGTCATGAGCACTCGCTTCATTATGTTTCCACATAGGTTCCATCCACCTTAGAGCGTTCCATAGATCCTGAGGCATGCATGTTTTTACATGGTATCAGAGCATAGTTTTAGCTCTCCTAGTTTAGCTCATCTGTAGTTCACTAGGATTGCTCCCATTCCTAGATTAGTTGTAGGCATGCCTTAGGAACTCATAAGTTCTCCTAGGTTAGTTTCGACTCCAACAGGTTATCTCAAAACTAGCCTGGCAATTTTGATAAGGGGTGCACTTCTGCCTCTCCTAGCCCTTCGATCAAAGAGGGCATGCACTTGATCCCTCCTTTTCAATCATCGCTGACACTTGCCATCACACCTAAGGCTCCCCACAATAGTCTCCTGAGACACCAGTGCTCACTATGTCGAGTCTACCAAAAGCTCACCGACGAGCATCTATGAACACAGCGTCCTCCATCTCAAACCAACAACCAGGCCGCTTGGACCTCCAACACACATGCAATGACCTCCACAAGTAGGTTAAGTGAACCAGCTACCATCTGCGATGGGCCAAGCTGCCTACATTAACAAACTCCAGCAAGGCGTAGCACTACAACCTCCTTCAGTGCTTCTCACAAGCATCTGCAAGGTGACAAATGCAAAGCAAGCGAGCCAGCATCTCCAAATGCAATAAAGGAAAGCCTCGGACTTATAACAGCACACCCAAGTCCTATGCTCCAGCCGACTGCAGATCCACAGCCCTGCATGCTAATATGCCTACGAACTTGATTTGGCCACATAGCTTGTGCATTGACGATTTGCAAGGGGAAGAGCGCATGTGCAAACAATCTCCAAGAAGAGCGTGTTCCACAAAAACTTGAAATATTTGGAACCCGCAAGCATTGCTATGCCAAGGTAGCGAGATGGGGAGACGCCATTCTAGAAGAAGCAGACGGACTATCTATGATCCACCATTGTAGAAGAAGGAGACGGAATATCTATGGACTATCGACGAGATGCAGGAAGACAGAGCTCCACAAATTTTCACCACGTCATTCACCTTACCACACCATGTTTGGCTAGGTCAAGTCACCCACACAGTGCTTAGTCAAAAAGTTGACACGTGGTAAGCTAAGGTCAAGGTCAAGAATTGACCTTAGGTTTGGTCCGTGGCCCTAACTCTGGTCAGGTTCAACCCAATAACCATGGTTAGAGGTAGGATTAATTAAGTGCCACTTCAGCACAGTAACCCCTTGCCAAGCACAGTTTGCAAGCAACATGTGAATCCGTATGCCACATCATCATGAATGCAAAAAGCATGCCAAAAGCACAAGTGCATGAGATGACCATAGCACAAAGCATGGCATCCTCACATAAAGCATCAAGGCACATGGAATAACAAAGCATCAAGCTACATCAAGCAAAGAAGACAACGACATCAACAACAAGCATTGAGAAGCAACAACCTTGCCACCTTCAGCCCACACGTTTGTAAATCAAACCTGACCACCTCAGAATAGCCATGTCAGCATCCAAGGGAGGATTTGATCTTGTAATACCCACACTTGACCACCTTAAGTAGCAATGTATGCACTAAGGGGAGGTGATGGAATGTAACTCACATCTGACCACCTTGCAGTAGCCAAAGGATCACGGCACCAAGGGGAGGTGTTGAGATATGGTGCCATGAGCACATAATTAGAGGCTAAGGTATGGTATAGGAAAGAATCAAAGTAGCCACCCTAGGATGTGGACTACATGATGTGGAGATGTGGATCAAGGATATCCATAAGGAGAGATGTGGATTAGAGGATCCCACATGTGTTGACTATTCAAAGAGCACTCTCTATATAAGAGGCCTATCATGTATTGTTGTGTAGAAGAGAAATGCACACTCACTCAAGATTCTTTTTATGAGTCCAAGCTAATCTATCTTGGAACCTAATTGACTTGAGGAACATGTCATGAGCACTCTCTTCATTATGTTTCCACATAGGTTCCATCCACCTTAGAGCATTCCATAGATCCTAAGGCACGCATGTTTTTACAAATGAAATGTTCTATATTTCATATAATGCTCTTATATTACTTTTAAAGTGAAGGAATATATCTTATACGACCCATATTACTTTAAAGGTGAGGGAATATCTTACTTTAATATAGTACTTTCAAAGTGAGGTAATATGTTACTTTAAAGGTGAGGGAATATATATTATATAGCCCATATTATCATGTACAACCATGCACAATTTGAAACTATTCTTGAGGAATATATTACCTTCACCTTTACTCCATAGGCACACTTATTATAATTCATCATTTAGATAGACCTAAAAAACGATACACATTCAATTGATTTAAGGACTTGAAAAAGGTAACATTGTCTTTGATGTATAAAGCATATATAGAAACCTCGAAATAAGAATGCCTATTTTGGGGGGAAATCATTGATTACAAGTCATTTTGAGCATGTTTGGCAAAAAAAGAAGAGAAAAGAATGCCTAGATACATCCCTAAATTTTGGAATTTATATTCAAATAAAATTTTTTTGACCATATATCAATGATTATGATTTATAGACCCAAAAATTGAGCTATATGACCTTGTACGGCCCAATTTTCACAAAACCTAAAGCTGCTATTTTTGGGTGCTATTTCAAGCACCAAGATTTAAGGATGGAGAATAATTTATCAATTTTAATATGTGTCGATGAACTTTTGAAACCTTGAATAAGATTGCATGGAAGGAGACCACCCACCAACCTAAGGCAAGACAATGAAAGAATTCCATTTAATGCTACAAAATGCATGATGGAGTTATGGAAAGTTTTATGATACAATGGGAGTAACCTCAAAGCCCTTGAAGAGATCCCCATAGTTGTGAAGACATCATAAAGCAGTTTCCATAGTCGTTTATGGCTTCCATAAGCTACTACAAGCCTAGTATCAAGAAAATTTTAAGTTCAAAAAGTGTTGCAATGAGTTAGTTAAACTTCTAAGTCCCCTTTTAATGAGGTTTTTGGCTCACCCATGCTATTAGAGTCAAGTATATCACTTTGGGAAATAGACTTGTAAAGAAATAAAGTAAAAAGCCTATACATGTACGTTTATGCTAATATTAAAATCATTGCAACCTTTGGGGATGAGGAATATGAGGAGCAAGTTTAAAAGTTGTCCTGCCTTAATTCCACTAAATGTAAATCTCCTACCTAAAGTTGTCTTACCTAATGCCACTAAATGTAAATCTCCTTCTTAAAGTTGTCTTGTGTAATTCCACTTGTAAATCTAAATTGTAAAGTAAATCTCTTCCATTCTAAATTGTAAAAGCCCAAAAGGAGCAAAGGCCAAAGATGAGACAACCATAAATGAGTATATGACAAGGATCAAAATAATGAAGATCCAAGCCACATTTCCAAGTGTCCCTTATGCCTAAAGCATCAAGCAAAAGTTCAAGGAATATTGAGAATAAATTGCCTACATATTGCTTGAAGGTTAGTTACCTCTAACCAACATTCTCACGGATGGACATGGTGTAATGCATGAGCCAACCCATACGTCCATTGAGCTATAGGTATTATCATGAATGGGCACTCATAGTCAAAAAACCCTCTACTAAATTTATAGTGAAAAAAGAGAAGTATGTGAAAAAACTTCCACTAAAGCGATAAAGACACTAAAAATTAATTTGAAAATTGAAAAAAAAATAAATAAAACATGCTGGATTTTATTAAAGAGTGGTCAGTCCTAAAAAGAGACCAATTACAAAAATTTGGCTCATACATTGGGCACCTAGCTCCGATCCTACACTACTAAAGCAGTAAAATGATCACTCAAAAAATTTTATCAATCTCAAGTAAACTAGTCCCTAGTAGGGGGTTCATTCTTAGCTAAAAGACTTCCCACATCCAGTAGGAAAGATATGAAGTTAGAGAATATTCGAGTTGTACTCCTAACCGGTACACCAGTACCTCTAAAAACAATGTTGTTTCTTACAATCCACACAACCATGCAAGTAGCTTCCCTGATAAACCCCAACAGCTCACTAGGGTGGAGAGTAAATGGGCCGTGTCCCCCATCAAGGCCAGCTTCCATCTCCCTCGAGGGGAGAAGCCCAACATGAGTCCCGATGGACTCCACTGCATACCCACACAAACCATAGATAGGGCTGACTACCACCCACGTTGAAATCTGAAGTAAGGGTATGTCGAGCAAATACAATTTTCTGCTCTAGAAACTATGACATTGAAAAAACTTTGAGAATGTCTTGTAATAAAATTCCATGGAAGAGGAATCAATGCTTGTAAAAATCGACATTCAATGTATATTTACTAGGTATAATGGCAAAATACCGATTAGGACTTTTCTACCTATAAAAGCCAATTATGTGTGAGAGTAAATTTTATTAGCACTTCCTCTTTAGAAGGAGTGCTATTGTGGAGGATTGAAACTCCTTTTTGAATTTCCATGTGTAATTTTTTCAAAATTAATTAAGGTGTGTTTTAAAATATCATTTATTGAGATACAAGAATTGCTTTTTAATAGCCAAACACTCGTTCAAAAAACAAGTTGAACATGATATGTTTGATTCAATAGGTCTGCTCAGAAGACATAGAAAGGAAGAGAGGGAGAGAGAGAGAGGGAGGGGGGGGAGTTGAGGGAGAGAGAGAGAGAGGGAGAGAGGGAGGGAGGGAGCAAAGAGAGCCCAAAAGACATGGAAAGGAAGAGAGGGAGAGAGAGCGAGAGAGGGGGGGGAGTTGAGGGAGAGACAGAGAGAATCTTGCCAAAATCGGAGAGGGAGAGGGTGGGAAAAAGAGAAACCTATTTTGAAAGCAATAAAGTAGTTTTGCTAATTTTCACTTTGGAGTGGCCCAAAACTACAATTTGGCCCATATTTGTGATATGTGGTTGAATGAGGACTCGTAAAACAAAACATCCCTTAAGGCTACCTACCTTAAAAATTGGTTATCAATGAAAGAGAGAAGAACCAAAAGCAATAAGGTGAAATGGAATAAGAATTTAAAAACAAGGGGGCACAATTTGGGTGCCTGACTGCACTGCCCCATTGCCTATGTTCTATAATGTGTCATGGAAGTGTGGAAAGAAATTTATTAGAGTTTGCTGACAAAGGAGGTCTACCAATAAGATCTCGTATGTTTCAAACCCCTTTAAACAAGTCTTTTTGTGATATTCTTCCCTATCTCTAATTGCTCTTCCTTCCCTACCGATATTAGTTTTTTTTTTTAATTCTACCCTACCACCAATCGCCCTTCCATTGCAAGTCGCCATATGTAGGAGAAAGGAATGAAGAGTTTGCAAGTCACCATAGGTAGGAGAAAGGAATGAAGAGTTTTTCTTTTGGAAGGGTTTCCTTGAGAAGATCTACCTCTAATTGCCATTCCATTGCTCTTCCTACATGTTTCTGCCACATGTAGGAGAAAGGAATGAAGAAAACATTACAAAAGAAGAGTTTTTTTTGAAGCATTTCCTTGTCACCAGATGTAGGAGGAAGGTTTCCTACAAAAGAGGGATTCCTTGGATCCCCCAATAACCTAGGGAATGAAGAAAATATTACAAAAAAAACGTTTTTGGGAAGGTTTCCTAAAAAAGAAGAGAAAGGGTCGATTCCTTGGATCCCCCAATAACCTAGGGAATGAAGAAAATATTACAAAAGAAGAGTTTTCTTTGGAAGGTTTCCTACAAAAGGGAATGAAGAAAACATTACAAAAGAAAACTTTTTTTTTGAAGGTTTCCTACAAAAGAAGAGAAAGGGATTCTAGCTTGGCTCCTTTGGGTAATTTTGCATGGTATTTATGTTCATTTAAAAGCTCCTTTGGGTAGTTTTGCATGGTATTTACTCTCTAATCCTAAAATGTTCTATTCACTACTACGAGCCCAAGGGCTTGGATATGAGTGATCTGGCCTCCAATCTGCTAGATCATCTAGGCTAGTAGTGGAGGACAAGAACCTCCAAGGAGGTGCCGAGCGAAACCCCCACTTGTTTCCATAGAGAGACGACGTCTGGTGGAGTGTGGGTGATGCAATGGCAACCACTCCTCCAATGAGTGCCCATGCCTAAGGGCAAGGCTGACACTATACTCCTCACACTGCCATAGGTGGGGAAACCATGATACCCTCCCAATGTCAATTTCTGAGGTCCCTTCCCCAACCCATGTATCAAATGAGACCCCCATTCTGTCGAATCCTTTGATCACACAGGGTGGCCCTGTGGCTAGTTCAAGCCAATACAGATACACATCAAGACAAAGCAACTATAGACGTGCTTGATAGATGCGCAAAATAGCGGGCGCATCTATAGGTGCTGCTCAAATAGCAAAAATATGGGTGCATCTAATAGCGCATCTATTTGCGTGTCTATTAGCACGTCTGCACTGTGAATTAGACGCGAATTTAGACACAGATTTTGACGCAAAATAGAGAATATAGAAAATGAAATTTTGTGATAAATGTACATCACTACTTTCCTAACATTGCCCATGATTACCAAAGCATGTAATTTTAACAAAAATATCAATGCTTTTTGGCAAACTCACATATACAAAAATAAAGTGAGGTGAGGAGAATGAGACAATATGTAAAATAGTTTTGCCAATATCAATGATGGGCTACGGTTCAATCTCATCCTCAATGAGATCAACCCTTGCCAAACTATCTACTTCAAAATCCAAACTAGTGTTGAGATCTACAAAAACATTCAACCCACTACTACTTGTGCTACTCATGTGCTCATCGAAATCGAACAACCATCGTGCATGTACAGTACCACATATAGCAATCTCATCCACCAAATGCACTATGAGATGTAGTTGGCTTGTGAGAATAGAACATGGAAATGTCTCCTCCACTAAACAAACCACCTCCACTGACATAACTCGAGCATTCTCAAGCGTGGTGGGATCTATTTCCTTTGAGCTCACATACCTAGAAAGGAAAAAGTACGCAATATTAGCAATATGAACACCTTGCATCCTATAAAGTACCTCACAAGCTCGCCCATCTTGTAAATACAATATTCACATTTTGTATCCTGTAAAGTACCTCACAAGCTCACCCATCTTGTAAATACAATCCTTCTCGTCCTTCAATGCACTGAGAGAAATGCTAGTAGGTAGTATGAACTGAACACACGAGGAATGGTTGATTAGTTGTTTCTAATTCACTCACAAATTTGGAAGGAAATAGATTTTATGCACATAAAATACTTACTTGGAGCATCTTGTGCCAATCATGAGATTTCAAGCCATATAATTGCTCTACACCTCTTTTCTTGCTCTTTGTGAAGGCCCCCTTCAAACACCTCATGCATCTAGTGGGAGTACGAACTGTAGTGATAGCTCACTTCACTGCCACCATCTCTAGCTTTGATAACCTCCACGGTGCATGAGGTAAAAAGACACACCCATTTGGCCTCTCTTGTGGCCAAGCTTCATGCATCCTCCCTATGGTGTGTAGATCCTCCCTTATGCCTACGAAATCTCGTGTCCCATTCAAATGTTCCTAAATGGTAGATGCCACATGCTTGAAGATATGCATGGGATCAAGCAGGTGATTGATCTTGAGGTGGGACCAGTATGGTAAACGATAAAAGATGGAGTATCTAAACAAAAGCTGGTGTTAGTGGGAAATCTTTATTTCTAGCCAATATAGCACACAATAGTTATTACAAATCCTTACTGGCTCATGCCAAGTGGTGGAGTCGTGGATCCATCCCAAATTCTCATCCAATCTCCCACAGTAAGTGACTGTGGGGGGACTTCATTCCAAGGGGCGACATATCTAGAATGATCAGGTGGGAGAAATCGATGGTGATTCTCATAGATGACCTTATTCAATGCATCTGCCTATGAGGCAACTAGCAAAGGATCAGAAACAAGACATGCATGGTAACCTGATGTAGTGAGACCTAAATAATAGACACAATTAAGACTTCTAGGTGGGTTTAGGATGCCACATCGATTGCCTTCTCATTATTAAAAGTAAAATGCTTACCTGAACAATCACCATAGCCTGGGAAGTCATGCATTATCCACATCAAGACTGCTTTGCAGATGAAGTCTCGTGACGAGGGAGGCCTGCTCACATCATGCACCTCAATACCTCTCCAAAGTATCTCTAGCTCATCAATCAAAGGCTCCAAATAAACATCAGGATTTTTTACTTTATGTTTCCCTAAAATTAGAAGGGATAACATGACATGTCCTTTCTTAATCGCCATAGAGGGTGGAAGATTATAATTCACCAATATCACTGGCCATACATTGTAAGAGGTGTTTTGAGACCAAATGGGTTCACACTGTCCATACCCAATCCAAGTCTCAAGCTCCTAGGTTCTTCCTTGAAGCTTGGCCATGTGTCTTCAATATGCTTCCATGCAAGAGTGTCTGTGGGAGTTCTCCACTTGCCATCGGTTGATCGATGGGAACATTATGGGAAAATGTCGTAGAACCTTACGAGACACATCCAAAGTTTTGAGATCTACTCTATAGCTTGCCTCTCCACAAGTAGGACACTCTCTTGAATCCTTATGTGGTCCATGAAATAGAACGCAATCGTTGATGCATGCATGGATGTGCTTGTAATCTAATTCTCCAAGAGAGGTCACATGTTGCCTTGCCATATCTCTAGAGGTCGGTAATTTATTCTCCCTTGGAATCATTTTACACAATAGCCTGCACATGAATACCATAAATGAGAAAAAGCATTCGAGTAATTGATCCACTAGCATAATTCACCATGTTTGCAAAATAGACTTTAAAGCTTACTTGAGTAATGCAGTCAAACTTGCATTGCTCCATCCATAGATGGCCTGCAAGTTTAGTAACTCAAGGGAGGCACGTAGAACAGAGAATGTGCACCCCTCAAATAGTGGAGTCGATGCTATGATAAAAAAGATCGTCCTTCTCCATGCTATCATCCCTACTTGAGGACTGATGGACATATAAATCCTGCACCATATCATCAAACACCTCCTCCTCCATGGCCTCATGAGGTAATGGTGGAGGGCTACTATCACCATCACTCCATGCATCCGTAACGGTCCCTCCTAAAGATCCCACCTCAGATCATCGACGCTTTGCCTCCTCACGACACGAGCATAGGGCAACATATGCGGGTGTGGCACTGCATCCTGTATCAAATTAAAACGGGATCATAACTCAAACACATGAACACCCATAGGTATCTCAATCAACCTTAACTCTTTAATACTTGCCATGTTTACGATCGCATCCCATTCTCCATACTTTGAGACGTGATTGAGTGTAATTTTGTGTGCACGATACATGTTTCCTTGACATCGATCACACATACATTTGATTTTTTGCTCCAACCACATTTCGCGATGGTGGCTACGGAGGGTGACAAAATATGAAGAGGGGAGAGGAGAAGAGTGGAGATGAGGAGAGAGGGCACAACTAGAGAGTGTTAGATATCAATGCTCCACTCTCGTGTAACTACGCGGGAACCAGCTAACTCTACTTGTAAGCCCCCCATATGAGGAGAAGGCATTTGAGTAGCTCGGTTATCTGGTAGGTCCTGGTTTGGACACCAAATGGGGGCCATGTGTGGCCTGATGGCTAGACGGCTTCAGATAGAGTTGGCACACCACCAACTAGGCTACATACAAGTGGGGGAAGGCATCCCTTGACTGACCGCACTGACAGTAGACGGAGCATTTCCCAGGGCAGCCCACTCTCGGGTTGCGGGGCCCATTTGGAGCCTTAGATGATCCTGGATGGGGCTCTGGGCCGAACAGAGACTGTAGGTTAGTTGCTCTGTTTTGCGCACCAGTTCTATCGTATGGTCAGTGGCCTATTTCGGGACTGACCCCCAGTCGATCGTTTTGGGTGGACTAGGTCGGTCACCCAATTGAGCCTAACCGACTATGACTGGTGGCTATATAAGAGCAAGCCCGTGAAGCCCATTTCATCACTGGCTACAACAACCCTGATTCCTTAGTATCCAGCCTCCGTCTTCTACTATTTTCAGCATGCCATCAAAGCTTCTTTCACAGGAGCGCATGGTTGGGAGGCAGCGCCATCTATTGTATCAGTTCTACAGTAATCAAATTTTTGATTCTCCATACTATCTTGTTTTCTCTCTTGTGTACGAGATCCTATTATCTGTTGAGCATAGACGTTATATTATTTTCTTACATGGTATCAGAGCCTGGACTCTAGCAAGAAGATTTGGTAGCGTGTTTTCTGTTTGCGAGTAGATTGTGAGAGATGGCCCAGCCTGCAAGACTGCGAATCTCATCATTCGGTGAAAGCGAAAAGTTGGACGGCTCTAACTATCCACTCTGGAAGTTCAAGATGAAGACCATCCTAAGCGCATACGAGCTTTGGGACACTGCTACTGGGTGGACGTGAGGCCGGTTGCGAGACCGGATCCAGCCAATGCAGGACAACAAATAGTACCAACTGCGGATTAAATTCTCGTGTGGACAAGAAGAAATGCAGATGCGCTGTGTTCTATTGTCTACAATGTTAGTAATTCTATCATGGCGTTAATTCAACATGAGTGTAATTTTGTGTGCACGATACATGTTTCCTTGACATCGATCACACATATATTTGATTTTTTGCTTCAACCACATTTCACGATGGTGGCTACGGAGGGTGACAAAATATGAAGAGGGGAGAGGAGAAGAGTGGAGATGAGGAGAGAGGGCACAACTAGAGAGTGTTAGATATCAATGCTCCACTCTCGTGTAACCACGCGGGAACCAGTTAACTCTACTTGTAAGCCCCCCATATGAGGAGAAGGCATTTGAATAGCTCGGTTATCTGGTAGGTCCTGGTTTGGACACCAGATGGGGGCCATGTGTGGCCTGATGGCTAGACGGCTTCAGATAGAGTTGGCACACCACCAACTAGGCTACATACAAGTGGGGGAAGGCATCCCTTGACTGACCGCACTGACAGTAGACGGAGCATTTCCCAGGGCAGCCCACTCTCGGGTTGCGGGGCCCATTTGGAGCCTTAGATGATCTTGGATGGCTCTGGGCCGAACAGAGACTGTAGGTTAGTTGCTCTGTTTTGCGCACGTATGGTCGGTGGCCTATTTCGGGACCGACCCCCAGTCGATCGTTTTGGGTGGACTAGGTCGGTCATCCAATTGAGCCTAACCGACTATGACTGGTGGCTATATAAGAGCAAGCCCGTGAAGCCCATTTCATCACTGGCTACAACAACCCTGATTCCTTAGTATCCAGCCTCCGTCTTCTACTATTTTCAGCATGCCATCGAAGCTTCTTTCACAGGAGCGCACGGTTGGGAGGCAGCGCCATCTATTGTATCAGTTCTACAGTAATCAAATTTTTGATTCTCCATACTATCTTGTTTTCTCTCTTGCGTACAAGATCCTGTTATCTATTGAGCATAGACGTTATATTATTTTCTTACATGGTATCAGAGCCTGGACTCTAGCAAGAAGATTTGGTAGCGTGTTTTCTGTTTGCGAGTAGATTGTGAGAGATGGCCCAGCCTGCAAGACTGCGAATCTCACCGTTCGGTGAAAGCGAAAAGTTGGACGGCTCTAACTATCCACTCTGGAAGTTCAAGATGAAGACCATCCTAAGCGCATACGAGCTTTGGGACACTGCTACTGGGTGGACGTGAGGCCGGTTGTGAGACCGCGGATCCAGCCCGGATCCAGCCAATGCAGGACAACAAATAGTACCAACTGCGGATTAAATTCTCGTGTGGACAAGAAGAAATGCAGATGCGCTGTGTTCTATTGTCTACAATGTTAGTAATTCTATCATGGCGTTAATTCAACATGTCACCACAACAGAGGAGGCATGGACTATCTTGAAAAATCATTACGAGACCACAAATCAGACACGGATTCAAAATCTAGAGACTCAACTCATGAACGAGAAGTTGTTTGAGTCTGAAGCGGAAGAGAAGTTCATCACCAGGGTGAAGAATCTGCACGACCAGATGACTACGATTGGCATCACCATCACTAGTGAGAATCTCGCACGAAGGTGCATACGGATTCTCCCACCAAAGTACGATGGTCTTGTTATGGCACTGAATACGTAGAATAGAAATTCACCCCTCAACTTTGAGGATTTCAGCACGATGCTTCTAGAGGAGGAGATGCGTCAAAAGACGAGGACTAGAGAAGATTCGGCTTTCTGGACCGGATCAAAGAAAGGTAAGGGTAAGGACTCTGGTAACCCATCTTCTTCTGATGATAAAAAGAGAAAGAAGAAGATCAATTGCTTCTATTGCAAGAAGGCAGGGCACAAGCAGAATGAGTGCCAAAAGAAGATTGCAGATGAGACGAATAGAGTAAAGAAAGAGTCCAGCAATAGCGTGCAAGCAGTACAAGTAGAGCTGTTCGTCACAATTGAGGAGATTTGCATGGAGGCAGTTCATGTACCTATGGATGAACCGTGGATCATTGATAGTGGTGCATCGTGCCACATGACCAGTCGGAAGGATTGGTATACCTCCCTACATCCGGTAGGGAATGACATCCTGGTAGCAGTCAGCAATTATGCAAAATGTCCAGCAAAAGGAAAAGGTACAATTGCTCTCAAGTCAAATGGAGTTGTAAAATAGTTGTCCGATGTTCTTTATGTGCCAGATATCAAGAAAAACTTGTTGTCCGTTTCCGCGATCACAGATCGGGACCTCAAAGTTCAATTTGATAAGAATGGTGCACAGATTCTAGATCTTCAAGGGAAGGTCGTTGGTAAAGGTACACGGCGCAACAACATTTACAAACTCTCAGCTTTCAGTGCTCGAGCGGATGTGAAGAACACTAAGCTATGGCATGAGAGGTTTGGTCATCTAGACCTTAGTTCTTTGAAGGAGATGCATAAAAGTGGAATGATTGCAGACCTACCAGAAATTTCAGATCTGCCCGATGTATGTGAAGCTTGCATGATGGGCGAGCAGCATCAACATCCCTTTCCTAAAGAGGCCAGCAGGGCAAAGGCTCCTCTAGAGCTCATTCACACGGACCTCTACGGAAAGATGGAGACGGAAGCTTTGGGTGGTTCCTACTACTTCATGACGCTGATCGACGACTACAGTACAAGGATATGGATATACTTCCTGAAGACTAAAGACGAGGCTTTTAGTAGGTTCAAGGAATGGCATGTAATGGTCGTGAAAGAAACGGGGAGGAAGGTGAAGAAGTTGAGATCAGACAGAGGTGGAGAGTTCACATCAACTGAATTCAAAAGTTATGGAGTAGCAGAACGCAAGATGCGCGTCATCTGCAAAATGGGCCAGAGTATGATGAAAGGGAAAGATTTGCCAAAGTCTTTCTGGGCTAAAGCATGTAACACTGTAGTTTACATCCTAAATCGTAGCTACACGAAGGCTGTGAATAGGATGACTCCACTGCAAGCCTTTTCTGGTAAGAAACCTTCAGCTACACATTTTAGAGTTTTTGGATGTGACTGTTTTGTGCATGTCCCTGATGCTACCAGGACCAAATGGGAACCGAAGAGTCGGAAGTGTATTTTCTTGGGCTACAGTGGAGGCAAAGGGTTACCATCTCTATAACCATGTTACCAAGAAGGTAATTGTAAGTCGCGATGTGGTCTTCTCAAAATAGCCGCAATAATTGGAGGAGGATGCTTCCTTCCCAGACAACCAGGACCAGGATATCCATCCAGTACCGCCACTAGTAGCAGACCGAACTCCCCCAACGGTGCTTGGGAGGATTCAAGACAAAGAAGATGAAGAAGAGCGTGCAGAACCACAACGGCAATGGCCATTCCCGAAGTGGGTAAAGCAACTTTTGGATGGCAGAGAACCTCCAGCCATTGAGGAGGAACCATCCGAACACCGCCGGTCCAAGAGATTAGAGGAGCAAAGAAGGGCACAGGAACACTTAGTCAACTATGCTTTGATGACAGAAGTGATTCGTGCTGATGAACCCAAGTGTCTTGAAGAGGCATAGGGTGATGATAGGTGGATGGAGGCTATGCAGTCGAAGTATGGCTCCATAATGAAGAACAACACTTGGGACCTTGTGGATCGATTACCAAAATGCAAGGTAATCGGAACCAAGTGGGTGTACAAGACCAAGTACAAGTCCGATGGCACGTTGGATAAGTACAAGGCTCAGCTCGTGGCAAAAGGATTTGCACAGGTACATGGTTTTGATTATCAAGATACTTTTGCTCCCACAGCTCGACTAACCACAATTCGCAGTGTTTTGGCTTTAGCTCCCAGGGAAGTTGGCCCATGTTTCAGATGGATGTGAAATCTGCCTTTCTGAATGGAGATCTCAAGGAGGAGGTATACGTGGAACAACCACCAGGTTTTGAGATCCCCGATTCAAAAGGTAAAGTCTGCAAACTGAAGAAGGCACTTTACGGGCTAAAACAAGCCCCACGAGCGTGGTACCAGTGAATTGATGCCTACTTTGTGCAAAACAGGTTCAGGAGGAGCCCATCTGATGCAAATTTGTATATCTTCAGAGAAGGAGGCAGGTGTATGATCGTAGTCCTTTATGTGGACGACCTTGTCATAATAGGGAACCATGAAGAGAAGATCTCGCAGACGAAGCATTTGCTAAGAAGAGAGTTTGAAATGATAGCTGATGCATTTCTATTTGGGGATTGAAGTTTGGCAGGAGCCGAAACATATCTTCATTTCACAGCTGAAGTATGCTGGAGAGATACTGAAGGCATTTGGCATGGCTGAGTGCAAGATAGTTGGTACCCCTATGGAGGTTGACGCGAAGCTCTCAAACGAGGATTCATCACCACTGGTGGACGAAGCGAAGTATAGAAGGCTTGTAGGCAGCTTGATTTACCTGTGCAACACACGGCCTGACATCAGTTTTGTGACTGGTGTACTAAGCAGGTTTTCCAATAAAAGCCCCGGGAGAACCATTGGAGGGTAGGGATGCGGGTGCTGAAATACATCAAAGGCACACTTGATTATGGCATCACCTATACCAAGGGCAACATCTTGACCGGATTCTATGACTTGGATTGGGCAAGAGACGTGGACAGTAGGAGATCAGTGACAGGGTACTGTTTCTCACTTGGATCTGGAGTTGTGTCATGGGTCAGCAAGAAGCAACCCACAGTTGCTCTTTCTTCTACCGAGGCCGAGTACAAATTTGCATGCTTTGCTTCTTGCGAGGTAGTGTGGTTGAGGAGGACTTTGGGGGACATGGGTGCAGTGCAGAACAAGCCTACGCAGTTATCATGTGACAATCAGAGTTGCATGGCGATTGCAAAGAACGCGGTGTTCCACGCTCGCACAAAACACATTGAGATTCAATATCACTTTGTACGTGAGCTCATCACAGATGGAGAGGTTGACTGGGTGTACTATCCGACTACAGAGAATGCTGCGGACATCTTCACGAAGGCTCTTGGAAGAGACTTGCTGGAGAGGCATCTTCATCGACTTGGCATTGTGTCTGCAACATTTTCTTTACTATCACAATGTTGCAGTGTGATGTCACCAAGTAACACTCTTTGTCTGATGAAATGCTCTCTGACATCAATGTGCTTTGTCCTGGAGTGATATACTAGACTTTTGGCCAATGCTTGAGCCGATTGATTATCACAATATATTGTTGTTGGCTTTGACTCATCAAAGTAATCTGTTTCTGACAATAGTCTTCTGAGCCATATAGCCTCACATGCACTTGTAGTGAGTGCTCTATATTCTGCTTCAGTCGAAGACAAAGAAACGGTTGGTTGTTTGTTTGACAACCATGATATAGCACCTTGACCAAGGAAAAATGCATATCCCTATGTCGATCTCCTAGTCTCATGATCTGTAGAATAGTCACTATCATAGTATCCATGCAACCATGGATGATTTCCTCTGTATTCTATCCCAAACTATCTTGTACCTCTGATGTATCTCAAGACTCTTTTGGCTGCATTCCAGTGAGACTGTTTTGGATTTGCCATAAACTGTGCTAGTGAGCTTACTGCATAACAAATATCTGGCCGTGGGATTGTCAGATATATAAGAGATCCAATGAGCTGCCTGTAGTATCTGTCATTGATTGTAGGCTTTTTTGAATCTTTAGTAAGTTTCAAACTCTGTTCCATGGGAGTGGCTGCAATCTTGCAATCTGCCATATGAAACTTCTTCAGGAGACTGTCAACATACTTGAGCTGACTCATGAATGTGTTATCTGAATCTCTCCAATGCAGTGATCTTGTCTTGTAGTGGCATTAACCTTTTTTCAACTCTACACATACTCAATTTTTCTTATTCTTTTTAAGCACGATCACTATAGGTGATACCTAGTCTGCATTCTCAATCTCATAAATGAATCCCGTGTTGATCAATTTTTGGATTTCCTCTCTTACTATCATTACATATTTAGGAGTCACGGGTTAAGATCTTTGCTTGATTGGCTTGGCATCCTCTATAATAGAAACATAATGCTGAATGACTTCTACAGGCACACCCTTCATGTCCAATTACTTCTAGGCAAAGCAGTTCTTGTATTCTAGGAGGAGTGTGATCAAAGATTATTGGGTGAGATCATCAGTGATATACATTTGTTGAGGATCAACTCCTTCTAGCGTGAGGTTCATCTCTTTAACCTTGGCAAGAACATCGTAACCTTGATGGCCACCTTCCTTGGCTATTCTTTTGTTCTTTTAGTAAAATATCTTACGATCATGGATGGTATAGGCCTTGTAATGGGGAGGAACCTACCATAGTTCTTCCTTATCATCATCCTCTTGCTCTACCTCTGGTCAGGTTCTTTCCCTTAACTAGGTTGTCCTGGCTCTTAGACTTAGGTGTCTTACTTTTAGCAAACTCTCCTCTTTTGCATTGATGGAGCCAACTAGGGTAGTAACTTTGCTTAGTTGGGACCCCCAATTCGATGAGTGGTGTGCCGAGGTGGCCCCGACATATGTCAGCCAAAGTAGGCTTATTTCGCTTTTATTTTCCCCATTGTGCTGACCTTAGAGTTTTGAGCATAGTAAAGATGCAAAGTGGTGCAACCACTTCTTGCTCCTTAGGGTGGGGAGTCACTATCTAGAAACCCATACTTTTTGAGAAATCTATGATCGCAAGCACGTGCATCCAATCATCGGAGAACTTGGGCTCTAGGATTGGTGTGTACCAATGGTCATCCCTATCCTCACCTTCATCCCTAGCATTACATGCTTGGACTAGTTTGATGGATGCCAACCTTTGTGTAGGGTGAAATCCTATTGCAAACATTTGTCCTTACATGGGGAGGGAATTCCATGTCTCAAGGTTGACCCTCACGACCTACTCATCTTTCCTCAAGTAGATATTATTCGAGAGCTAGTCATGAACCAATTCAACCAAGTGTAAGAATGGTATCCCTAGGATGTTGTATCCTAGTTGGATATTGAAGTCCATCATGACAAACCATGCTAGGTAAGTAAAGCTGAAGACCTTGATCTTGATCCCCTTAAGCACTCCTATTGGCCAGGCCATGCTGCCTACATTAGTCAACTTTACTACCAGAGATATACTCTCCATGTTGGATCTTCTCCATTTCTCCCAACCTTTTTTTGTGACCACACTTACTTTGCCTCCTCCATAAAGTATGGCCGCAACCTTGCTATTCCAGAAGGAGATGGGGAGAATGGCATTAGCTTCATCACTTTCAAAATATTGCCCTAGCTTATTGATGTGAACCTTTGGTAGATCCTAGGCATCTTCTAGAGGCTCAACCAATTTTTTGGGCTTAGGGACTAAGAGGAAACAATTTGCCCATTCATCCAGTCTGAAAGATCTCTCTAGAGAGTTGGGTTTCCTTGTAATAGTGCCGCTATGGGCATCTTAACCTAGATGGATATGAAGGATGCGATGTCTTGAGGACCTATGGTGGGTTCCATGCCAATTGACTCTAGCTCAAGACTCTAGCTCATCGAAGCCATAGAATGATAGGTTGTCCTCTTCCATTAACTGTTGTAGGGTTGGGTCCTATAAAAGCATCCCTTGTAGGAGTGTAGTCCCTCTATCAAAGGGCTAGAAGCCTTTTCTTCATCTACCCTTTCTGGTACTTGTAGGTCTTTTGAAGCTCAGGAGGTGACCTGATGGATGGGGGGTATTGTATTAGTTCCCCTATTGTTCTTCAGCTTTTGCTCAAATTTTTATTTGCACTCAGATACCAAGTTCTATACCTCAATAAGGCATTGTTTCTCTACCGCGGAGTCGGGGTATATATCGTTGTACTTCGGTGTTGTGGCTAGGCCTTGTCTCTTATGATTTTGTCTCCTTGAATGGGCGACAATTGACCATGCTACCAATCAAAGGTGTTTGGGCTGAGGAACACAACATTGCTAGGGTGGCCATATCCTCATTCAAAACATCTCGAACAATAATCTTGTTGGGTCCCTTCCCTATTCTAGTGACATTTTTTGCCATAGCATGTGTAGATCAAGTTGCCTTGTCTTTCCTTGCTTGTTTTTACAACTCCTTGTTCATGTCCTTGCCTATATCCTTGTGATCACATTTAAGGATACATAGGATAGTTGGCCTCTCTCAATACTCAACAAGTTGAGAGTTGCGCTCTTACGTGTAGTAGCCAGCATAGATGGCCTCCGCATTGGACAGTCCTTGAAAATATGGTCAACCCCACATCCAATGCACAAGGGTTCTTGTGCGTTTGAAGTGGTCACTACTGGCATGGGTGGATCATCCTTGTAAGGACAATTCTTTAAGAAATGAGTTCCTTGGCATTTGAATTAGGATACGAGCTCATTCCTTCCTCCTTTATATGGACACTCATTGACCCTATGAGGACCTTGACAAGTGTGACATTGCATAGGTGGTCTTCTCATCAATGTGTTCATATCCCTAGCCTACTATGAGACTAGGGTCATATGGTTGACTAGAATGTACTAGTCATCGTGCATAGCATAATGGCTTATGGCGCCAGAACAACTAGCACTTTCCTCATATTGGAGATAATCAAGACCGCCAAGCTCTTGCTTGTGGTCTTCCTAGTCACTGGTTAACTCCTCCACCAACACTTGATTTACAAGAGTGATGCACGAGGGTGGTAGTTGTGGTCCCAGTACCACTAGTGGTGGTGGAAGATTTTGTGCCTAGTATTGACCAGAATTGGCAGGCAAGGTGCCTTGTACTGCCAATTATACCTTGTTGGAAGCATTAATGGCATGGGTAGAGAAAGTTGTGGCTATGGTTGATACACTACAGAGGGAAACATCTTGGGATGCCTACATTGAGATGTCTCATGGTTTCCCTAGCGCACACAATGGGCACAGTAGAGGGATGGCCTCGCCCTAAGGCACGGGCACTCATTCCTAAGATGATTTCCATTGCAAACCCCGGACCACACATTATCTCTTTGAGGAAATAGGTGGGGGTTTCTAGGAGCTTCTTTGGATGCTCCAATTGTTGGCCAAGCTAATTTAGTAGGTTGGTGGCCAACTCCTCCATGCTCAACTCTTTTGGGGTTGTACCCTCCTCTTTGTTGGCTTCTGAAGTTGAAGATTTTTCCAATTGTGACACTTCAAATGAAGTCAAGGATTTTCCCTTTTGGGTTTTATCCATCATGTTGTCACCCAGGGATATTATCGTTTTGCTACAAAGCTCGAATGAAGTGGGATTCATTACAAACACATGGTCTTAAAGTTTAGGATCCCACAAGCCTATGAGGAACCATGGCTGAAGTTGTGCATCACTCATCCTCTCATGAGGTTTGCATCAAGAATCTAGATGCTTAGTCTTGGCAACATAGTCTCTAAGAGACTCCTTTTCTTTTTACTTGACTTTGTAGAGCTAGTTAATAGGGTTCCATTTTGGACCACTTGAAGCAAACCCCATAATGAAGGCTTTATGTAGTGTGTCCCAATTGCTCTTCTCTTTTGGGTTAAGAGCTCTAAACCACTATTTAGCCTTGCTATCAAAGCTAGGCCAAAAGCGTTAGCCATGTCTAGATCTCCAGTCATGCCAAAGGTCTTGTAGATCTATTTGAAGCACTCTACATAAAGACTAGGTCTCCTTCACCTAAAAACTTGGTGATCAATTTGGAGATCGTGTGACAGGCTTTCTCCTTGAGGGATTGGTATCCCTTCTTAGAAATAATGGAGGTGGCATGGCCCCCCTTCCTAGTTCTTCCACTAGAATTTGCATAGCTTTGTTCGTGAGGACCATTTGAGGCGCATGCGAAGGTCGTGAACCGGTGGGCCCCATCCCATACATTGGTGGACCGAAGGGTTCCATGGATTTGACTACTAAAAAGTGGGATTGGAGGATCTTGACCCACTAGGCATTTAAGTTGTAACTTGGGGTCGATTTGGCCTAACAGATTGGAATGGAGGTACTCTGGGAAGTGGCACATTCACCCCAAAGATAGGTCTATAAGGGGCGGTAGGGAAGGCCTACCATGTTCTATGACCATGTTCACAATGTTGGAACTTGCCAAAATGATTGGCTATCATCATAGAATTTGTAAATTGGTGGTTGATCTTTAGCATACACAATGGGGCCTGAGTCCGTGAACATGGGTTCTGACACCATTGGCGAGGCTATCATTGAAGGTTGTTGTGGTTCCTCCTGCTCCCTAGTTTGTCAGGCAAATGGATAAATACCATATCTATGGGCTCTAATAGCTAAAACCTCTCCATCACATTGGCAAAGGTGTCCCTTATTTGTGTTGTTGTAGAGGGACTAGGGGAGAGAGTTGGGGCTAAGCTAGTGTGAGAGCTTCTAACGCTGTTGAACGGCTCCCCCATATCATCGTCAGGACTCATTGAGTCCTCAGATCTAGCAAGATCACCGTGAGGTGGCCCATGCATAGGATGTGCGTTGAGAACTGAATTCACTAGGTTGGTCAGGATGTTGCTTGCAGTAACGGTATTTAGGCTCAAGGTCAATTGGTAGGACTCTTACAGATCTCAGGTGCATGTATGTCAGTCAAGTGAATAGGCACCACAGTATGTTACTGTTTCAGTTCTGCAACTTCTTATTCCTAGGCTAACACTACGAGTTGTTGGGTTAGGGCTTGTCAATGGGCTAAGAGTTATGCCAATGGTTGATGGGTTATGAGATCTTCGAGATGGAGTCATGAGGTTAGGTCTTATGCCGATCATCAATGGGTTACATGCTATCGTTGTTGCGGGTCATAGTGTTGTACCTCAAGTCGGCAGGTCACCACATTAGAGGATGTTGTCGATTTGTAGTCACATGATTACGCGCAGCTCCCATGCTAGCAGGTTGATGATTTAAGTGTTATCACTGTGGGTCAAGGGTCTAGGAGATATGCCAATGGGAGGGTTGGCTTTTGTGTCGCAACAGGGTAGACGTCTGCAAGAATGTTTGCCTTGTGGACCAATACTTATTTCACCGAAATTGCCGATTCTACTCTCACTCTCTCAATCTATGATAGAATAATTTTGTTATGTCGGTTATAATGGGTGGCTTTGCGTAATAAACTGGCTAGAAGCACCCTTTTTGTTCGGCTTACAAGAATACTTCTCCAATCACAATGTCAAATGCGGCCATGAAGATACAAAAATATCGGCTCTAGTCTGGCGGAGCCACGACTAGCATCCTTTTGAGTAGCCGGAATGCTCTCTCCTGATCTTTTGCCCACACATATGGATTGCCTTTTCTTGTAAGCTGAGTAAGTAGTTGTTTGGCACACATACAAGTATTTGAGAAATCTATTGTGCCACTTTATCTGTCCGATGAATTGCATCAACCCTTGACATTCCAAGGTGCCTTTCCATCCTAAATGGCTTCTACTTTTCTAGGATTGATCGCCATTCTTTTTGTAGAGATTGTGTGGCCTAGCAGCACACTTCTATGGACTGTAAATGCACACTTAGTTGGATTCAAACTCAATCTAGAAGATCTACATTTATCAAAACACAATCTAAGATTATCAATGTGGTCTCCTCTTTTTTCGAATACAGTAAAATCATCCAAAAATACCCTTTTAAAGGTGGTCAAAAATGGGGCAAACAATTTTCCAATCTAACGTTAGTCTGAAACCCATTACGTGATTGGAAAAAACTCCCCATTCTGTGAAAAATGCCATTTTATCTTTATCCTCTTCTACCATTTGAATTTGATTATAACCACTAAATCCATCGAGTAAGCTATAAACTTCATGTCCAATAATAATAGCAAGTATTGTGCCATAGAATGGCAATGGAAATGGATTTATAATGGTTGCAGCATTTAGTTTCTTATAATCAATGCAATTCAGAGCTTTTTGTTTTTCTTTGGAGCAATGAAGTGAGAGCCATGTTACTTTCTCAAGAGGATAGATAAAGCCAACCTTTAGTAACTTATCAATCTCTTGCTTGACCTACTTTTCAAAGTTTGGGTTCATTTTGTATCTCTGTTGGACTACAAGAACTGTGTCCTTCTTCAAATTGATCCGATGCACACACACTTTTGGGTTGACACCCTTCATGTGTTGGTCTACTCCCATGCAAAAATCTCACTGCAAATCAACTCAATCCAAAACTGGCCTTCCATCTATATGTTGATTTTGACAATTTTTGGATTCTCCATCGTACCCAGATTTAGCTCTTCAATATCATCCTCTTTGACTCAGGATGTCCTTCACATTTTCTCTTCATAAGATGATTTAGCTTCTATAATGACATCTTCGTTCCACTTCTAATGATGTGAATCTTCTTCATTATCAAATTATAGCACCAAATTTGATGCCTATATTCTTGTCTTTTTCCATTTTTGATCGGAATGCTCTAGATTTTATTATTTTATTCTTCTTTCCCACTAGAAGGTTCCTCTAGAATCGAAAATCCTCCATACCCTCCATACTTCTATAGGTTCTACTTTTACATGGAAAATTCCCATTTTATCTTCAACAAGTAGGGCATCAAAACTAAGGTTTCCTGACAGCACAACACAACCCAATTGATCTTGAATATTATGAACCCAGGTGCTCATTCAATCTACATAAATCATATTATGAATTTGTAGATAAAAAAGGGCCATGGAAGAAAGAAATCTTTTATAGTGTGACTAGGGTGTACTTTTGTCAAAAAGTAAGCCTAGATTGCACTTACTACTCACAACATCAACAAACATTGGGATGATTTTATGCTCATCCCATACATATCGCTACACTACGTCCACTTCAAAAATTGGGATGATGGATGGATTGGCCTCTAGAAATTCATGCTCCTCATCATCTTTCAATTCCGATATATATTGACTCCTTGAGCCACTATTAGGCATAATTTCTTCTTTAATACCATTTTCAGTATCATTTCAAGTCTCACCTTTTTCTTTCTACTTCGAACAATGATTTTGGAAGCACTCCAATCCTGCTTGACCCGGTCTGTCTTGAACAATGGTCTTCCTAAAAGCATCAGATAAGGTGTGTCCCCTTCCTCCATTTTGAGGACTACAAAATGAATTTGTAAATTCAATCCCTGGATCATGATTTGCTACTTTCTTATGATCTGCAATGGTTGCACTTTTCATTGATCTGCCATCTTTACCTAAAACGGGGATGGATTCTATTTCAACATGCCAATGTATTCATACATGAACATAGTAAAATATTCCCTCTGAATCCACCATCAAGTAGTGTCTTGGGTAATTATTGACGATTGCATTATACTTTTAAAGTTGGTACTTTGTGGTCCACATCTTTTAGTTAAGCTTGATAAACCATCAAATTGTATAGTGTTTGTTGCAACTCGAGATTGGATCCATTCGCGTTTTTCAGATCATCTGATTCCTCATCAAAGATTACATCTCTGGAGATAATGACTTTGTGGTTGATGGGATCATACAATTTGTATGCTTTGCTTTCTTCACTGTAGCCAACCATGATGCATTTGCATGACTTTGCATCCAATTTCCTGCGATCATCATGTATGTGGGCATATGCTATGCAACCAAATATGCGGAGATGCCCAATGTGTGGCTTGTGTCCAGTGAATGCTTCATAAGGAGTCATACCTTGTATCGGTTCGGTAGGAAGCCGATTAGGCAAGTAGCTTGCAGTGGCTATTGCTTCTGCCCAATATTGATTCGGAAGATGCTTTTCACTAAGCATTGCTCTACCACTGTCTGCTAAAGTCCCATTCTTCCTTTCAATTCTTGCATTCTGCTGAGGAGTATTTGCACATGTGAATTGTCTTTGAATGCCATGACTTTTGCAAAAGTTCATGAACGCTGAAGACATGTATTCACCTCCTCTATCTGATCTCATGACCTTGATCTTTCTGCCTGTTTGGTTTTCTACCATGGCTTTGAATTCTTAAAATCTAGGAAACACTTCAGATTTCTCTTTCAGAAAGTAGACCCAACAATATCTGCTATAGTCGTCGATGAAAGTCAAGTAGTAAAGTGAACCATTGATGCTGCGGGTCTGGGCATAACCCCCTATATCTGTATGTATCAAATCAAGAATACCTCATGCACGAGAGGTACTTCTGACAAAGTTGGTTCGCTTTTGTTTGCCGAAGCAGCATGCTTCACAAACTTTTCCAAGAAACTGTAGCTTCGGAATCCCAATTGCCATATTCTGATTCCTGAGATCTAACAAGTACTTGAAATTGACATGACCATATCTCTTGTGCCATTTTGTAGATAGTGGCATCTGTTGTGGTTGAGCTAACATGGCATGCTTATCTGGTACTATAGCTAGCATTATGTATAAGCGTCCTTCCTTGACACCTTTTGCTACTAGCTAACATCTTTTGGATTTGGCTCTGATAGTGCATTCATCACCGTCGAAGATGACTTTGTAATTGTGTTCCGTCATTTGACCTACTGACAAAAGGTTCTTGCTGAGCTTCGGAACATAGAGCACATCTTTGACTAATGCTTTCGTACTAGTGAAATTGTTCATAGGGATAACACCTGTCCCTTGAACTAGATTCGGTGTATTGTTTGCTGTGTAGATGACATTTTTTTGTCCTTCTAATGGCTTCATTTCTGTGAACCATTCTTGATGATTTGTCATATGAGATGATGCACCGCTGTTGATATACCAAGGATCCTATTCCACTTGGTCGACTTGATAGCTGTAATCTTCTTTGGGATTGAAATCAGTGTCTAGGTGCACTATATCAATCTGATGCAATTCCTCGCTTGCAAGAAACATATTTCCATGTTCATTTACAAAATGACTGTGACTAGAATGTCCACCACGATTATTTCCTCTACCTTGGAAATTCCCTCGATTACTGCTGGTGGATTGACCGCCTTGGTCGTACTGCTTCTTGTGACAATCTCTTTCATAGTGTCCAAACTTGTGACAGTAGTTGCACTGAATGTTTGACACATTGGTGGATGCATTCCCTCGTCCTTAGAATCTTCCTCGATTGGAATGATTTCCTCTTTGCTGATTCTGATGTTGCTGATGCTGATGTTGATGTTGACTTTGATTTTGTTGCTTATGATGACTTTTCTGGTATGATCTAATTACGTGCTTGAATTGCCTGAGTCCTGAGTTCTTCACCAAGTAGAACTGACTGAAGTTCTTCCAGTGTCGAAATTTGCCGTGGATGGCAATACTCTGGACTAGATTCTCGTATCCCTCTCCTAGTCCATTCAGGATTACTTGAACCATTTCTGCGGGGTTCATCGTCTCTCCTCTGCTGCAAGTTGATTGTTGTGGTCTTTTATGCAGAGTACATAAGCATGACCGGTTTCACTGCTGTTGCGAAAACTCTGGTTGATCTGGTTTCTCAGGGTGTGAAATCAAGTGCTATCTGCCCACTGAAACAATCTGCAATGCCTCTTTACTCTCTGAAGTCTACTCGTTGAAGGCATGTCGAGAGGCCATTTTGGAGTGGAGGCTTTTTTTTATTGTTGGGGCACGGCGGTAATGGTGGAGCTGGATTGCTGTGTTACATGCTCCTCGGCTGTAGAGCCATTGAAGAACCAACTTCTGGAGCTGGCTCTAGAGCTATGGAAAAGAGCTGAAGGCCATAGATGCTGCAGAAGCTTCAAGGAGCTTTTGTGTTTGTTTTTGCTTGAGTCTCAGTGGCGTAGGTCGACACAACGGCTATTAGAGTGCTGCGTAGGAGCCGATGGTGGCTATTGAAGTTTGCCAGTCGAGGCGCTGCGCCAAGTAGAACTCTTTCCAAAGCAAGCCTTACCTTTGCTGTAGATGGCGGATCTATAGCCGATGGGCACTGGTTAGGATCGACATACGGATTGCGCATGGAAAAGAACGGGGGGCGAGGCCTCTCTGGTTCTAAAGCAAGACCTGGGAGCTCGAACTGGGAGAGTAGCCTTTTTTTTTTAAGCAGCTCTTCCTGGGTACACAATCAGACATGACGTTGGTGATCAAAGATCCAGTCCCTGTGGGGTTGTTCGCCTTTGCTCTCACATGCTTTGTGCTATCGTGCTACACCACCTAGCACATGCTACACCACCAGAATTCCTTGGCTGAGCCAAGGGAGGTGATCAGCTAGTAGATAGGCGTCAGGAGCCACCGCCGCTGCTGTTCTATGAGTTGAGAGCTTAGAAGAGTGAGAGGCCGTTGAATGATTGATAGGAGGCTTGCCTTGCTTTAGAACTGTGTGGCTCTTGCTTATTGCTTGCTTGCCCTTGCTGTTGAAGCTTTTTCTCAAATGCGTTGAGTCGAGGGAGCAAGTAGTAGGCCGACTTTGTAGAGGCTCAATGAGAGGCTCGTAGAGGGTAGTAGAGCTAGAGCAAAGCCTTGGCTAGATTGTTGTAGCTCATAGGTGCACCATTGCTCTCTCAAAATCTCTAAAAACAAATAACAAAACTCTCTTAGACACTTTCTCTCACAATGATATCAAATGGACGGATATCTATGACAGAAAAAATCTCTCTCTTTCTCGAATTAAGAGAAAACAATTCTCAAGAGTGAAACTCTCACAATAAGAAGAATAGATCTCTCTTCCTCTCTCTCACATGAACGGAATTGTTTGACAGAAATTTCTAACAAGTGAACGGAAATTCTCTTTCATCAACGAAATGAAAGAATGGAAGCACTCAATCTCTCGATCTATCTCTATCTCACTCTCGCATACGGATCGCAATGCCTCAGCGGAAGGCAAGGGAGCTCTAATACCATGACAAAATATGAAGAGGGGAGAGGAGAAGAGTGGAGATGAGGAGAGAGGGCACAGCTAGAGAGCACACCACAAATGACTAACTGTACAGAGACTAACTGTACACTAGATTTAGTTGAAAAAATAGAATATATACAAACCCATTCAGGGTTAGGGTTAGGGGTCTAACCCTTGCCTTTATAGCACTCTATAAGGTTAGTGCTATGCACATATGATCACGTGATGGTGCTATGCACACATGATCACATGATGTTGAGCGTGAACTCTCAACAGAGGGATTCATCCTCACTGGAGCTACTTGTTGAAAATGAAGACATCCTCCATATAAACAATCCAAAAAATTTGTTCTTGGATGAGTTGTAAATGTCAAAACTCTGTGGAGCGTCTAAAAGCGTGTTTAACACCACGTCTGTACTGTGGAGCGCATCTATAGGCACATCTAAAACTTACTTTAGAAGCTTCCATACCTCTATCCAAGGTAAGTCTCTTCACGGTTGATTTTCTTTGGAAGTTGCTCTCTTTGGATTCGTCCTTTGTCGTATGCAGGGTTTGTACTAGTGTGGTCGGACGCATGTCGTTTTCAATTTCTTAGAAAAAGGCATCTATTCGAGCGCATCTATAGACACGCCTGTCTTTTGAAAAAACTGACAGCCGCGCCTATAGACACGCTTCGACAGTTTTATCTATTCTTTCCTTTCCCCTTTCTTTTCCTTCTCTTTCCCTTCCCCTTCGCCTTCGCCTTCGCCTTCCCCTTCCCCTTCCACTTCCAAGAAAAGGATTGCATATTGAATGATAGAAATAAGTGATTGCATGAATGAAGAAAGGGATTGCATGAATGATGGAAAGGGATTGCATGATTGAAGAAAGGGATTGCATGAATGATGGAAAGGGAAAGCATGATTGAAGAAAGGGATTGCATTCATGAGAAAATAAGGGATTCCATTCTCTTTTTCTCTGCTTTCTCCTCTCTTTCCTTCTCTTTTCTCCTCTCTTTTTCTCTCTTATCTCCTTTCTTTTTTCTCCTCTCTTTTCCTCTCTTTTTCTCTCTTATCTCCTCTCTTTCCTTCTCTTTTCGTCTCTTTTCTCATCTCTTTCCTTCTCTCTTTTTCTCTCTTTTCCTCCTCTATTTTCTCCTCTCTTTCCTTCTCTCTTTTTCTCTCTTTTAACCTACCTTTTCTCTCTTTTTCCTTCTCTCTTTTATCCTCTCTTTCCTTCTCTTTTCGTAGTAATTTTCCTCTCTTATCTCCTCTCTTTTTCTCTCTTTTTTTCTCCTCGCTTTTCCTCTATTTCCCCCCCTTTTATCCTGTCTTTCCTTCTCTCTATTTTCCTCTCTTTTATCCCCTCTTTCCTTCACCTTGTCTCTCTATTTTCCTCTTTTTTTTCCTCTCTTTTCCTCTCTTATCTCCTCTCTTTTCTTCTTTTTCCGTCTCTTTTCTCATCTCTTTCCTTCTCTCTTTTCCTCTCTTTTCCTCCTCTCTTTTCTCCTCTCTTTCCTTCTCCCTTTTTCTCTCTTTTATCCTCACCTTTTCTCTCTTTTTCCTTCTCTCTTTTATCCTCTCTTTCCTTCTCTTTTCGTAGTAATTTTCCTCTCTTATCTCCTCTCTTTTTCTCTCTCTTTTTTTCTCCTTGCTTTTCCTCTATTTTCCTCTCTTTTCTCCTCTCTTTCCTTCTCTCTATTTTCCTCTCTTTTATCCCCTCTTTCCTTCACCTTGTCTCTCTATTTTCCTCTTTTTCCTCCTCTCTTTTCCTCTCTTTTCCTCTCTTTCCTTCTCTTTTCGTCTCTTTTCTCATCTCTTTCCTTCTCTCTTTTTCTCTCTTTCCCTCCTTTCTTTTCTCCTCTCTTTCTATCTCTCTTTTTCTCTCTTTTATCCTCACCTTTTCTTTCTTTTTCCTTCTCTCTTTTATCCTCTCTTTCCTTCTCTTTTCGTGGTAATTTTCCTCTATCTCGTCTCTTTTTCTCTTTTTTTCTCCTCGCTTTTCCTCTATTTTCCTCTCTTTTCTCCTCGCTTTCCTTCTCTCTATTTTCCTCTCTTTTATCCCCTCTTTCCTTCACCTTGTCTCTCTTTTTTCTTCTCTTTTATCCTCTCTTTCCTTCTCTTTTTGTCTCTCTTTTTCTCTCTTATCTCCTCTCTTTCCTTCTCTTTTCGTCTCTTTTCTTATCTCTTTCCTTCTCTCTTTTTCTCTCTTTCCCTCCTCTCTTTTCTCTCTTATCTCCTTTCTTTTTTCTCCTCTCTTTTCCTCTCTTTTCCCATGTGAAGCTTCAATAGCCTGACATTGAGTACTCTAATTCAAAGAATGTAGGAGTCTATAAATGATTGCTCAATGTCAGGCTGTCACTCTATTTTTTCTTTTGCATCTCGTGACAAGGGCATGCTCGATGGTAATCTTCTTCTTTTCTTTTCTTCAGTTCATCATGTGGCTAGGATCTTCAGCCTCACCTGATCTTTGGGATGCCATCTTTCGGAAGTTATATAACCTTTTGGGGCACCCTCCCACTCCTGCAGAGTTATACACATATATAACAGGTACTACAAACACCCCCCAAAAGTCGGTAGTATAGACTCCAAACCTGCTTCCGAAGAGATGGATAGGGTTGGAAGGGTCCAACACGAGTTTTTCACGGTTGAGTTCTCTTCCTTCGGCCATCTCCAATGTCAGTTTACAAACGTACAAGATGTTGACCTCAAAGTAGAGTCGAAGCTTTGAGAGTTTGCCGTAGCAGCCTCAACTAATCGAAGATCATGAGCTAGGGAGGGTATGTTCTTCCATTCAGCATTTCTACAGAGAAAGGAATTAGCGAAGTCATCAGAAAATGGAAGCTTTTAACACCCGCAATCGCCAAGAATGCTTCTTAGATTAACTGTAGCTGCCCAACCATGCAAAAGGTCTGCATGACTGCCACGTGGCCTGTTGGCAGCCATGCAAACCTGTTGCCTTTATGCCACGTGTCTTGGATGCTCAAATTCAAAAGATCATGTGAATCGATGCTATAGCCTGCGCCTTTTAGGGGTAGTGCTAACAATGAATAGAAAGAGAGCAAAAGCAAAGCGATAAGTATTAAGGTGAAACGGAATAAGAATCTAAAAATAATGAATCTGGCAGTGCCAAAGGCGTGCTGGCCACGCTTTACGCACGATATTTTCCCTATATATTCCGTCTTATCGAATGTCTCTTGCATGCTAGCGATAAGAGCTCTCCGTTGTGCAATTTCAGCACCATCGCGATGGGATGCTCCTCCTCAAAGCCGAACGCGGATCCGGAGATGACCAACGAGCAGCTGGTGGAAGAAGCAAGGAAGAAACTGGGCATGGATCTCGCCGGGAAGATAAACTTTGCATTTGTCGGAAGATCCGGAGTTGGGAAGTCCTGCTTAATCAATGCAATCAGGCAGTTGGATGACGATGCCGTTGATGAAGGTTGTTAATGACGACGATGATACAAAGTCTTTAGATCGTTTTGTTTCCAAATCATTATTGACGGACACCATATTGCTGATTGACATTCCAGGTGCTGCAAAAGTAGGGGAGACGGAGACAACGATGGAAATCCAGCAGTATACGCTCCCTCGCTACCGTTACGCTGTGCTGTGGGATCTTCCTGGTGCCGGAACTCTGAAGCATCCCAGAGACACGTACTTCAAAGATAAGATGATTTATGCTTTTGATTGCATCCTGGTGATCACAGGGGACCGTTTTGAAGCGTTTGATTTTGAAATCGCCAAGAGAGCCATGGACGAATTTCAAAGGCCATGCGCATTCGTGCGCAATAAAGCGGATCAAGATTTGGAGTCGAGAGCAACACGGGAGAACAAGCGGATGAAAGATGCAAGCAAAGATCTGAGGCAAGAGGTAGAGAAAAGTTTTCAAGAAGGTTTAAGAATGTCTGGGTTCTCCCCAGAAAGGCATGTACCGTTGTTCATAGTGAGCGCACACAGGTTCAGATTGGAACAAGCCTACGAGCTCTATAATAAAAAGACCCGTAAGCTTGACACCAGCTTGGATATGATGGACGAAGACCGATTACTTGAGTTTGTCACCAACTCAGTCAAGCATAGACTCCCACGGCCAATTCAGGAACTCCTCACTTGTAGCCTCCTAATGGATCTCGCCCGCTCCAACAAATAAGTTCTTCCCTTTTTTGTGCGCAAAAGAAATAACTCATGGGTTTTCGTCCAGCGTGTTCATATCACAATACTTTTCTCGAGGTTTGTCTTGAGAATTTGCAAATTTTCTCCCGAATTTTGTAGATTTTACAAAATTAAGAAAATGATGAAAATGAAAATGTTGCAATATCATTCTATATAGTTTGCAGTTTTTTCTTGAACATCACCACTCTCATATAAAAGAGAGACATGCCTTTTCACATATCAAAATATTAATATGCCCAAGGGGCTTGATTTGCCCCTCATTTCTAGATATGGGAGATTTGTTAAATGAAAACACCTAGTCCATTAATTTTGGACTTTTTCTTCATCTTTGGATAGAACCCAAAAATCCTTCCTGAATGAAAAATTAAATCTACGACACCTTAATTTCGGAGCAATAATGCAAAGACCAGGTTACAAAGGTAATTCATTTGTATCTAATAGGCTTCAAGAAGCGAAGCAGCAACATCACAATTGATAGGGTGCCTACCTACTAACACTCGTTGACAATTCAACCCTTGTTACGTGCAATGTTTGTCCAAATAGGGTGTCCCTCGTTTAACCATGGTGGGTGAGTGGGTGGATAAGTTTTTTTTTTAATGAAGTCTTCGAGAAAAGAAACAAAGAACAAAGTCTAGGTTTCATACCTTTAATCTGGATCACAAATAGTACAAGTTAATAAAATTGATATGGCCATGCCCATTTTACTAATAGGCATATAAAACTCCCATATGTGTCTTATAGTGGTTCAAAGCTTCACAATGGCTTGCTATAAAAAAAATTCATATGTTTTACATATACAAAAAATCAAAAGCCTTATTAAATCCTACTATATATTCTTATAGTCGTTCAAAGTTTCACAAGGGATTGCTTGAAACAAATTTGCATATTTTACACATCAAAAAATAGAAAGCATTATTAAAGCATGCTATAAATGTAATTTGCATTACTTCAACATAAAACATAATCCCCAAATATATAAATTCACATAGATTCCCAAGTATATGTCTACAAGACATAAGCTTGTTTGATGCAAATTACATCTTATACACATTCATGAACAAAATCCATGTCTCCCAAGAAGTTATAGCTAAAGAGAAAATAGTACACTACCTTTTGTGGCACTATCCACTAAACATTGATTCTAATAAAATCTATGAAGAAATAAATTTTTTCCTCACTGTGGAAACATCGATATGGTCACATCAATATATCCATCCATGCAAGACCAACATTTTATGCATCAAGCATTGATGCAAAATACACAAAAAAATAGCATCAGTATCTATGTCAAGCATCAACACTCTGTAATCCAAAAAAGTTTTGGGTAGGGTAGAATGGGGTTTTGTTATATCCATTCTATTTCACTATAAGTGAGCATAAAATAGTGATCATACATGTATAAAAAGAAACCTCTGAGAGGCATGAGCATATTGTCATTGATTTGCACTCTTTCCTCCTCGATGAACTCTTCTTTTGCATAAATATGATCGGTAATTCAAATAATAAACTCAATTCTTAGCAATCTCTTTTCTTTATTGAGTGTCACAATACCAAATTACTTTTTGAAATAGTTTATTTTGATGCCACAAAATCAGTAACAATCAAAGTAAAATTGCTTCAAGTGCATCTAGTACCAATGTTCTATATCTGTTTCAATTGATGAAACTATTGGTCCTTCTTTTCATATATTTGTACATATACAAAAAATCAAAAGCCTTATTGAATCTTGCTATATATTCTTAGAGTGATTAAATCCTACTATATTCTCTTATAGTGGTTCAAAGTTTCACAAGGGCTTGCTTGAAAAACGTACACATATTTTACGCATCAAAAAATCAAAATCGCTATTAAATCACGCCACAAATTTAGTTTGCATTACTTCATTTAAAAAATCCTCAAAGGCTTTATATAAATTCACTTAAAGAAAAAACTTGGAAGATGCTTTCTTATTCGAAAGAATAGCAAGATTGTAATTTTTAAGTACATGTCTACAAGGCATAAGCTTCTTTGATGCAAATTACATGTTATACACATTCATGAACCAAATATATGTTTCCCAAGAAGTTATAACTAAAAAGGAAATTGTACACTACCTTTCCTTGCATCATCCAATACAAGGTATTGGATAGCTTTCAACAATAATTCTGGTAAAATTTATGACGAAACAAATTTCTTTCTCAATATGGAAGCATTGATATGACCACACCAATATATATCCATGAAAGTTTGACATTTTATGCATCAAGCATCGATGCAAAACACACGAAAAAATAGCATCGATATCTATGTCAAGCATTGACAACACTATGTAATCCACACGAAAATTGGGTGGGGTAGAATGGGGCTTTGTTACCTCCATTCTATTCCACCACAACTAATTACATAAAAGAGTGATCATACGTGTATCAAAAAAACCTCTAAGTGGCATGAACATATTGTGATTGATTTGTACTATTTCCTCCTCAATAAACTCCTCTTTTACATAAACATTCTAGGTATTTATATGATATTTACAATTCTTAGCAGCTATAGGGCATATCCATTATAAGTGGTCCCATGGAGGCATTAATGTGAGGTGGTGCAAGGTCAGGGAGGAATTGAAATTTGGGAGAGGTGGCAAGCATCTTTGTGCTCACCCTACAATTGTATTTAAGATTTGGGAAAGGAAGGATGGGGTGCCAAAACATCTTTATGCCAAATTGGGAAAAGAATGATGATGTGGGATTCATATTTGCGCCATCACTCCATGCAAGAATTCCAAATAGGGAAGGATCAAAGGGGTATCATATCGTAACGGATGAGGCTCGATCTCGGCTCGATTTATTTAGAAATATGAGGGCAAGTGTTGTCACTCACAACCGAGGATGTCTAGCCTATTTTCCCACAAATGGGGATGTTTGGCTGATTTTCCCATAGTTCAAGATGTGTGGCCTATTTTCCCATCCACACTATGCATGTGAGAGGACTTATTAATTGCAGAGAACTTTGGTTATAAAAGGAGAGGCAATCACTTGATGTGACACAATCAACCCGCCTTTATCCCCTCTCATGTATATTGCCACCATACTAGGTATTGAAATAAGCCTTTTTCTTTCACCCATTAATGTCTATAGCAGCTGTCACACCTCTACTACATCCTTTACCCTTTCTCGCTTATCCCACCATTACTCTTCCTCTATGGATCATCCCTTTATACATCCTTTTCCTATGTATCTACCCATGTCACATATAAAGTGCATGAATGGGATAGCACAATATGAAGATGGAGATTCAAAAATTCATTTATAAATTTTGGTATGGACACTAGGATGTGCCTGTCGGACAATGGTTTGCACAATATTAATGCAACTTTATACTTTTTGAGAAGTTCATATGTTCCTAGGTGATATGTTATACTTTCTTGATTTTGTCATTCCTAAAAACAAAGGGGGAAAATATATACAAGTCTTGGCTAAGATTATTCTATTCCTCTACCTTTTTCCCTACTCATTATAAGCTTCCTTTTATAAATTTGCCACGCCTCACTCTCTTAGTTCATTTTCCCCCTTGCAAACTCGCTGCCCATTCTCCCCCTTCTTTCACAATATGCACTCTCTTCTATGTTCCTCCCCCCCCCCCCTCCCCCCCCTCACCCTTTTTGTTCCTCCCTTTCACTCTCGTTGATGTCTTCTATGTACCTATCTCCCCCCCGTTCTACTAAGCACCAAGAATTTCCCTTGTTAATATATTCTACCCCCTATATAGCTACCAACCCTGCCCTCCTACACTACTATCTCCCTCCCCCATGTCTTCATTGCTTTCTCTCATGTCACGACTAGCGCTCATATCACTCCTTGCTACTACGAGCTCTCTTCCCCATGATGCTACCAGCAATGCCTTCACCTTACCTCCTCCATACCAAACTGCCATCATCTTTGCCTCCACATTTCCTCCTTTTCACAATCTTCAGACTGCCTTTGTGCCTCTTCATGTCCTATGTTGCCTCCTTACTTCTTCCCCCCATGCTATCAACTCTACATCCTTTTCATATTGAATTGTCACCAAATTCCCTCCTCCCCTCCACATCATCATCATCCCAAGAAATCCATCATCATATTAGGTAATCGTAACAACTACAGCAAAGAGTCATGCATTGTAGAGGTGATAAGTCTTCTTGGGTGGGTGGGTGGGTGGGTGTGTGTGTGGGGGGGGGGGGGAGGGGGGTAAGGAGTATTATAAATATAACACCTAAGTGCATATATTTTATGTAACTCCATAAAAATATTAAACTCCTTTTGTTGGTTGCACGTGCTAGATTGCATACGCTTAGGGGCCAATACATGAGTGGTTGTAGGAAATCAATCGCAAAACTATTTTTATGGCATTTTTTGGGCTATGTCGTGATGCACTAGTGGGCTAGATTTCACATTTAGGGCAGTCTGAAACTATCATTGGGCCATTTTCCAATATATTGATCACCACATTGGCATAATCATGAGACACAACCTATCAAAGCTTGTTGGCGTAATCATTCTAAATACTATGCAGAGATCAACACATGGCACCCCAAGCCTTACTCCATGGGCATTCAACTATTTTGATCATGGTGTAGAGCTTGAAACACGTCACTCCACGAACATATACCCATTTTTAACATGGTGCAAAGCTCAACACGTGCGTTTAATGGAGAAAAAAATAGGAATACATGCCTTTATTAGACAACCATACATTGTATGACACATGGCAATCCGCACAATAGTGGGTCCAATGCACTACTTCTTGTACACCACCCCCACACTCTATTTAATATAAGACCTACTATAGCATTTTTAAGGCTCTTTAAAACAAATGTGATGGTCTCATGAGCTTTTTTAATAGCTAAACTGGTGTAAAGAAATAAATCAACCACTATTTTATCTTATGATGTACAAAACCTCCCTTGAAATCATCACCCAAAGCAAGAATTTGTGCATCCCATTGCATAAAGCAAAAATTCTAAAGTTAACACTACAAGGTATTTGGTCAATTTTTGACACTAATGCCGATGTTTAATACACTTTTTCAAAAAAATAAAAGAAGGAAAATCTTCGGGAAACAATCGAAACTTATGAGTTCATATATACCGAAGTAAACGTCGATATATACCGTAATTGGTAAACCATAAAGGTTGGTATATACCAACGTTTAACAGAACATTTAAAAAAAAATTATGGGGCAGATCAAGGCTTGTTTCAGCCCCATTCAACCCTTTTATTGCTTGAGTTTACAGCAGGGGAATGCTTACACAAAGACATTTTCTTAAAACTCAAAAATCACGTTTTATTACAAAAATTCCCTTCCGAAAAGGGTAGTACAAAATGAAAGAAACAACTGCATATGGAGCGTGTGCCACACAATGTAAACTACTACTACTACGACGAGCTGCTTGACTCGTCCTCGTCCTCGTCCTCATCCTCGTCCTTGTCCTCATCTTGGTGGATCTCTACGTCTCCTCCTCTGCCTGATCCCTAAGATTGCTTGAGTTTACAGCAGGGGAATGCTTACAAAAAGACATTTTCTCAAAACTCAAAAATCATGTTTTATTACAAAAATTCCCTTCCAAAAAGGGTAGTACAAAATGAGATATAAACAATTGCATATGGAGTGTATGCCATACAATGTAAACTACTACTACTACTACTACTACTACGAGCCACTTGACTCGTCCTCGTCCTCATCCTCATCCTTGTCCTCATCTTGGTGGTTCTTTGTGTCTCCTCCTCTACCTGATCCCTGAGGGAGCAATATGCCAATGATGCAGATTTGGTGAGATTTCGCAGCAAGTGTAAAAGGGACAGTCCACCCGTCACTATTCCCTAAAAGATGGGTATCTAATGAAAGATGGCTGCTTATGCATCACCCAAGAGATAAGGCAAAAGATTCTGAAGGAATGCCATGCACCTCAATATGCTGGGCATAGAGGAATTGCAACTACCACTCGAGCATTAGAGAGATATTACTATTGGCAACGATGCAAAAAGATGTACATCAATTTATTATAGAATGCCTCACTTGTCAGAAGATCAAGTATGACACGCCGAAGACACATGGCCTACTTATGCCTCTTCCTGTGCCCCAGGCACCATAGGAAAGCATCGAAATGGACATCATTTTTTATTTGCCAAGATCAAAATCAAGGAATGATGGAATTTGCACTATCATTAATAGACTCAGCAAGCAAGCTCATTTCATTCTAGTACGCAAAACTATAAAGGAAGATCATATGTCTAGAGTTTTCATGACACAAGTCTTTAAGCACCATGGTATGCCTAAGTCTATTGTCAATGATCAAGATCCCAAAATAACAAGTCTAATCTTGAGAGCCCTTTTTTATAATATGGTGACGAATCTGAATTTTTCTTTCTTCTTTCCATCCCTAGACAGATGGTCAAAGCGAAGTAGCAAATTCTACAGTGTTGGATCTATTGGACTGCTACGTGGCTGACCAAAATTTAGACTAGGAAAAGTACCTACCACTGGTGGAGTTTGCATATAATAATACAGTTCACAGCTCCACAGGGAAAGCCCCCTTTGAGGTCATCTATGGTAAGGTGATTCTACCACCTATCCTCACGACCAAAGATGAGATTTTTGCAGCTGAACAGTTTGTCAGAGACCTCCAGACAATCTCAAGAAAAGCATAAGAAGGCTGCAAATAAGCACAAGAGACAGTTAGACCTCAAGCGAGGGGATTGGGTGCTTTTGAAGTTTAAAAAATCTAGGCTCCGCAAGCTTAAGGACAAAGAAAACGTGTATGCGAAGTTATCTCCCATACCCTTTCAGGGTTACACATGAGATTAATGAGATTACATGCAGAATGGCAATGCTAGAGCGTTGGAGGATTCACAATGCCTCTCATGTAAGTTTTCTAAAGAAATATCAAGGACCAAAGCCTACAAAGCCAGTAACAGAGGATCCACCGAAGTGGATCAGCTGGAGGAGGTCTTTCAGCTAGAGCAGATTGTGTATCATACTGTACGCAAAGATCCCCAGGGCAAGGAATTTTACAGGTACCTTTGTAAAATCCAAGAACTATTCGGCATTGGATGCGAAGTAGATCATCCATAGATTTTGGATATTTACAAGGAAGCTTTTCAGTTGAGGTCAACTGAATAGAAGCCGAGGGGATGTCACCAAGTCGTAAATACTCCAAAGTCAAATTTCCAATTGACCATTTATTTGATCATAATTAAAGAGTCTTTCATTTATTTAATTATGTTCAAAAAGTTATCTTTTATTGGTCAAAGTATTGACTTCGTCAAACATACTTAATCTTAGTTAAGTATACTTAACCACAGTTAGGAAGACTTGGCTAACGCCAAGAGGGTTAACTATGGTTAACCAAAGAACCTCTAACTACGATCAAATTTCAAAAATAGTTGACTTCGATCAACAAGACTTGGCTTTGGCCAAAGAAGGTTGACTCTCATCAACATAGATTATTACCGACTCCTCTGGCATTAACTAAGGTGCCTTGACCCTCGATCAAAGTCCTTAATTACAATTAGAAGGCTTGGCTTCGGTCAACCGCAGATATGTACACATGTTTGCTTGGTAGGCACCCCCATAGTGACTACGATTAGTCCACAAAGACGAATTGAAGACCTAAGCAACATGGAGTTTAGCGAGCAACTAGGAGATCCCCCACGTGACCAAGTCCTTCAAAGACTCCAGAGTTGCCCTTAAGTGACATGTAAATTAGCAAGTAGATTAGAATATGACATGTGGCATGTTGCCAAAGAAATGAGCTTGTGAGCTCTTTGTATAAAAAAATTTACTCACGTATGGATTTTGTAAGCAGCCCGTGTGCTGAACTTGTAGTTTGTACTCATATTTTCTGAATGAATAAAAATCCTTCAGGGGGGGTCCAACTCGACCTGTTGTCCTCGACCCTAAAGTGTTGCAGAGAGAGAGGGGGTGAGAAAGAGAAAGCACTTGAAAAGAATCAAGCTGTAGTAGGCTAAAGGTTTGCAAGCGTGGAAGGTTGTATGAACGTTGCAGCAAGGGCCGACAAGAGAGAAGTGAGGGGGCAACTTGGACGAAAACTTCACAAGTTGAAATTTGCATGTCCGCAAATAAGGCAGAAGCATATACCTAGATGAATCCAGGAACATTCCCAAACTCATCCTCTAAAAATACAACATAGTGCAGTTTCAATCTCACGATAGTCACTCATAAGATTGAAAACCATAAACTCCATCACGCATAGCAGGGACTAGCTACTATGACATCCCCACTGACATCATCAGCGCCCAACAGTGGGTGTAGACCATAGTATAAAAGTATGCTCTCACACATACAAATCCACACACCCACACATACTTGAGCATCCATTTATACAAAGTCTTCGTACTGAGTTTCTGTCGGCACTCTGGAGATGAAGGGCAAACTCAGCCATGACGAAGGCTAGTACTAAAGGAGAAGGCGAATCAAAAAGTAGTCCAAATCTCTTCATTCAAGCTACAGCTCCTTGTGAAGTCTAAACGATTTCATTTTAGTCTCTCCCAAACGAGCATCCAAATCTAAATCTAGCTGATAGGGCAACGCACCATTTAAGATAGAAAGAATTATCGCAATACCAACAAGCTGCAACTTGGACGAAAACTTCACAACTTGAAATTTGCATGTCCGCAAATACGGCAGAAGCATATACCTAGATGAATCCAGGAACATTCCCAAACTCATCCTCTAAATACACAAGATAGTGCAGTTTCAATCTCACGATAGTCACTCATAAGATTGAAAACCATAAACTCCATCACGCATAGCACGGACTAGCTACTATGACATCCCCATTGACGTCATCAAGGCCCAACAGTGGGTGTAGACCATAGTATACAAGTATGCTCTCACACATACAAATCCACACACCCACACATACTCGAGCATCCATTTATACAAAGTCTTCGTACTGAGTTTCTGTCGGCACTCCGGAGGTGAAGGGCAAACTCAGCCATAACGAAGGCTAGCACTAAAGGAGAAGGCTAATCAAAAAGTAGTCCAAATCTCTTCATTCAAGCTCCAGCTGCTTGTGAAGTCTAAACGATTTCATTTTAGTCTCTCCCATTCCTGGTCACCTTGCACCACGGATTCGCTATCCTGCGCTAACCTTCAGCCCTTACTTCATCCAACGTCCTATGTAGCAAAGCTCTTCCTTTCCTTTGCACATCCTTGCCTAAGCTATTAACACTCTACTTGGATCGTCAAAGGCTTGAAAAAGCCTTTAATCCTGCTTTGATACCAATGTGATCTCACGCTTATAATTTACTGCAAAAACGCTCTCATAAGAGCTCTCAATGTAATCTCACGCTCATAATTTACTACAGAAACACTCTCATAAGAGCTCTCTTTCTCCCTCTCTCTAGCTCTCTTTCTCCCTCTCTCTCTCTCTCTCTCTCAACACACAGCTAAGGCCCAGGACAACATGTCGGGCTGGAACCCCCCCAAGGTATTTTATTTCTTAAAGAGAGAATCTGTTACAAAGAGTTCAGCGTGGAGCTGTCTGATACAAAATCCAACGTGAATCAATATTACAAGAGCTTCAAGCTCATTTCAAATTGGCAACATGCCACTTGTCTAAAATCTAGACTAAGTCCTATTACATGCCACTAAGGGCAACTCTAGAGTCTTCGAAGCACTTGGTCACACGAACCGCCTCCTAGATGTTAGGCTCCGTAGCGCTTCCTAGTACCTGCAACAATTAATTAAAGCGCACCACCATGGCACCCATTAATTGTTAGCGCTTTGCATGCAAATAACACACTATGGACTAATTCTAGTCACGGTGGGCGTCCCCACTGAACACGTGCAAATATAACAAATATATATATAAATATATTTTTTCTCTGGTTGACCGGAGTCAACACTCTTGATTATAATTAAGGGGCTTTGACCAAGGGTCGAGGCGTCTTAATTATAATCAAGTCTCTCCAACCGAAGTTGGCACATCTTGGTTAACCATAGTTAACCCTCTTGGCGTATGCCAAGTCTCGTTGATCGAAGTCAACACTCTCTAACCGTAGTCAGCTCTGTGATTCTCTGGTTAACCACAGTTAACCCTCTTGGTAATAAACTAAGTCTCCCCGACCGAAGTCAAGCTTACTTGACCAAATTCAAGTATCTTTGACCGTAGTCACTTCTTTGACCAATTAAAAGAACTCTTTGACCATAACTAGCACATATGAAAACTCTTTAATTATGATCAGATAAATGGCCAACTGTACTTTGACTTAGGATATTTACATTGTGGTGACAGAAGAGATCACCATGCAATGGCTAGAGAGGCGGAGATGGGATAGGGGTGCACAAAGAGAGAGAGAGAGAGAGAGAGAGGAGGGGATTTGCGAGGGTTGTTGAGGGAAGTCGTGGAAGAAGAGTAGAGCAAGAGGAGAGAGAAAGAAAGGAACAGAGATGGGGTACCGGGATTTTAAAAAAGAGAAAAGGAGAGCACAATGCCAGATACGTAGGTCAATTGTGACCAGGTGATTAGTGGTATAAGCGGTAGCTGGGGTTTGGGAGGCCTAGCAGTCCCTCTAGCAAAGTTTCAAGGCTGGGAGCCCTCACCCGATGACACAGGGTCATTAACGGGGCTGGTAGTTTACGCAATGAAAACCTAAGGTTAACCGACCGAGCACCAACTGACCTCACAACAGGAGCTACATAAAGATAGCCTGTGAAACCCATAACAATTCACTTTCTATTGTCCTCATATTTTCCCATCAAATTAAAATATATATTGGGTAATTTTATAGCCAAAGGTGTGAGAACTAGGCCTATAGTTTGAGTGCCAGTACAAGGGGTTTGGGACCTGGGTTTGTCCTTCGTGAGTTTGAAAGGCCACTTGACCTTCGGGAGTAGATTGGATGTGACATCATCAGTGAGGTATAAGCGTGTGGAAGAGAAGACTACCTCAGCCTATAAACGAGGCACCTTGTACTTGCTATCTATCTCATCCATTAACATCAACGAGGGTACTCCCCTCAGCCACCTGTCCCACTTGTGTCTTCTCTCCCTCTCACACCTTGTTAAGGTTTTCATGAGGCTGATCCTGACCTGCCATCCAGGCACGAATACCCTCATTCGACAAAATGTTATTTGTGTAGAAGGGGCCACTTTTCCTTGATGGCGGACGGGAGAAACAAACTCCCGTCTCAATAGATTGAATGAGAACCATATAGTCCGTCTTACCTCCTGGTTAAGAAGCAGGAGATGGATCGGAAGTTGTGTCGTGTACTGAGAGGCACTGAATCATTTCCTTACTACTTGAGTCTCTGCAGCTCGTACGGTCCACCTCTCCGCCGATGCAAATTGGGGGGGGATTCGAACCCCTGTCCCCATGGATCAGAACCATGTGCTCTCATCTGCTGAGCTACCAACTCCGATCCGTGGCATATCGGGAGTATGGAGGGGAATGTTCCTTCTCCCTATACTCCCTGTTCGCCCCACGAATCCTACCGAATGAATGAGATTCCTGAATAGTTACGGAAATTACAATGTATCAATTGTGTCGAATTCAACATGGCACCAGAGCATGGTGCTCTCGAACCTCAAGCTCCTCTCACCCCAGGGCAACCACTTCTGCCTTCTTCCTTCTAAATCGACGGTGGAGCTGTGTTTATGGCGAGCTGTTCAGCATTGTCTGCCCCTGCATCTAGCTGCCACTAAACAAAGTTGGCCGCCATTACTAAATCACCGCCCCAGAGCTGGTCTTTTCTACCCTTTTACTGCTTCACAATATGTAAGGGAATCTATTCCTACAACAACTCTACCCGCCAGCAATTTTTTTTACGCTGCCTCTGCATTTCAGAACCACCACGTATCTAGAAATGTTGCTTCCCATCGCTCTTTTTTCTAAAAACGTGCAGCCCTTAAGCTGAATCGTTGCCGGTTGTTGTCCAACTCGCCACCCTTCATCGCCTTGAAAGACTCATCGCCATCTGATTTTTGCTGCAGTTATTTGCAATGTTTCCATGTTACAGCAGCGGCCTGTTCTTGATATTATTCTGAAGAAAAACATCGCCATATTGAAGGAGGAAATGTGCACAAAATCTGCACAATGTTTCTACTACTGCCTGTGCATTCCTGACCACCTGAATCACACAGGTCAAAAATCGACATATTGCTGCCATCATTCCCTTTGGGGTTACCGCCATACTCTCATGGAATCCTGCCTTATTACAACATCAAGCCAACCCTGATATGAAGAAGTAAAAAGACAACCTACTGCTGTGGTTCAAATCCATCCATTGCTGCCCTGTTTCTGCAACGTGTTGCTGGCTTATCTACTCAAGTTATATTATTAATCAACTCTTCTCATCTTTGATCAGTGAATCTTCCTGACAATGGGACTATCATCTACCGCATCACTCGTAGAGAATTTCTCTGATAGTGGATTTCCCACATGGCAAACTAAGATGCAGTTACTTCTCATGCGAAGATTGTCTCCAGAGACGAACCAGAAGCAACAAGCTCAAAGCGCTGTTCTCTGTTCTTCATCAAGCTTTTATCACAAATGCCACAGACAGCTTTGCTTTACTTTGCCCGAATTCCCCTAACTTTAACCTCTAGCCTCCAAAACTAGGCAGACCACATTCAATGGCCAATCTTCCCCTGCTAAAGCAATTACTACCTGGATGAGCCTCCTATCTTCTGCAGAGTCCAAACTCTCTCCAAAAGTGAATTTCACAGTTCTAGAGCTGGCCCATAGCAGGGTCCCCTTCTTGTAGCTCTGCTCAGATTAAGAAAGGCTACCAGTTTCCCTTCTCACAATCTGGCTCAGATTTTGAATTCCCCTGGAGTCCAGGTCTACCCTTCCAACTGCTAGGATTCAGAACCCACTTCCAAGCCTCAATGAAGCCTTTCACTAAATCAGAGCCTTTCAATGAACCAGAAAAAGAAAACAAGGCTTATCACACCAATCAATTGTCCTCCGAGTTACCAACGCAGACTCTTGAGCCTCTCCAAAAAGCATATTACCATTATCTAGAGTCAAAAGATTTATCATCCATTAAAAGAGAGCCATTCCTCTATTCCTCAAGTCAGGGACCCTAAGCCACTGTTTTATTTTAGAGAAACAGCAACATAATGACTAAATCTTTCTTCCATCTTCTCACCTTCACAAGAATCTATCTAATTTACTCCACTGAGTCTTACAATTATGCCTCGATGAGTCCAAGAACATGCCCAAACTCATCTTATACCTAGATGAATCCAGGAACATTCCCAAACTCATCCTCTAAAAACACAACATAGTGCAATTTCAATCTGATGATAGTCACTCATAAGGTTGAAAACCATAAACTCCATGCTATGCCCCTAAACGAATCAACACCAAATTCTCTCACCATCGTGCCTTTCTCAATCCATTGCAAGTTGTACTTCTCCATAAATCTGGGCCTCTCTAGATTGGAAAACCAAAGAGCATAGGACTTGGAAGGACTAGGCATAGAAGCTAAAGCAATACAAATTTGATCTCAGATCTACATTACATCAGGCTTGCTCTCTATTAGGACCAACGCAACGTTTGAGTTATCAATAAATAATTGAATTTCAATAGCTCTTCTGAGGGTAGAGCCCTGAATCTACCCAAGAGCTGTTTCCTTTTCACCAAGTCCAACAAAGGAGCTGTAGCCAAAGTGAAAATGAGCAGGGCTAACCTTGTCTTATAGATCTCTTCAACACAAGTTTCCCTACAACCCCTTCATTCACTGTGATACCTGCTGAATCAACAAAATCAAAAGCATTTTGTGCTGTCCAATTCAATCGCTAATCTCTCTCTCTTTGTATGGGACCTATCCTCCTCAATTTTCATATAATTCCCGTCTTATCAATTTCATTCACAATAGACTGCAAAAATCCCTCCCTCCCCCTCCCCCCTCTCTGATTTTTCATGTGTGCTATAATAACCTCGAGATGAGATGCCATGTGCACTCCCCAAATCTCTAGTCTATCCAGATGTTGTAAGTCATTTTTACATTTGGTTTTTTGTCCCATAGGCTCATGAGGCCTCCCGTGGGTTGCTTTTGCACTCCTTGGGAGCTGCCATGTGCCCTCCCTAAAGCAGATGTACTAGAGGGTTTATTGTTGTCCCATAGACCTTTTGGGTCTCCAGTGGACGTTAATAGACTCTCTCTCTCTCTCTCTCTCTCTCTCTCTCTCTCTCTCTCTCTATATATATATATATATATATATATCACACACACATACAACAAGGGCCTTAGTGAGCCCTTTGCTTCAGTCCACAATGGCTTGTATGGGTTACATATACTTTGTACCTTGTCTCATAGACCCGCGAAGTCTCCTGAAGACGTTAATACACCTTTCTTTCTTTCTTTGTCTCTCTCTCTCACGCACACATAAAAGAAAGCTTAAACTATCGATCAATCTTTGATTCTCGACTGTACTGCCAAAAAGTTTGCCCTTGGTGCCCTTTTACTCTCTCAAAGCCTCGACCACGGATAGAAGCATTGATAAATGGAACATATCTTCCAAAATCTTTTTGGAAGCAAGAAAGATTGTGGCACCACTTAGTCTCTTGCAGGAACACCACAATCTGATTTTTCCTGTACATGGATATTCTACATGCAGCTTGTTTAAGACTAGCATGACCACCTATTGGTAGTCTGAGGTTAAAAACCACTTACTCCGATACGTGGCACTAGAAGCATGGTAGACAAATTAGACTGTTCTTCAATAGAAATTTTTATTATCTTGTTCTCCCTTCTTCCCACCTTGTCCCTCTTGGCAATGCCATTTTTCCCATCACTTGCCGTAGAAGGACCAACATTGACCCCTTGAACTTGTCAGGTTTGTGAATTGGGACAACCAAGGAGTCTTTTGAAGGATTGGTATCCTCTCTTTCCATTTACCATGATCGACCACTTGCATCCCTTCTTTCAATTGTTCAACAAGCTCCAACCTAGCTGAAGCTTCCATTTCGGTTCTTTTCTCGTGAACGCAGCCTTGGACATTTTGCAAACTCCTTTAGTGAAGACAGAAGCTTGTGGATATGCCTTCAAACTGAGAGGAGCCTTAGTAGAAGTACCTAAGTTGTTGAGAACCACTATACGAGGAGAGGGTTTGCTAACGACCCTTGGCTCCTCACCAACAGCCTCTTTAACCTCATTATCTCTTTCATAGCTTGATCTACTTCACCACTATTTGAATGTTGCTTGCATCCTTTTCTCTATGAATCTTTTCAGGACAACTATGAGCACAGTCGCCTTCTTGCCTCAAATATAGCAAGATTTTGAAATGGGACCAAATCGAACTTTTGTGCCCATAACATGCCACTTGAAAGTCTAGTTTTGTTCCATAAAATCCACACCCATCTAACCCCTTCAGGTTATCATGCCAACCTAGAAATAAGTAGTAGTTTATACAAGAAAGTTGCAAGATAATCAAGCCCATTAACCAACTAGAAACGCAAGTTGACAATGCAACCCACCACCGTACAATTATGCAACAAGAACTCATCCATGAAAAGGAAAGGCATGCAGAAAGAACAATGACCCTCACAAATGAAATGCGGCGATCTAGAAAATAATATTGGAGTTCCTCATAATCCAATCAAACAATGAGAAACCCTTCCCAACAAATTGAGTAGAGAAAGCTCAACATAAATTCCTTGGGCACAAGAGACCCTAGTTGGACATCCTTCTAGAAAAATGCAAATACAACGCTCCCTCGACAACTTAATGAGCTTCAGCTCAATCCACAAAATCCAGATTTCACATAAATACAAATAGGTGTTTCTTATTGCAAGGACACACGCCTTTTTTCTAAACAATCACTCTTATATGCTCAACAACAATCTATGAGTGTTCATAGACTTCTTCATTAGTAATACCTCTCCATTTTAAAAGACCAAAAGCATAGGCCTCCTCATCATGAACATCTCTCCATTTCAAAAGACCAAAGCATTAACATAAGAAATCTCTTCATATATTTATCACCCCCCTCCTTAGAACAATGAGGGGCATTTGAAGCCTAGAGAACATGAAGCTCAAAGTATGTTTATAATCAACGCATCAAACCGCCTCTGAACTGTCGCTTCAAGTGATTGGTTAGCCATGATAGTCTTCTGTCACGTTGAATCCATGCATTTGCCAAATGGTCAGCCCTTTATGCTTTGGAGCTGCCTCCAAAACCACGTCAATTGAGTCAATTAATCAATGCCACATATTATCGCATGTGCCCAAACTAAATACCATTCAACATCCAAAGGTTCAAATCACCCCCCCATGAGGGATTTCACCCAACACATACTAGTATGCAAGGAGTTGCATGTGCCCCAAGCATTTGCCGTCTCCTTCTAGGTGGCTTTCTAGCCTTTTATGATGTGGAGAGGCGATCTTTAGGCTTCGAAAATATAAAACTGAGAGAGGACTTGAGACTTGATTTAGTAGTTCCATTGAGAGATTTGCACTTGTCAAAGGTACTTCAGCTCCTATCAAACAATCTAGTATTGAAGTGGTTAGCTCTCTTTGTCCAAGCCGGGAGCCTACACGTGTGTCTCACTCCCCGTTTGGCTTCCTTTTCTCTGATAGTCTTCGGTAGAGAGCAGCTGCTCATAGTCGAGTTTTGTAAAGTCTAAGGTCCTCAGTCAGTCTCTCTTGTAAACCTGCAACAAACACAGTAGTGGTGCACATGGTATTTGGTCTTGTTCGGATGAGAGTCGAAATAAATATATGAGTTTGCAGTCTCTTTTTGTGTCGCCTTTCTCTACGTAGTTGGGTGAACAAGAGTTGTGAAATATTTCCATTTGGAGTTTTAGATATTGGAAGGATTGACATATTGTTTAAACTAAATAGAATTGGTATCAAAGCATGTCATGAGGAACTGTGGGAATCTTGCATAGAAATCAGGTTTGCATGACTGATTTTCGTCATAATAGCATCGTGAGTATTTGTTAGGTGTCATGAGAAAAATTGAGAGCTTGTTGAGTGTCTTCCTCGAAGCACGTTGAGATTTTAAGAAGGATTGTGGAGTCATTGAAAGAAAACAAAATCATTACTGAAGGTCTGAATTCTAAGGTACTGGTTCATGACTCAATCGACAAAGAAGTATTTGTAATTCCCAAGAAACTTTATGCTATTCTATATATAGATGTCAAAATTTTGTTTACTGTCACATGCACCCCTGGATAGCATGATGGTGAGTGCTTAATAGGGAATGGTCCACTCCAAATTCTGTTAAGTATGATGGTAAGTGTGACCATTCATCAGCAATTTTACTGTTTATTCATCAATTTGTAGCTCATTTTCCGTTAGCATGGATTCAAGATGAGCAAGATAAAGTCCACCTTGTAGCCCCTCATCTTACAAGTGAGGCGGTGACTTGGTGGCAGCATTGGGCTAGTAAGCATACTGACCCAAACACGTTTAAGACGAATTTCGTTCGGGCAACGTTTGTGGCCGACCTCAAAGCCCGTTTTCTCCCACCCCAATATCTGCTTAACCTGGAGGATGAGTTCGCTCGTCTCTCCCAGAATGGTTTGCCTGTGTTGACATATAGTAATAAGATCATCACACTGGCGCAACAGTTGGGCGTGACGGAGAGCGCCAAGATGAAGCAATTCATTCGAGGTTGGACACAAACATACATTTTACCATTCGAAACTTCGACCCGCCGGATTACGAGCGGGCGCTAACTCTCGCACAGAATGAGGAGATGATGCTGAACGCGGGAAAGCCCAAGCAGGTCCATAAAGATTCCAAAGCCCCACAGCAGTCAAACAACACAACGCGTAAGGATCAGAAGAAGGACAACCAGTTCCAAAAGAAAGACAGCCAAGCTTCTGGTCAAAAGGAGTCCAAGCCAAAGATGACTCCGGATGAGAAGGCTAAAGCGGGTATTACGGGAGGCTATCTACAGCCCGACGAGCAAAAGCGGTACCACCAAGAACATTGCTGCTTTCATTGCCACCACATCACTAGGCATGGCAAGAAGGATTGTCCGAAGTGGCTTGCCGAAAAGGCTGCGAAGTACCTACTTCGTCCGTCGCTAATGTATTGGCTCTTCCAGCTCCGCCTCCATTCTCAGCTACGAATGCCGTCTTCCCTGCTTTGAACGCCGTTCCCACGGTAGTCTTTCAAGGTAAGAAGGAGGACGACTTCTCAGATCAAAAGAAGACGCTCATTCGAGCGTACGGCACAACTAACGGGCATCAGTTTATTGTCATGTTCGATATGGGGAGTTCAGAAGATGCCATCTCCCCTCAACTTGCCAAGATAGTGGGGTGCACCTTGGTGCCTCACAAGCTTGCAGTGGACGGGTTCACACCCGGCTTGCGCACACACATCACGCCTAAGGCCATCCAATTCACTTTTTCAGTTCAGAAGGCCATGTTTACGCGGGATTTTATATTGACTCCTTTGATGGGGTGCGACATGATCCTCGGGATTCAGTGCTTCCGTGAGCATGTTCCGACGCCTGATTGGCGACAGGACACCTTCACGATTGTGGAAGGTTTACTTGAGCCCGCCGTGATACGCAATGATCGGAGCATACCAGGGATTCCATTAATCTCTCATATTCAAGCAAGTCACGCCGCCCGCAAGGGTGCCATGTGTGCACTTGTCTATGTCCAGTGCCACATCACTGCAGTTCAAGCCGCTCCTCCGATGAGGCAAGCAATGGTGGATCTACTCTAAGAGTTCAAAGCTATCATGCTCCGGGACGATCTCCCACCCCAGCTACCTCCCAACCGACTGGAAGACCATTGCATCGATCTACTTCCGGACTCGACACCTCCAAGTAAGTTCCCTTATCGACTTTCAAAGTCTATGGAGGGGGAGTTAGAGCAACAATTGTTCAACTACTGCGCGCAGGGTTTATTAGACCTTCTTCTTCGCCTTTTGTTGCACCCATTCTATTTGTGGCAAAGAAGGATAAGTCCGCACAACTATGTGTCGACTACAGAGCACTCAACAAGCTTACGGTAAGCAAAAAGTTTCCTATGACCCGCATCGAGTACATCTTGGAAAGACTCAATGGTGTAAGATTTTTTTCAAAGATTGGCCTCAAGAGTGGCTACCATCAAGTCCGGATTTTTGAAGCTGACATCCCAAAGACAGCTTTCCGAACTGAGCGAGCTCATTACGAGTTCGTCGTCATGCCCTTTGGTCAGAAGAATGCACCACCAACATTCAACAAGATGATGTCCCGGGTATTCGCAGAGTATGTTGGGAAGTGTCTGTTCATCTTTCTCGATGATATCCTTATCTTTTCCGCGACAGCCGAGCAGCATATTAAGGATGTGCGATGTGCCCTACAGTTATTACGTGATAACCAGCTATATCTCAATGCAAAGAAAAGTGAGTTCGGATTGCTGGAAATTCAGTATTTGGGTTACATAATTAGTGCTCAAGGGATTCGATTGGACCCTGAGAAGATCCAAGCTAACACAAGTTGGGCTGTCCCCACGACGGCCCAGGAGATCCGATCCTTTGTGGGTTTGTGTCAAGCATACAGCTCGCACACGGAGGGTTTCTCAACATACGCAGCCCCTCTTACAGATTTACTCAAGGGGGTAAAGACACGCAGACAAAAAGTTCAAGTCACAGGCAAAGCTTTGCAGGCCTTCCACGACTTCCAACGGTTAGCCACGACAGTTATGAAGATCGCCTCTTGGGATGATCCATTTCTGGTAATCACAGACGCTAGCAATGTCGCCATAGGGGCAGTTTTATAGCAAGAAGATAGGCCCGTGGCATACTACAGCAGAAAGCTTAACGATGCCGAAAAGAACTATCAGTGTATGATAGAAAGCTCCTCGGTGTCATCCAGGCATTAAAACATTGGAAGCCTTTCCTATACGGACGGACTTTCACGATGAAGGCAGATCACCAAGCCCTTAAGTGGCTTCAGACAATGCCTAGTACGCAATGGAGTGATCGGCAACAACGGTGGAGTCAGATATTCCAGCAGTTTGGGAGAATGATCGAGTACGTTCCCGGCAAAAACAACCCCGTTGCAGACGCTCTCAGTTGGAAAGGTTCCATCCAGACCATTGATCAGGCCACTGTGCTCGAAATCAAAGGAAAGGATCTTGATAGCATGAAGGCACAGTACGCGGAGTCAGCAGAGTTTGGCACGCAGCTCCAATTAGCCACGACGCTTGCTCCAGGCCATTACTCATTAGAGGACGATTGGCTTTTCTATAAGAAAAGGTCATGTGTACTCAAAGACAAACGACAGGTGCTTCACGGTTGCAGAGAGTCTTTTATGGATCCATAGTTCCTAAAGATTTTTTCATATGCAAAAGTATTGCAAATTTTTGCTCCCTCCTTGAAGTTCTTTGTTCAGAGGACCAATATTTTAGAAGCAGCAAGTTCTTGTTGTATCTGATACCCGGGGCAAGCAACTCCAGACGAAGAACGGAAGGTCTATCCAAAAACTATATTTGAGTTCTTTGGCAATGAACGACTATGGGTTTGATAAGGTAGATAGGGCCATGCAATTATTGAAAAGCAGTGACCCTGACAAAGTTGCTGACTGGAAGCACAATGTAGAGATCAGATTCATCCTTTGAGATCAATTTACAGGGTTGACTATGGTACATGGTTTTGAGACAGAAGATGAAGATATTTATTTTCTCCCTTATGGCAGTTTTTGGTGATGCATAGATTTCCTTTTAAGAAGGATGGTCCAGTGAGAGCTACACGTAAATACCAGCTCATTCACAGTGATGTGTGCGGTCCCATGAGGACACCTACTTTTGGTGGTTATCTCTATTATGTTACATTCATAGATGATTTCACTAATTACACTTGGGTCTATGGTCTTAAGGCAAAATCAGAAGTATTTATGCATTTCAAACACTTTGTGGCTATGGATGAGAATGACACAAGACTCAAGGTGCAGACACTTCACACAGATAGAGGAGGGGAGTATATGTCTCATGAGTTTGAGACATTCTTGAAGAAGAAAGGCATCATGCATCAGCTTACAGTGAGGCTTACACCTCAGCAAAATGGCAAAGCTGACGCAAGAATCGCACTCTTATGGAGATGGATAGATGCATGCTTACCAGTAAAAAGTTGCCTCACACGTTTTGACTCGAAGGCCTCACGTGTGCAAACTATGTTTTGAATCGGGCTCCCACAAAGGCTTTGAAGACAATCACTCCCTATGCGGCTTGGCATGGGAGAAAGCCTTCAGTGGATCACTTCAGGGGCCCACGTGCCTGTGGAGTTTCGACATAAGTTGTCAGATAAGGCACTTAAATGCATTTTTGTTGGGTACAATGTACAAACCAAAGGCTATCGTCTCTACAATCCTACTTCTCGCAAGATTTTTGTGAATTCAGAAAATTCAGCACATACACATGCTGAATTTACAATTCCAGCTTCTTCAGATGATGTTTTTGAGGGGATGTTTCCTATAGCATTTGGTTCCCCACCTGAGGCTCATGCAGAATTTACAGTAACCTCCTCCTCATCCACATGCCTGATTCAGCCACAAGCTGATTTTGTACCTCAGCAAGGTGTGGATGAAATTGTCAAGCAAGAGATTCAAGAGATACACGCAGCCAAAACAGTCCCGAATCGGTTGCTACAGACTCTCAGGGAGAGTAGGCTTGAGGCCCCATTGCCTGGCAGGACTCGTAGTGCAGTAAGGCAAGCAGGGGGAGCTCTTTCAGTCGAGACAGCTTATGCAGGTACTCTTCTTGATGAAGAAGAACCTGTGGCTGATTACAAAGGTCTTTAGGAAGCTACACCACATGCACGCAGACTCCCCATCCAGCCCACCCTATAATTCCCTGGTCAACTCCAAACGGTGAAATGACATCCAATTACTAGACAATCCTATATCCTCAGCCAACCAAAGCATGCAACAGAGACCCCAATAGCATCCTCTGTCTGTGCCACACCTGCAATTGCACAACCAAGTGTCCAACCAGCCAGACACGGCTGAACAACTACAAGACAAAGCCTTCAACAGACAAACTCTGGTGCAATCAATCGACAAAGACTCCCCAACCGGTTGCCTCAATCCATAGCCTACTGCCCAACAACATAAATCAACCTTTCTTCGCGAGGAAAGAAACCCAAACGCAATAACTAGCCAACAACAAATCAGGGAATGGCAAAAACACGCAAAAAGCAAGCCTTCTTCTACCCAGTATCCACAGAAGATAGGTCACCGGGGCTGGAAAACCCTAGATCCTGCAGAGAAAAAATGATTCTGCTCTGGCACAGCCCCAAAAGCAGCTTAGAAGAGAACACCCACACCTCGAAAATTACCAAAATCAGAAGCAACACCCCGAAAGCTCCATAAATCAAATCGTAAGTTTCCTTGCAAAGCCTGGACAGCCTGGAAGCAAATTGCAATCTTCTGCAGCAGCCTGGACAGCCTGGAAATGCCTAAAACAGGGCGCAGTCACCTGGCACAGCCCGGAAGACATGTAGATGAAATCGCAATCTGGAAGAGACACCCTGGCTGAAATCGCAATCTGCAACAGGCTCCTGGATCAAGTGTGATTTCCTCTGGCAGGCCCTTGGTGCACTGGAACTGGCCCTAGCTGATGGCGATTTTCTCAGGCAGGCTCTGGAAGCTCCTGGCAGATGACAATTTGGCTCTAGCAGCACCTGGCAGGCTCTCACAGCTCACAACTGATGATCTGGCTACTTCTAGAACTTTGGCCTTCTGAGTCCAAAAGAAGGGCTCTCCCCCTCTTTTTAGAACCATGTTCTAAAAATAGCAATTTTTAATTGCGCACATACTTTGGCCCTAGGAATTAATTGCCTAGTAATTGGGTGCACATTCACAATTTCCAAGGGCCCACTAGGGAATTTTAATTCCCCTAGTCCCACCCCATGGCCGGACCCTCTGGAGTCACGCCCCAGAGGCTCAAAGCAGTCACGCGCATATTACGGGAGTCGCAAATCAAAAGTCCCATAATTTCACGTCCTCATGACAGCTTTTGACAGGTTTGGATGGACTATGGAGGAAGTTGTGTTGTTGAGAACATTGATCACTAGACTATCAGACCTTGTCCGCACTCTTGACAGATATGTTCAAGAGTGTAAAACCTCTCTTGGAGGGACTGTTCAGCTCCCTCAGGAGCGTACTATTTGGCTAGTATATTGGCAACTCTAGTAAGATGCAAAGAACATGTCCAAACAATTTCCTATATTATGAAGTTGCCATCAACCACTTGGCTCCTTACTTGTTTATAAACCTTTAAGTGTTCTCACCTTGGGAATGGAGATCTATTAAATGGAAGAGGGCACAATTTCTTCAGGAGTTATGGGCACTTCCATCATTGGAACAAAAAGGCATCCATGTATTCTCAATAAACCGTGACGCACGCATCCTCTTAAAATAAGATAGAACCTACAATCAACTACAAAATGTAGTGCCAATCCTCTCTTTATGAAATAGGCTCTTTACACCATACCTCAGCTAAGCCATTAAGTTCTGACAAGTCAACTCTTTGCGCAGGTGTTCATTCCTGTTGCTGTTTCTTAGACTTCTTTTGGCTTGCCTCAGCTTTTCCAAATATCTTTCTAACAGAGGCAAGGGGATCAGACTGCACATGACAAGCAAACTGTCAGCTCTTAAAGGATATTTTGGGTGACAGCATCAAACCAACAATGCTGACTACGTACATTGTACATGGATGAAGCTGATTCAGATACGTTTCTAACAGGGGAAGCTCCCAATGCATCCAGTGTCAGCTGCCAGCCACACATTCCTCCACAGTGAATGTTATTTCCTGGCCTCGTGGAATTCACATTGACCCAAGGACAAAAATGGCGGTGTTGCAGTACAGGATCAAATCCATTTGTTTCTTTTTCCCAAAGCATCCTCAAATCAGATATTCTTTCTACAACACAAACAAATCAGATCATCCACTGAGACTTCTGCTTAAATCAGATATTCTTTCTACAACACAAACAAAAATCAGATCATCCACTGAGACTTCTGCTTAAACACTATTACAACCTGACTGGAAACATAGGCCATTAATGAAGACATACCTGCTGCAGGCATTGCACCAATGCTGGACTCAGGCACCACCTCTGCTTTGAAGGCTTCGATGGTCTCCCCGCACAAGATTTTCTTATCCTTTGTGACAAGTCCATCTTCGTTTTCACCAGAATTTCCTTCCATGACAGCAACATCATTACCCAAACTAAGCTTCTGTTCCCGATGAGCTGAAACAATACCTCCCTGAATTTCACAAAGGACAGCCTCTGGGGCCTGTCCTTTTTTTTCAAAAATCGATCCAGAACTGTCCATAACAATTGCAGTGACTTCAGCATCATCTCTGACTCCACGAGATTCCCTTTCTGATGAAGGAATAGTCTGCTGACTAAGATACCGTTCAGTCTCCTGACCACATTTTCCCTTGGAATTAGAATGTTCAACAACCACACCAGTACCACAATCCTTACCAGCAGAGGTGCTTATAGCAGTTATATTTTCAAATACTCCAATCGCTTGCACATAAGTGCTTTGCTGAGCATGAACTACATGGTCATTGTCATCTCTGCTGATTGCTGTACCTCGATGATCTGCCTCTTCTGGCATTTCAACACTTTCAGCAGAGTTCTCTCGCCGACTCTGGAAACATGTATCCATTGCATCCACAGATGAATAACGAGGCAAATCCCTGAAATCATGCCCAAAAACTTGTCTATCCTCCAAGACACTATGCTCATTTCTTTTCCGTTTGTGTGTGCTCCTTCCATTCCCTTCCCCCACCTTAGTATTTTCAGGTTGAGAAACACCCCGCTGAGTCAATGGGTTTGGTGTATAAAATCGAGCATTCAATCCGCAATTATTAAGCTGTGTAGGGGGAGGACCGCCAGCAATGGTTAGTTTTAAGTCCAACACACCTATCTTAGAGCCAGACTTTGCAAGAATACTTGTCACTGCCTCACTCGTCTCATCAGGCTTTTCAATCTGGTCTTTGCTTTTGAGATCATTAGAACAGCCCCGCTCAATCCCACTGGCAGCACTAAATCCACATGTAGAAGGTGCGAAATCAGTTTTGATTACATCTTCCCTTTGTGCTGATTTCCAAATTGAAGGTCGGGCTACCAGATTAAAGAACCATAAGCCTGCACTTGCCCCACACAGGCTGCAATCTAAGACTGCTGACCCTATATCAGGCCTCTGCTCTGGATACAAAAGCTTATCATGATTTCCCCCCTTCTGCTCTGTTCTCTCTGTTTTAGAACACGACAACACACTGGGTCCAGGATCAGAGTGCCTGCGAGATGTGACGTTGTCGGGGGCAGCCGCACCGGTGCTTCTTCTGACCAAGTGCAAAGAGTCATCTTCAAAATCAACTATGTAGGGAAGCAGCCGAGGCTCCCATCCACAAAGGCTTATTAATCTTTGAGCCTGCAATTCAATCATGGGCTTTTAATTCAGCAGGAATAATGTCAATAAGCTAGAAACTTATGTGTGCAAGAGGCAAACGATTCCAACGAGATTCTCCGAGTGCACAAACCTGGTAGTAAGTGCAGATGGCAGCAGAAAGGGAATCTTCACCTGTGCTTTCAGCACCATCATTCAGTATCTCCGTTGGGAGAACTATATTAGGGGGCTGAGCAAGAAGTCGATCAATCTGGGGACCTTTCGACAGTTTCAATTGATGAATGGCAGAACCTGTGATAGCAGGGAGTGCTGGAAGCTGATATAATGCATCACAACGGTTTTTGAAGCCTTCTATGAGAGCTTCTGCTGGTGTGGGTGGAAATTCTGCCAATGTTTCTGAGCAAATGTTTCCTTTCCATGGACATAGAGCCTTATGAGCAGTATCCAACTTCTCACTAAAAGATGCTGCAGCACTTTCAGCTTTTATGAAAAGACAACACAATAGAACAGGTATTGGTCAAAACATCCTTGGCAGCTTTTGCAGTCTTATTATACACAGAAAAGGCCCAAATGACAAACAGAAGGCAAAAGGAAAGTGCAGCGAAAACCTTGCTGTTGTGACCATGTCGATGAAGATGGAAAACTGAGCTTAGCATTACAGCCTTCACAGGATATGAGGTCAACATCCACATTGACCCAGCCTTTTCTAGCACAATTCACAGGACCAGCTACCTGCAGAATAAAGTAAAGTAAATAGTGCAGATGCAGATATCAAGCATGAACACACAAGGTTAAACCATACATTTGTATGATGTATCAAACCTGTAAGAGATTTGTCTGATGTAAATGTAGGCAATATAACTTTTTAGACATATGTCTGATGTAAGAGATTTGTCTGATGTAAATGTAGGCAATATAACTTTTTAGACATATGAGCGGCCTAATGGGAGCTCAAAATAGAATCACTTACACCAGGATAAAAGTTCATTTAATAGAGTTGGCCTCCCTGCAAAAGAAGGCATTAGATCACAAGAGAAAGGGTTTGGCCTTGCAATATATGTAGCTGATTAGAAAGTGAGGCAGGATCTCGTCTGATTCAACCCTTGTCCAGACTCTAATTCCCAATACAACGCAAATACGGAAATGCCATCTACAAAGTGCTTTCCAAACCATAGGACTTCTACAAAGTTCACACCAATAATAGGATCTGAGGCATGCCCTCTCCAGAAGGAAGAACACACTCTGGACTCTGACTGATTCACTACTCTTAATATCCTGCATACTACTCAGGAGTCTTCTAACCATAGGTGGGGCATAGTAACCCCTATTTTATGATTTCATCTATAGTTAGGACCTTGGTTGATATTCTAACGGTTAGGTCAATCCTTATGCCCTCTAGCTACTTGAATCTTTGTCTTTAACCCATCAAGGAATAAGACCGTACCAAGCCATAGCCATCCAAACCCTATTAGCCTCTACTCCAAATGTGTCCCTACTAAGCCATGACTTATGCGTACCTCATTAGCCGACTATAAACAACGATAATTGTCTAAATATAGGTCCATGTAGCAAAGTATGTGTATGGTATATTCACCATGCCTAGATTACAACCACACAAAACTTTGAATCCTCTTAAGTTCTGAGGACCCCCTTTTAAGACTCCCATGCTTAGAACCATCAAAACTGGCATCAATTTTTTAATGAATATTTTGACAAGAATATTGACACTGTTATGTATTACTTGCATTCCCTCCCCTAGATTAGTTATGTCATGAAAAGTAATGCAATGGCATTGTGTGAAATTCATCCCTAGAGCAAAGTGGGGTTTTGAAAGTACAACCATACCTACATCATCCTTGGACATCCACTACCTAATAGCTAGACAAGCATGGGTTAACCACGGGGGATTCACTAGTAGTAATAAGGAGACATCTCAAAAATTTCCTATAAATCAGCCATACTTTCCGAAGTTCAACTTCCTCAAATCAATCCTTCCACTCCCAACATGAAAGTACAAAAGTTGGGAGGAAGTTTGTTAACAATCTTTTTCCCTCACCCCTCAGTTGACCAATGACAACGTCCAATGGCATGGTAGCTTCGGCATGTAAGCTACATCATTTATCTTTTGCAAGACTTGGAAAGGTCGAGAGTACCGCATTTTCAGATTGGTGTACACCTTATCCTTGCCTTTCATCCGCCTTAAGTCTTGCTTACTGAAAACGCAGCAACACTCAATCATCGTCTTTAAAGACCAATTCACGTCGGTGCTTACCTATTGCTCTTTTATGCTTCTCCTGGCTATTCTAGAGGGCAGTTTTTACCTTCTAATAGGCTGCATCTAAGCCTTCCACAAATCTGTCCGCTTCGAAGATCTTCTCTTTGGGGTGCAAAATAGGAGGTACCTTTCTTCCGCATTCCACAATTTTGAAGGGTGCTTTCCTTGTGGAAGAATGCACTGTATTGTTGTAGGCAAACTCAACCAGTGGCAAAAGTTGCTCCCATTTTGTTTGTTTGTCTGAAACATAGCATTTGAGAAGATCAAGGGTAGTAGAGTTTGCCTCTTCTAATTGTCCATTTGACTGTGGTGGATAGAAGATGAAAATTTCAGCATGGTGCCCATGTTCTCAAACAAGCCTCTCCGAAAAAGGTGTTCTCAAACAAGCCTCTCCAAAAAAGGCTGTTCATACGGGGGTCTCAATCACTGACAATGGATTGAGGCATCCCGTGGTGCTTGAAAATATGAGACATAAATAATCTGATCTGCTGTAATTTTCTTCCGCACAAGAATAAAGTGGGCCTGCTCGCTGAATCTGCAAATTATGGTCCAAATTCCATCATGTGCTGATGGTGTACAAGGCAGATCGAAGATGAAGTCCACGCTTCGAAGATCTTCTCTTTGGTGTGCAAAATAGGAGGTACCTTTCTTCCGCATTCCACAATTTTGAAGGGCACTTTCCTTGTGGAAGAATGCACTGTATTGTTATAGGCAAACTCAACCAGTGGCAAAAATTGCTCCCATTTTGTTTGTTGGTCTGAAACATAGCAGTTGAGAAGATCAAGGGTAGTAGAGTTTGCCTCTTCTAACTGTCCATTTTACTGTGGTGGATAGAAGATGAAAAGTTCAGCGTAGTGCCCATGTTCTCAAACAAGCCTCTCCGAAAAAGGCTGATCATATGGGGGTCTCAATCACTACCAACCGATTGAGGCATCCCGTGGTGCTTGAAAATATGAGACAAATAATCTTGCCATCTGATCTGCTGTAATTTTCTTCCGCACAGGAATAAAGTGGGCCTACTTGCTGAATCTGCAAATTATGGTCCAAATTCCATCATGTGCTGATGGTGTACAAGGCAGATCGAAGATGAAGTCCATGGCAATGCTTTGCCAAGGTCTATCCGGAATAGGCAATGGCTGTAGCAATCCAGCTGACTTTTGCCTTGGCATACTTCACCTTCTGACAAGTGATGCATGTCTTGACAAAATCCTCAACATATTTTCTCAAAGTCGGCCAGTAGAAGAAGTGCTCCACACCTTTGACTGTGGCTTCAATGCCTCGATGTCCTGCATATGGTGGGGCATGACTACACAAAGTCTGCCATGGATCATTAGGAATCCATCTTTAAGCATACAATGCTCATGCCAATTGCCCTCAACCAGCTGATCATAAACCCTTGCAAAATCATCATCATTGGCATACTCATCCTTCAAGGCATCAAGTTCACTATGGTACGCAATGGTGACAGGTGAAACTTGCGGTTTCTTTGATACTGCATCAGGACAGGACTTCATGGAAAGTGCTCTGCAACAACAATCTTCTTGCCAGGCACATGCACAATCTGAAAATGAAACGTTGAAAGGAAGTTCGCCCACCACATGTGTTTTTTTGAAAGCTTCCTTTGAGTGAGAAAGTACCTCAAGGATTGAGGATCCGTCTAGACATAAAAATCAGCACCTAAGAGGTAATGCTTCCAAGTAGAAAGAGCATTTATGACAGCTGCCATCTCTTTCCCATATATCCCAAAATTTATCTCAACATCAGTGAGCACTCTGCTCTTATATGCAACCACTCTACCGTCTTGCATAAGCACTCCTCCTATACTGCTCCCACAGGAGCCAAATGTGATCCTGAAAGTTGTCTTGTGCACATCCTCAAGTCGTATCCTGATCTGATGGTAGCCACTCTTCAAATCTATCCGGCTGAACATTGCAGACCCCTCTAACCTATCCAAGATATCATCAATCCTGGGTATCGTGAATCTGTTCTTAATGCTTATCTTATTCAGAGTCCTATAATCTATGCACATCCTCCACGAGCCATCCTTCTTTTGCACAAGCAAGACTGGGGAACAATAGGGCAAGGAGCTGGGCTGAATTAGCCCCGGCCCCCATCACAAGAAATTCATACAAGACAAATGTGGCCCTGAAAGCTGTCTTGTGCACATCCCATGTCGTATCCTGATATGATGGTAGCCACTCTTCAAATCTATCCGGCTGAACATTGCAAGCCCCTCTAACCTATCCAAGATATCATCAATCCTGGGTATCGGGAATCTGACCTTAATGGTTTTCTTATTCAGAGCCCTATAATCTATGCACATCCTCCACGAGCCATCCTTCTTTTGCACAAGCAAGACCGGGGAACAATAGGGCGAGGAGCTGGGCTGAACTAGCCCCTTCTCCACGAGATCCTTTACTTGATTCATTATCTCCTCCTGCTGGGCTGCACTAACCCTATAAGGAGGTGTCACCAATTGGTATTTCTCCCAAGAAATAAAGAAGAGTCTTTATCAGATTGACTATGGTCAAAGAAAGCTGGCTTTGGTTCACACTACTTTTGCTTTGCATTGGCAAAAGAGAACTGTGGGGACATCCACAAGGGACTAGGATTAGTCCTAGAACTAGGAATGCATGTATTTCACTAACCTTTAATGGGTTAAAGTGTTGGAATTTGTTTGTGCCATGTGTAGGACCTAAGAGAATGCAAAACGGACCCAAGAGTGGGGAGAAAAGTGTAAAAAGCAGGTCCCACAAGGCTCAAAAAGTAAAAACAAGGAGGCGCCTCATTAAAAGGAGGGCCCACAAGATTAAAAGGCACCTAAAAGCTCCAGAGCACCAGATTTAGAAGGAAAAGCACTAAAAGCTTGGCTTTTTGTAAAAGTAGCTTTTAGAAAGCAGGTGCTTTTTGCTAGGCCTAGTCTATAAAAGAAAGGTCCTTGGCCTCCTAGATTCATTCAAGATTGTACTCAGACTTATGCTCTTTCATGAGCCAGTCGTTACAAAGATTATTCTATTGCAATAAAGACCTTTGGGGGGGTCCAACCCTTATTTCTCGGCCCTAGTGTGGTGTAGAGTGCCCACTGCACTTGCGAATTTCATGTTGAAGAGGGCTTTTGTTCTTCCACCTCATCAACTTCATCTTGGGATACCTCAGTGGCATGCCCCGAAAAAACATGATGTCCCTCATCATTCTGTTCTTCTTCACCCTCACTGGCGTTGTGCTCCTCTTCAAAGCTGTCTTCTTCCTACTCTGAGATAGTCAATGACCTCTCACGATGTGACATGCTTGCTGTTTAAATGGTTGTAACTAGAATGCAATGGGGGCTTTCTTCACCCAACACTACCAGGGCTCACCTCTGTAGGAAGATGGTGACTGTCCTGGCAATGGAACCACTGAAACCGGCCTTCAGTTAACTCAAGGGCAGTAAACTATAACTAGCTTAGTATTCATACCATTTACAGTCACATTGCATCATTTCCAGTCACTTATATTAGTTAATTGCCACTGATAAACAATCTTCAAAACACTTAAAGAGTGCCCCTGCTCAAAGGAACCAAACATGAGACAGCACACAGGCCCCAAACACTTTTGCACCCCTTTCGGTATTTATTTAATTCTTCAAAAGTGAAATCTTGCTTTACAACAAGGTCGCACCCAATTCCAGTGCACCACTAGTACCCAAGTGCCAGGGTCAAAACTAAGGCATTTCTCAACAATTGTGACACCTGACTATGACAAGGCATCAATGCTAATCCCCAGTAGTACTCAAAAGGCATAAAATTGCAACCAATCTGTCTCTCTACCACCAACCAGGCTTACCCTTTGTGACTAGGTATCCTCTTACAGCTTGTATGGCCCAAAAAGTGCTCCAAACAACAAAATGCAAAGTCACAAGCTTCCAAAATAGCAAATGCAAATCAAAAGAAAACCAAACTTCCATACCCGTTGTCCGTGGATGAGAGGCGAGCTCTGCCCTCGCGCCTATCCTTTTTCCAAGCTCCCAACACAGCATAGATGGCTTCCAGGCACAGATAGGACAACAGGATAATGAAAGAAATGAAGAAACATGACGCGGGAAAAGAGACAAGGGCGAGGCTCAGGGATGAAAATGTGAGAAGTGCAGAGTAAAGGAAGGGAAGAGAGAGAGAGAGAGAGAGAGAGGACAACTCACACAGACACACACAGACATACCTCCTCTCCGATCGGAAAACACCCTTCGAAGTCACCCTTCGCTGGTCACCCGAACAGTCCACACCTCGCACACGCTCCTCCTCAAAGAAACCTCCAAACATCACCCTAATCCTCCTCTCTAGGTGTTGCCTCAACACTCCCTCCGCTCCTCAGGTCTCAAGCCAACCGTGGCTCTGATACCATGTGAGAAGTGCAGCGGAAATGAACGGAAGAGAGAGAGAGAGAGAGAGATAGCATGCCTTACACAATTTTTTTTTGTGAAGAAATCTTTTATTGCTGTAAAATAATTACATTCATAGTTACTTCGAAACTGAAGTAACTATTGCTCAACTAAAGATCTCAGTATAAGCTGTATACACATCCTGATCAATCAAACGAGTCTGAACACAATCATAGAATGATTGCTGCAGAGATCGTTTGAAAAAAATAAAGGATGAAAAAAGGGGATCACCAAAGACTCTATGTCCATCCATAAAGTCCATAGTGCCCAGTAGCGTACCCATATAAAAAATAAATCAAAACCCTGTCTCGGTGGATGAAAACCAAACAGCCAGAAAAGCCTGCCAAAAGTAACAGTAGGAAATCTCGCTCGAAGCCTCTGTCGGATGAGAGCGATGAAGGTACAAGTATGTGGACAGAACCAAAAGATGTGTAGCACAGATTCAGTGGGGTGTAAGCATCTGTGACAAACAGCCGGAGCAATATGTTTGTGTGCAAGTAGCTGGCCAGATGGAAAAATGCCAAGCAGGACTCGCCAAAGAAAAAGCTGTTGTCGAAGAGGGACGTTGTAATGCCAAAGGAGACGCAGCCTTTTTCTCCACCACTTTAGTGGGCGATCCATATGCCAAACAGTATTTGCTCTGTCAGAAATCCAAGGCGGAAGTAATAGCACTTTATACAGTGATGGCACTGTGATATGTGAGAACTTCAAGGGACGGGCTGAAGAGTAAGAAGAGCGTAAAATCCAATCCTCAAGCCTATTCTGAAGTTCCATGCGAGGTACCGGCAAAAACGGTTGAAGCATTGCTGAAATCCGATGCCAGAGAGGGCGATAATGAGCTCCCAAACCGTATTTGCTGGCAGCCATAGAAAAGGATAAAAGTGTGCCATCATCCTGAAGTACATCTGCCACAGATGTGATGCCTTTAAAGGAGAGAAAGTAAGAACGTCTTGGTTCTTGAATGGCCAAAGAAGGGTGGAATACTTTAGACCAATAAATATTCTCAGCCCTCAAGGAGTTTCCCGACAAAGAGTCTCGGCCATGCCATTCCAAGTGGGATAAGATATGTTTCCAATCAAGAAGCAGGCAAGAAACAAAAGGACAGCCTCTGATCTTGCCTTGGATAGAGCCAAATATGAAATCCCACTGAGTTGGCTGCCAATGCCCAAATGCAGAAGTATGAATATGTAATAAGAGAGAGCAGATCATTAAAGCCCACGGCTGATCTCCTTGCATAAACTGCAACATCATTTTTCCTCTGTGAGCAAGTAAATGCATGTGAATATTTAGAATGTTCAGACCCCCGTGCATCTTTGGAGAACAGAGACGATGCATAGAGAGTAATCTGAGACTTTTCTTGCCATTTTTGGCACACCAGAAAATTTCCATGATAGCTGACATAAAGGAGTTCAGCTCTGCCTTAGTGAACATAATGAGAGGCAGATAAAACTGTATGTATGCTATCAAAATGGATTGTGCGATTCGCAAACGAACATGAGTGGCCAAGTTGCAAGCTTCCAATATTCAAGTTTTGCCCTCAACTTTGTCAACACCCAATCAGTTTATTGGGAACGGGTGAGTTCCCAACCTAGAGGATAGCCGAGATGTCGAATAAATTGAGAAGCGGGGACAATTTACCTAGGCCACAGAAGACTGTGCCATTCCTGTTCATGCAACGGCAACAATTTTGATTTCTGAAAATTGACCCGAAGACCAGCAGCCAATCCATATGTAGAAAGCCTACATAATCATGGACAGATCACTCCGAGTATTTTTTGGAGTAAAGAATGAATCATCAGCATATGCTTGAGCGATCATGCTGCGACTGCCAGTAATCTCCAAACCATGCAACTGGTCAGTGTCCAAAAGGTGGTCCAAATATTGAAGCATTGGATGAGTGGCTATTGCAAAAAGTAAAGCACTTAGGGGACATCCTTGCCTAAAAGAACAGCCAAGAGTCCAAGACGTAGAAATATCCCCTGAAAGTATGCAGGCAGCTTTACTATCTCGATATAGCCAAGTGATAACTTGCTGCATTTTTGTGCCAAATCCCAATGCGTGCATAGTCGATGAAATAAAATCCCATTTAACCGTATCAAAGGCTTTGGCAATATCAACTTGCAATAATAAAACATCTTGCTGCGTGTATTTAGCATATTCAATTCCAACATAGGCATTAGCAATGTTATCTGTGATATGCCTACGCGGGACAAAGCCATATTGGGCAGAATGCAACCCATCATGTAAAAACCCCTTTAGCCGATCGACAATCATTTTTGTAGTGACTTTGTAAATGACTGGCATAAGGGTGATAGGTCTCCAGTCTGCCAAGGATTCACAGATTTGTTTTTTTGGAAGGAGTTTAACAATACCTCTCTTCCATGCGTCTGGCATTTTCTGATTTTGCCATGCAGAATTCACCATATGCAGCAATGTATGCTTCAAAAGAGGCCAATATTCTAGAAAAAACTCAACCGTAAGACCATCCCATCCTGGAGATTTCCATCTGCCACAAGATTTGATTGCATCTGACAGTTCCCTCTCAGTAAAAGGTTCCTCCAATTCCAAAGCTTGAGTAGTGGAAATAATAGGAGAAACATGCTGTAACAGCAAATTTCGTGCAACCAAAGCTTGCTGTGAGGGAGGAACTGCAGAACCAAATTGCTGAGAGAAATGTTGCACACAAACAGAAGCAAGCTGTGACCACGAGGTGGTCCATGATCCATCAGGCATAAGCACCCTGCAAATTTCTGTTTTTAATCTCCTCTGATGCAAGCTTTTGAAAAATTCTTTAGAAGAGCAGCCTTTATCTGTAAAGGCTCTTTGTCTGGCTCTAGTCTCCCATTTGGCCAGTTTTCTATGATCATTGAGTTGAAGACAATGTCTGGCCTGGCATAGTGTTGGTTGCTCATGCAGGGACAACGAACGAAGATGGCTGAGTTCAGTGAGATCCTGACAAGTAAGTTTGGCCTGAGCAATAGTTTCCCTCAGAGTCTTCATGTAAGACTTGCCGTAACTTCTTATCACAGCTTGCATTTTGGAAACAAAAGAATCCCAGGCATCATCAATATGGACATGGCTGCGAGAAGACAGAGAGTGAGATGCTTCAGTAACCATGGCCTTGAACACAGCATGTTGCAAGTAGCTATTGTTCACGATCAGATGGCGCCTTTGTGGCAATCTATCATCTGGCATATCATGAAAGGATAACCGCAACCATAGAGGTGCATGATCTGAATGCACAAAGGCATAGTCAATCCACATTTTGCATGTAAAATCCCCATTTTGTTGCGGAGCTACACTATACCATCGATCCAGACGTGCCTGATAAGAAGAAAGAGCATTATGTTGGAATGTGTATCCAGGTGACAAAGGCTGCAATTCCTTCCAAAGGTCCACCAAATCCAGATGCATCAGTAATTGAGACCATGCATGCCTTTCAGGGATTAACATATTAGTATGTCTGGAGGTATTGTCTCCCTGTTGAGGAGCATTATTAAAATCCCCACATATAAAGGCATGATATCTCCATGGATATTGTTGCATGGCATCCCAAATTTCAGTTCTTTCTCTAGAGGATTGAGGTGCATAAACAGAGGCAAATTCAAACACCTCTCCTCGAATAATGCATTGAAGAACAAGCCATCTGCTTTTGTGGTCATTTAAAGCAATAACTGGTTGGAGCTCATGTTTGATCAAAATGACCACCCCTAAGAAAGAGTGCTCTCCAGCATAGAATGAGCGTTGAAAAACATGCATCGGTATGCTTCTAGCCATGAAAATTTTATGGGCATGATACTTTTCACAAGACTTAAAGTAGGGAATTTTAAGACCTATGCAAAGTTTCATGACCATTGGATATCATTTGCATGGCTTGGAATGGATTTTTCATAGTGTCATAGCTACAGTAGTGTCCTGTCTTTCCTGCATAGACATGTTGGTTATGTTCTTGTAATGCCACTATGTCAGGCTGAAATCTATTGATGTACAGCCACACTGTTTTCCATTTCCTACTGTCACACATCCCCTGGACATTGAGTGTAAAACATTTGATATGAACAGTCATATTTACAGATATTTATAGTAATATAACAACTATGTACAACAGCAAATTTCATGATGTCAACCCTACATTTCTATCTCAGGGTCAATGCTTCTCCCCTGAGAAGAAATATCCACCTGAGGAGTAGACAGCAAAGTAGCAACCTCTTCTTCAGGGAAGAGTGTTATGCTGGCTGTCACTGCAGCCCATGTGATCCCAATTCCTGTATTGACCTCTGGGGTGTTTCCACTGGAAGACGCACCATTCCAAGTACGAGGGGGTGGAAGTCTTCTAGCAGAAATAACTTTTCTTGGACTTTGCCATCCATCAATTGGAGGTTTTTGTCCTTTTGTCGAGGGTTGAATAGCAAGAGGTGAATGTGAAGAAACATTCCCATTTGAAACCACTCGAGCTTTGCCTTTATCCTGAATTCCAGAAAACTGTCTACTACCTTTGTTTTTATTTGCAATAGAAGTAGGAGCATCCTTAGTAGGCATTTGAACCGGTAAAACAGCAGGAGGCATTTTATGCTGATTCATTGGACACTGTGAAGCCATGTGTCCAAATTTTTTGCAGTCAAAACAAGCCCCTGCAAATAATCCCCATTTCAGTTTGTAAAAGGCACTTCCCATGTCCACATTATTCACCATGACTAAATAAGAGTCTGGTGTGGGATTATCAGTATCCCAAAGAATGCAAAATCGATTTGAATTGCCATTAGGCAGTGGTGGGGAGACCACTTTGCCTAAAGAAGCTACAATTTTAGGCAAGAGTGAGGCCATGCATTATGGGAAGTCTACAACTTCAACCCAGACCGGGCATCTATGTCGGATTAAAGCCTGATAATCCCTTGTGGGAGACCATGGCAATACATGCACCATTTGTTGCCCAAAAAAAAAAAGGCGAATGTTCCAAAAGCATTTGTCTGTGTAGCTCATCCACCATAATAACCTCAAAAAAACCCCTGGCTGCATAGTGCACTTTGCGAACAAACGAGCCAGCCAGTGTACGAGTCAACCAGTTGCCTATCTCTGCAGCAGGTGGCATCCGGCCAGGAAAAAATAAAATTACTGCATTTTTAGCATATTCTTTGACGGGATCCACAATTTCATCTACTTCCACCATGAGGCCAACTGATGGAACCAAGTCTTTCCACTCTTTCCTGGTGTCTGCGAATCCTTCCTGCATGACATCATAGACCAGTTGGGCCTCAAGAGTATCATGTACCGGGTCATGCTGACCCTCAGTCTGCTTTTGCTTCTTGCAGTGAACCGAACGTTCCTTTTGAAATGTCTTTTCATAGGAATATTCAGCCATAGCTTTGTAAAAAGTGGAACTCAGAAAGGAGATACCTGTAAAGTGGTAGTGGAGGAAAAAAACCAGTCCCAAAAAAAGCCCACAGAGAAGAGCAAAAGAGTATATTTGTAAGGAGAAAGAAGGGAAAGAGGGATGTAGAGGCCAAGATAGGATAGAAAACAGTTTTGTAGAGGAAAAAGAGAAAAAAACCAGCAAAAAAACCCGAAATGAAATATATTTCAGAGGGAAATAGAAGATTTTGGCGATGGGAAAGGTGCAGCAGACCCAGAGACTGAAGAGGAGAGAAATGGGAGCGAAGGCCTTCAAGATCAGGGCGTAGCTGTAGTCCGGATGCAAAACCCTGCGCAGAAAACAGACCAGGAACCAGAGATGATGTAGGAGCAGCAGGCTGCAACAGGCGAAAATGGCTGTACAGGCCGTACAGCTGTACGGAAGCTGTACGGAGGTCTGACAGGCTGTACGGCGGCTTATGTCTGCTCCAAAAGATCGAGTTCAGGGCGTTGATGCAGCGCACATTGAGAAGGGGAGAAAGGAGAGAGGCACAGGAGAACTGCAAGTGATCTCTGGAGAAAACCCTGCTACAACTGGGGGAAAACCTCGAAAACGATGGGCTACTCGAGAGCTCGGAACACAGCTCAACAACCAAAGGAAGGAAGCACAAGGAAGTGGATGAACTGCTCCACAAGTGCAAGAATGGGCTGGCTCTGCTCCTCTGCTAGGCCTTGGAATGGATTGATTTGCTGCTCCACAAGATGAATGAGACACCAAGGAGGGGGGCCGATAAATAGCCCCAGCCTCTTCCTGGTCGTTCAGCAAGAAGGGGAGCCGACTAGCTGCTCTCCCTGGCCGACTCATGTGCAGGGGGACCGACCCCCCTCTGCCCTTTATAAAGGGATGGCTGGCTGGCAGCCCTACTGCACCTCCTAGAGGGCCAACCAGCTGCTGTAGGGGGGGGCGACTACAAATTCGGTCCACTCCCCCTCTGGCCCGACTGTCCTGGCCTAGAAACGGACCCAAGAGGTGGCCACATGGGCACCTCATCCTGGCCCAATGTAGGCGTAGCCAAGGGGCTGCCAGCTCGGCGAAGCCAGGCCCCAAACGCACCCTAAACAGGGCCCTACTGACCCACACCCCTCCTGGGATCTCCCACAGCCAGCGTGACAGCAAGCAGACCCTAAAGGGCACCATACAGATCTGCCTGATGGGGCTGGATCCACCACAAGAGCATGGCCCAAGTGTGTATCTATCCCCCCTACTCACAAGGGGCGGGCACACGCGCAACAAGGCCCTCTCTCATCTGCCCTATCCTCATACTGGGCGGACACACCCACAAACAAGGGCCTCTCTCTCTACACGGTGACATCAAGAGATGTTGACCTCCAACACCCCCTCTCAACTAACAGAGATGCCCCGGAGCCAGGTGTGCCGCTAGAACAATTGGAGAAAATCCATCATGTGATGCTCTACCTCTGAAGACCGCCACAGATACTGTGAAGAAGCCCCCTCATAGCACGAGCCGCCTTAGCATGATCACTGGAAACCTGGAGCTGTTGCTCCCAGGCCACAAGTTCTAGGTACACTTCTCGGGTCTGGTAATGGTACACTGGAGTCTGGGTCAACTGGTACAACAATCCACCTACTGGTACTGGTACATGACTCCAACAGAGGATCCTGGAAGAATAATCCAACTAATACTGCCTCCAGTGCAAGGTCTGCTTCCTTGCATGGGCACCTGTATCTCAGAGCTAGATAGCCCCCTCTCAAGTCCAAACTAGTATACTGTCGCCAGATTGAAGAGCTTCAGTGCTCCAATGGCAACATGCATATAACAGCTCACAAGGATCAATCAACTATGTCTAGGTTCCCGCACTGGCATTTTACTGATCCATCCGGATCTGCAGCATCATGAGACAATAGCTGCAGCAAAACACTAGGAGACCCCCTTTGGATCTGCCAGGTCATAATGTCCAAACAAAATACAAACAGGCAACACACTGCCACCTGAGTCAGCGGGAATAACTTCTCGTGGCTCGAGGTCCGCCTGAAAGCCTGGCTCGATAAATGACTCCCTGCTCGGTGCCGCTGAGCGGCAGGTCCTGCTACAACAAACAAGTAAGCAATCCTCCATCTGGATCTGGAAATCCTGCTCGCAGAGCCTGTCCCATACGACTAGAAGGCTAGAGTATACGTGGTCACAGCAGTCACACTATTGGCAACCTGGTTACTGGGTCCCTCTGCGTTCCGTTGAAGACATTGACGCCAACAATGACCTTTCTGGCCACATCAGTTACACCTACGGGATGCCTTGAGAGCTTCTCTTTCCTCTCAACTGCTTTCATCCTCTTTGATTAGCTGTCAAAGCCTCAAGCTGACTGTCATAGGTACGATCGACGAAGTGCTCCTCCTGGTCAAGCACCATGGCGACCAATTCCTCTCAGGTCAACACATTCACCCTACCACTAGTGATCAGGGATGAATAGAAGGCCCCGTACTAAGAGGATATCTGGGACATGAGAGTTTTTTTTTTTCCCCAAGAAAATTACTTCATTAAGTATGAATGAAAACCGTGAGAGCAAGCTCAAATGCGGGAATACATCATGCTATGCACGAGGGAAAAAACAGCTAAAAAGGAGCTAATAAAATCCAAGGCAGAGGCTGAAAATGCCACCTCAACCCTGAGGGAGACTCGGAGAAGAAAGGAGATCCTCTCCAAACTCTGAAAAAAGTAACTCTCTGGGCAGTCACTGCTCTGGAGGAGATCCTCTCCAAACTCTTAAAAAAGTAACTCTCTTAGCAGTCGCTACTCTAAAGCTCGCCCAGATGGTCATCAGAGTGATTGTGTCGGTCCAAATACTAGCCATAGCCTGAGAGGGGTGAACCTAGGTACCCTCTATCGCCTCTAAACACCTAGCTCTCCAAATATGCCACGCTGCAATGCTACCCAAAATCTCCCATGATGTGTCTACTGAGGCATGAGCAGCTCTGAAAGGAGTGAAGGGAACATCCTGGAGGGAACAAGACTCCACTGAGTGTCGCCGTACAATGAAAGCTGGATCTGGATCATGTCCCTCGAAGAACACCTGAGGGCCAGTAAGAGATAACCACACATGCTATTGAACCCCAGGTCATATAGAAATGTGCTATATGAAAGATGCTGAAAATCCTAACAACACCTTTCCACATCGTCCTCGCCTGTCTACACTCCCAAAGGCAATGCTGTACTGACTCAACTGCTATGTGGCAACGAGGACAAGTAGGGTCAGCCCCGAACCTAGATCTCCACAGGATCACTGCAATCCCTCCATGAATAGAAAGCCAAAAGAAAAGAGTGATCTTTCTATTCCCGAGGGATTTCCAGAGCCTACGACAAAAGTTTTTCCGCACAATTGCAAAAATCTAAAAACTATCCCAATGAGGGGCTCTGGAGGGCCTCCAACCTCTACTGCTGAGCTGAAATCTCCGAGCATTTAACGAAAGAAGGGATGATCTTCTCTCAGTGCCCCTCATCAATCCATTCCCACTCCCTTGGGTCCCACTGCAAGAACCACCATATAACCAAAGTCTCCAAGACCCCAACGCAAGGAGAAGAGGATCGGGGTCAAGATACCACTGTGAGTCCGTGCCCCACTCCATGAAACTTGCAATCCCGACAGGCTGAAAGGCAACCTCCAAAAGAATATCATCAGAAGATCTGGTAAGTCTGCCTCCCGACTGAACATCAAAGACTAGGGTATCCTCATGTACAAACCTGTAAAGGAATGCCCGTCCCTGAGAACGCTCCCCACCAAGTGGACTCTGTGATCGGCATGTCATCTGTATCTATCCACTCTGCCAGAATGGCTGTCTCTATCTACTGTCACCTGACTGCACTCCCTCTGAGGTGGCCAACTGCTAAGAGTCTCTGATCCTCTGGAAGTCTCCTAAAGGCCTACCAGGCGCCTACTGTAGAAGCAGGTCCCCTCTCCCATCTAGACCAATGCATATAGTGTGACACTCCAAGTGGCCTGCCATGGTCATCCAATATCGAGTCATTCCACATGACTGGCTACCTGTGAATTTCTTCACAAGAGGCGGGTGGAACTCTGCGAAGAGTGTTTCTGAAGCTACTCCAAGCTTTCAGAATAGCAGCCATGAGAGGGAAGGCAGAGATTTGAGATGGGCTGAAGTAAAGATCCATCTGATGCTGTCCATCCAATCTCCCCCATGAGATGGAGTACAAGATTGAATGCTGCGTGAGAAGAAATCTTTCCAAGGCTCCTGTCCAGGCATCAATCCACGTACTACGAACTTGCAGAGCAAGGCCATAAACTGCAAGTTCGGGTCAATAATATTGAGACCTCTTTCTCGTGTGGGGAGAATGAGGGTCTCCCAAGCCGCCCTGGCTACAACATCTGAGGTGGCAGGTGCCATCTAAACTGCTCCATAGGAAGTTCCTGATATGTCTCATGAGTTGAGCGATACAACCTCTAGACCTACACCAACAAGAGCAAACGAACCAAGAAGTGGCCAATAATACCTAGTTCACAACCACAACTCTGGATGCAAGATCAAGTCTGGCAGAACTCCAAAAGATGAGTTTCCTCCTGATACTCTCCAACACAGAAGCAAGCTACTGTGCTGGAGAGATGCCCACCCCAACCTTGCATCTCAGATATCTGACGGAAACAACCCTCTGAATCCAAGTGAACCGAATGTCATTCCCCCAGTCTGGAGTGTCCTCATCACTGATCCCAAAGCCATTGGATTTGGTTTAATTAATGTGTGCACTTGCCGCAATGCAGAACAAATCCAACACCATCCTGAATGAGGTCGGTGTTTGTGGAGTGGCATCCGAAAAAATAGTCGTATCATCTTCCAACTCACTGTCTAAGAGCTCATCCTCTTGCCTCAACGGAAGCCTGAGCTCTACAATATCAGCTTGAGATCTAATGCAATAGCTCATAGCTTCAACCACAAATAAAAGTAGAAAGGAGGCTAGAGGGCATCCCTGGCGGACTAATCTGGTAATCTCAAACCTGTCCCCCCTAACTCCACAAATAAGAACCTGGCTGCGGGCTGATCTGTAGAGGGCTGACACCCCTCTGATCCATGCATCTGAGAAACCAAAGCGAGTAAGTGTCCCTCCAGACAGCCCTAGTCTACCCTGTCATAAGCTTTCTCAAAGTCCAGGAGTAGAATGGCTAGCCTGTGGTCATTATGCATGGCCCAGTCAGAAGCCTCTCGAAATGAGAAGATGTTGTCAAAGATGCTCCTGCCATGCACAAATCCCGTCTGCGTATCATGGATAAGATCTGGCAGAAAGGGCTGCAAACGAAGGCTGATAGCTTGTGCTAAGATTTTATACAAAGTACCCAACAAAGTAATCGGTCTCCACTGAGACACTAAATTCCTGCAACCCCCTTTCGGAATCAAATGAACGAGGCCCTCCGGGGGTAAGTCCATATGAACCAGGACACTTTCCCTTGTGAAGGGCAAAGAGAGCAGTTCTGAACTCTATGTTGGTGAAGGATTGCATCAAATGAGACAGTCATATTCCCAATCAAATGAGACAGTCATATCCCCAATCACCAACACAGGTAAGTGCTGCCAAATAACCACTATAGAAGGGAGGCATAGAAATCGATGGCAACCTGCAAGACGGCATCCGGATGTGTCTGAAGAACTCCGCATGAGTCAACAAGCTGTGAGACGCTCTCCTTACTATGTCTGGGGCCAAGAGTAGAGAAGAGCTGCTTGTTGACCCTACCTCCCGTCTGAGTCCAAAATGACTCTCTGGCATGAAAGGCATACTCTGCTCTCTGATCTCAAAGTGACTGCTTTGCTGGGCCCTTGCTGCAGCAAGGCGCTCCTAAATCCAAGCATATGTAGGCCTCTTCTGCTCCTCCCTCTGGAGGGCAGCCAACTGCTGACGGATACCTATCTCACGCCTGAGGATCTCACCCCTCCTGATACGAGCAACTGAAAGATAAATCACTAATACCAGAGAGGGCTGCAGCTAAGTCTAACGGAGAAAGCTGCCCATCATGCATATGAGATACCCAAGTCCTCAGCACTGTCTCTGTAAGGCCCGCCTCTGTAAAAAAGGCATCTGGAATCCTAACACTCGTAGAGCGGCCCCTCACATGAGGATCTGAAACCATCAGAATCACTAGAAAATGATCCCAAATGGACACCCCAGCTACAATACTAATTGTACCACCTCTGTCAAGAGCCCAATCATCCACATAAATTCTGTCAAGCCGTGCATGGATAGGCATCTGCAATCTCCTATTTGACCAAGAAAACAGGAGAGAATGTGGCTGAATGTGAAAAGCATCATCGTGCCAAGCATCCCTGCCACTGTACTGAAAAAGGAAGGTATCCCAAGCTGCTCTCTCTAGGGAGTGGATACCACCTTCCCTACCACCCCTTTGGCATTTCGACCATGTTAAAATCGCCTCCTATAATCCAAGCCTTTGCAATATGTGACCAAGAGAGCAGTTCCTTCCATAGAAGGACGCGATCCCCTCTAGAATTGGATGCATAAAGGTTTAAAAGACCAACCTTATGCCCACCAATCAAAAGTATAATCCACTGAGCTCTAGAAGGGATGGAACCAGGACAGGAATGTCTCCTGCCTGAAGAGACGGGTCCATGGCGCCATCAGTGGTAGCTTGGGGTGGAACTGGCTCACCAACTCTGACAGGCACTCAACAGGGGACAACAGAAATAGGACGTGTTGACTGTCCTGTCCGCACTAAAGAAGTACCAAGACGAGAGGCTGATGGTCTTGGCTACATTGAAGAAGCACCAGGATGAGAGACTGACAATCCTAGCTATGAAGTCAAAGGTCCAGCAACGCGGGAAGAGGTAGGATAAGGAGCTGGTCGTGAAGAAGGTCCAGGTCGGGTGGAGCTATGAGGCGCACCCGTGGACCTTCTAGGTTTTTTATTCTCTCTTTTCCTTGGGCAATCCCTCGTAAAGTACCCAAGGGTCCTGCAAATCCTACACTGATCCTGTCTCCCTGCAATCTCAACTCTCTGTCTGAAGAAGGAGCCATCTGGACGCTGAAGCATAATGTGATCATCCAAGATGTTAGGGTCAGAGACAATGACCCTAATACGTGGTACCCCATCCGACCTGGCTGCCTCTACTGCTGAGGAAGGCATCCTAGGGAGAGGGGGGGTCTCGATAACCATCTTGCTCCACAGGTGCAAGATTGGGCTGGCTCTGCTCCTCTGCCAGGCCCTGGAATGGACTGATCTGATGCTCCACAAGATGAATGCCACGGGAAGCCAAAAAAACAGCAAACTCATTTGACATGTATTCACCCCCCTTGTCTGTATTAAGGTGAGCAATGTGCAACCCACTCTCATTCTCATTCAAGGCAATAAAGTGCTTGAAGCATGAAGATTTGGATTTCAATGCGAAAATCCAAGTGTACCTGGTGAAATCATCAATAAAAGTAACAAAATAGTAGAACCCCCCAAGAGCTGCAACCCTCATGGGTCCACAAACATCACTATGAACCAAATAAAGCTTGCATGAAGCACCAACTCTCCCATCCTTGGGAAACGCAACACGATGCATCTTACCCAGCAAGCATGGTTCACAAACATGTTTGGTAGGCATATGCATTTTGGAAAGATCCACAACCATATCTTCCTTGTATAACTTCACCAGGGCTCCAAAATTGAGGTGTCCAAACCTCTCATGCCACAACTAAGTATCTACCATGGTAGAATCAAGAGCAAAGGCATGTGCATCAACAAGTGCAGCGTCATCATCCAAACATCTGTCATAAGCATCAAGTCTATAAAGACCTCTAGACAATGTGCCAGTCAAAACCATGGTAAAGGCATGGGTAGCATCATACACTGCACACCTAACACCATCAAAAAGAACCTGAAAGCCACATGTAGCAATGGCTGAAATAGAAATGAGGTTCCTACAAATGCTTGGAACATAAAGCACATGCTCTAGAGTGACAATACCACCAGAGACAGAAGTAAGAGCAACTTGCCCAATACCTTTCACGGTATATGATGCATTATTGGCACATGTGACAGTGCCCCCTTAGATGTAAGCTCTAATGAGCTGAATAACTTCCTGCAAGAAGTGATGTGCTTGCTACCATGCTACCAGGCATCACGAACATTTGAAATTGCCATACAAGCATCATGAACATCAAGATTATACTGACATGTAACCAAGAAAGCTCAATGTTGGTCTTGTGCAAAATTAGCGGACTCATGTCGATCTTCTGTACTAGAAGAACCAGGTACTGCAAGACCTAAGTTTTTCTTTTTCTTTTCAGATGCTATGCACTTCCTGCATTCAGAAATATCATGCCCAAGTTTCCTGCAATAATTACATCTCTTCTTCTTTCTATTATCCCCTGAAGAAGAGGCAAATGTGAATGATCAGCATGGGAATGAGAGGGTTTTCCAGCTGAAACCTTGCCTTTACCTTTGTGTTTGTGATGGGCAGAAAATGCTTGATCACTAGCCATAGAAGCAGTGCGATTCACACGACTTGCTCCTCCTGAAGAAGAAGAGCAACTAGCTAATCAAATGAGAAATGATTGGCATCACCCCCTGCAACCAACCTCAATGTAGTAGCAAAGCCTTGATATGAATCAGGCAACCCATCAAGGGTATTAGAAACAAGCTGAGAATTAGGCATAATCTCATCAACATTAGCCAACTACTCTTTCAAATCCTTCACATTAGTGAGATAGGCATCCATGTTACCACCCTCATCAAGCTTCAAATCTTTCAACTGCTTGCGGAGATAGGCAACCCTCGCCTCATTCCATACCTAATACAAAGATGCAAGCTGATCCCATGCTTGCTTAGCTGTCTTGCAAGACAGAATATGAGGGATAATAACCCGTTTCGCTGAAAGAGCAATCAAGGCATGTACTTTGGCATGACGACCATCCCACTGAATTTGCTCTTGTGAAGGAGGCAAAGCACCTGGAGCAGGAGGTGCAGGTGTCCTACTAGTAGCATTAGAACCATCACCTGAAGAAGCAGACGTTGGACGTGTAGCACCAAAAGTAATAGTGCGTGTAGGCTTGGCCTCAGAACCGAAAACAATATGCCATAGATTCTTGGCAACCAAAACATGTCCCATCATGTATGACCACATGGGATAATTGGTGCCATCAAGCTTGTCATCAGCCCCAATCAGCCCAAACAAATCATTTTTGCCACCAGACATGGTGCTGAAATACAAGACAAATGCACCAACTGGCAAAGCAAATGAGAGAAAGGCAACCTCTCAAAATCAAGTAACAAAATCTGCCCAAGCTTCAAAGCTTATGCTTGCAAGAGACTCTACTGTCCCAAGGTGTACCTGTTGCAAGAAAAATACCCAAAGGCAACACGAGGCCTTCCAAGGCGACACGACGCCTTTCCAAAATGCAAATGAAGCAGAAATTGGAAAGAGCCAATGCAACAACGGCTTACCCAATGATGTAGCCCGAAAGGACAGCAATGAAAGGCTCTAAATGCGAGCAAATGAGGGCTGGAAATGAGAATTACAACAAAAGAAAGTGCTTGCGCAAGGAGAAAAGCACTTAGAAATGGAGAGAAAGAGATCCAATGGAGGGGAACTCGCAGCCCCATAAAAAAGGATGCCAAATGATGAAGAATGGGCTCAAGGAGTGGACTCCAGATCACTTCAACACGCTCCAAAAGGCTCCAAATGCCGGCACACGCTGGCACGCACTCCAAAATGCTGAGAAATCTTCAAACTAGCTGGCACGCACCCCAAGACAGCTAGAGATAGCTCCAAAACGCTGCAAAAAGCCCCGAACAGCCTAAAATGGAGTCCGTACGGAGCCATACTGCAGTAAATGCTTCCGTACAACAGCTGACAGTCCCAAAAACAGCCGTACAGGTCACACGTGTGGTTGAAATAGGGACATTAAATGCTCCGTACTTTATTAAATGCAGTTCGGACACTTCCGTACAGTCCGTATGGCTGTACGGATTCACACGTGTGAAAAAAATGCAGCAGGAAAATGCTCCGAATGTACCTCCCTTTGTAGTAGCTGCTCCAAATGCGATCTTCTCGCATCAGAATCAGGTTTTTTCGCGACAGAAGTGCTTGGAGAGGCTTCAAACACTCACGGGTGTGTAGAAACCAGCAGAACCAGCAGGAATGAGGGCTTAGGAGGCTGCCAAACAGCTTGGGAAAGCTGTCAATGGCTGGGGGAATGGATTCCCGACCTGCTCTGATACCACTGTTCGGTGTTGGAAGCAATGGAAGCAAGAAGGCGAAAAACGAGATGCTGTAATAGATGGCTGCAAAACTGAAGTGAGGAGGCTGAAGGGAGAGCCAACATAACAAAACCCTAGGGCTAAATGCCCTAACTGGACTAAGTGTCCTAATTGACCTAGATGGTACATAAACTAACTGTACCAATAGTCCTAACCGACTATAACTAGGCCTACAAGGCACATACCATATGGCCTTGACCTCAATAACTAGAATTCAAGCAATTTAACCAACAAAGGAAACCTTCAGCACCTACAACTTCGTGTACCTTTTATTATTCAACCCAAGGTCTTGTTTTTTATACTTCATTTAACAAAAATCCAAGCCACACAAAGATAAAGAAGACCAGGTTCCAAATGGACCCAAAAGACTTACAAAAGAAATGAAATCCTTTTGAGGTATAGAACAACTAGCATACGTCTTTGAAGTTTGCTGCAAAGTTAAGCTCTCCTAGCAGAGATTGCACGTTGTTTAAGGTGGGCTGTGTTTGCTGCACAATAGGACATATATTTGTTGCCCACCAACATGCCAAAGTACATAACAGCCTTTAGAACCCATACAGCTCTGCATACACATTCCACACATTTTGCTATGGTTCCCATACAACATGCAACATGTTGCAACATAAATTTTGCTCACAGTTTCAAAGAACTTCCCATCAAGAGCTTTGACTACATGAACTATCTACTCAAGGGAGAGAATTAATCTCAATTCTCTCCCGTGTTTATTATGAGTTTGGTTACCACGTATAGGTGTCAAGTCTGTAGACATATCGTTCAGAGACAAGGCCAAGGTGCTTGAAATAGCCTTCAAATGTTATGTATTACAGCCTTTCCCTTAGAAAGATGCACTTATACGTATTACAATTTGAAGAAATCTTTCTCACAACTTTTACGACAAATTTGTTCAGAGGATTCCCATTCTTTTAATACAATCATCATCTTTTTCCCTGCTCAAATCTAAGAGGCCATATTATGCGGTAGCTTAACCTGCTACCAAAGGAAAACTGCATGCATTTAAGAAAAACTCAAAAAATGTAAGGGAAATTTTTTTGCAATACACTATTTCATCATATGAAACGAAGACACTACCTCAGGCTTTCCAAACCAGTTCATAGATTTAAAAGTTGCAAGCCGCTTGAAGAGGTCTCCTCTATCCCATGGTCTACAAACTGATTGTGAATTGGACAGCAGATTGGTATGTATGGAAGAAATTCCTGTCACATTACAAGGAAACACCCCTTGCTTTGATGTTACACTTGCTTTTGGTCTATCGAGTCCTTCACTTTCCATATATCGTCCTTTGCTTCCTTGTTTAGATGAAGAAGCAGCTGCTGCAGAGCTGTTTAAAGAGAAAACACATGACGATTTAAACTTGATAAACAAAAAGGAGGAGCATTGCATGGCCCCCAGTGAACCAAACGTATCAAAAGCATAATATCACTTTCTGCACAGGAAACCTTTGTTATTACCCCCATTATTCAAAAGATAGCGTTAAATAGTGGGAAGCACAGGACTCAACTGGTATGCCAAAGAATTTTCAGGCTTATAATTCTGATTAAATTTCGTTAATTTTTGTGGAAGAAAACATTGGAGGTTGTTGCGCTTCTCCATGATTCAGAGACGAGGCAAAGCTTAGAGCAGGCTGAAGCGAATTGCTTAGTGCAGAATCGGTAGAGTATGCTGATTGTTCTAAAAATTGGCATAAACTTCCACAAAGAGATAGGCTACGACACCATCGCTAAAGCTCTAAAGAGAATTGTTGTCGCCCTTACTCCAAAATAAAACAGATGTAAGTTTGAATGATGGAATCGGCAGTCTCCCCTATATTCGCTGAATTATGGCAATGAAAAATGGAGTGCATATGGCAGATAAAGATTTTTTCTTCTCAGACATCGTCATAGCGAGAGAGAGAGAGAGAGAGAGAGAGAGAGAGAGAGAGAGAAACCAGCCTCAAGGCCAACAAGAGGGTGGTAAAACAACTAGCCAGCAAAAAGCCTTCACATTAAGACACTCCAAACACAGATAGGGGGAGCTAGAGCGCTCCTGCTTAACTACAAAGACACAGACTGGCCCCAAATCCTTGGTGCCCCTTTCGGTATTTCTTTATTAATTGAAGAGTCCCACAAGTAGATTACACAATGAGTACAAAATCACTCGCATTCAGCGCTCTTTCCACTCTCAATAGGCATCAGTATCACAAAACATTAGCCCTGTAGGGCTCTGCTCTCACACCCATGTGACCATATGTGAGAAAACAGGAAGCAAGAGCAAGAGTGAGCAAAATGGAGAGAATAAGCTGAACATAGTTCACTCCCCAAAGTGTACTGAACTGAAGTGTAGTACAATGAAAGAGATGAGGGTTTTGTCTAAATGACAAAACCCTATCTAATCACTAACCGTAGTTAGAGATTAGACCGTGGTTAGGGAGAAAAACCTCTAAGAGGGAAATGTGCCCCTAACCCACTTATTACATTACATTGGCCACTGCCTAGAATATAATAATAATTCTAACACCAACAGTGCCAATGTGGTGTACAAGGTAGTGATCAATCACCAAAAGGAGAGAAGTTTAGGGCACTACGAAATGCCTCAAACTTCTCACGTGGAAGTGCTTTGGTGAAGATGTCTGCAACATTGTCATGTGTTGACACATAAATCATACTGATCTCCCCTGCATGCAACTTCTCTCTGACATAATGATAATGAACCTCAATGTGCTTCGTGCGAGCATGAAACACAAGATTATTTGCCACTGCTATAGCACTCTAACTATCAGTGAGAATTGGAGAAGGACCCTCCAATATGAGACGAAGATCAGCGAACAAACGTCGCAGCCAAACACACTCAACTGTCGCTGTGAAAGCTGCCCTGTACTCAACTTCACATGAGGAAGTAGCCACCGTAGATTGCTTCTTGCTTAGCCAAGAAATGCAAGCGTTGCCCAAAAAGAAACAATTACCACTAGTGGACTGCCTAGTATCATAGTCTCTAGCCCAATCTGAATCGCTGTAAGCATGCATCTGCAAGTCACCCCCCCTGGGAAACATCAAGCCAAAAGACTTTGTGCCTTGCAAATATCTGAAGATGCGTTGGACTGTGCATATATCTGCTCACCTAAGATACTGCATACTGAATATCGGGCCGTGTATTGCACAAGTAGATGAGGCATCCAAAAGCTTGGCTGTAAAGTGTGACATCCACTGATTCACCTGCATCATACATAGTAAGCTTCAGCCCCGGCTCCATGGGAGTCGCAATAGGCTTACAATCATGCATGTTGAACCTATCCAAGAGCTTCTGCACATACTTGGATTGCGACATAACGATGCCACGCTTGTCTTGTATAAACTAGATCCCCAATTAAGAATTTAACATGCCCGAATCTGTCATGTCAAATTCAGCTTTCAACTCAGCCTTAAAATCTGCAATTATATCCTCATTTGACCTTGTAAGCAGCATGTCATCTACATAAAGAATGATGACCAAAATATCCCCCCCATCCTTCTTAATGTAGAGGGTGCTTTCCGTGGGACTATTGTGTAATCCCTTACTTGCCAAGAATGCATCTATCTTGGCATACCATGCACGTGGGACTTGTTTCAGCCCATATAAAGCTTTGTTAAGCTTGCAAACCTGAAGCGCATTGCCAGAAAGTTCAAATCCAGAAGGTCACTTGACATAAACCTCTTCCTGCAAGTCTCCATTAAGAAAACCTGTTTTTATGTCCAACTGATGGACATTCCACACAAAATTTAGTCATTGCAATAACTGACCGTATGGTCTCCGGGATGTAGGAGCAAAAGTCTCCTCATAATCTATGCCCTTCTTTTGTGCATAGCCTTTGGCAACCAACCTTGCTTGTACCTGTCAATAGACCCATCTAGCTTCCTTTTTACTTTGAAAACCCACTTGGTACCAATGGCATGTTTACCTGGTGGCAAATCCACAATATCCCAAGTCTGATTTTTTTCTATGGACTGCAACTCATTGTGCATGGCATGCATCCAATGCACATTATCCTTTGCTTCTTCAAAAGAGTCAGGCTCCTCTTCATCAAGAAAAGTCCTTGCATAAGAACTGAAAGAGCCCCCCCTGCGTGCCTTACTGCACTACGAGCCTTGCCAGGCAATGGGGCCTCAAGCCTACTCTCCCTGAGAGTCTGTAGCAACCGAGTCGGGACTGTTTTGGCTGCGTGTATTTCTTGAATCTCTTGCCTGACAACTTCAGCCACACCCTGTGGAGGTACATAATCAACCAGTGGCTGAATCGGGGCATATGGATTAGGAGGAGGTTGCTGTAAATTCTGATTTTCAGAATGAACCTCAACTGGAGAACCAAATGCTATAGGAAGCATCCCCTCAAACACATCATCTGAAGAAGCTCGAATCTGAAATTCAGCATGTGTATGTGCTGAATTTTCAGAGAATATAAAACAAAAAACTTGCGTGAAGCAGGATTGTAGAGACGATAGCCTTTGCTTTGTGAACTATACCCCACAAAAATGCATTTAAGTGCCTTATCTGACAACTTATGTCGAAACTCCACAGGCACGTGGGCATATGCAACACAACCAAAAACTCTAAAATGGTCCACTGAAGGCGTTCTCCCATGCCATGCCTCATAGGGAGTGATTGTCTTCAAAGCCTTTGTGGGAGCCCCATTCAAAACATAGTTGGCACACATGAGGCCTTCAAGACAAAACCTGTGAGGCAACTTCTTACTGATAAGTATGCATCTATTTATCTCCATAAGAGTGCGATTCTTCCGCTCAGCTTTGCCATTCTGTTGAGGTGTAAGCCTCACTATAAGCTGATGCGTGATGCCTTTCTCCTTCAAGAATGCCTCAAACTCATGAGAAATATACTCCCCCCCTCAATCTGTGCGAAGTGTCTACACCTTGAGTCTTGTCTCATTCTCAACCATAGCCACAAAGTGTTTGAAATGCATAGACACTTCTGATTTTGCCTTGAGACCATAGACCCAAGTGTAGTTGGTAAAGTCATCTATGAATATAACATAATAAAGATAACCCCCAACAGCAGGTCTCCTCATGGGACCGCAGACATCACTGTGAATAAGCTGTAATTTGCGTGTAGCTTTCACTGCACCATCCTTCTTGAAAGGAAATCGATGCATCTTGCCAAGGATGCAACCCTCACATGCATGAGGAGGAGGTGACTCTAAAGGAGGCAATGCATCAATCATATCATGCCTCTGAAGTGTCATTAAGCTGCCATAGCTCATGTGCCCATACTTGGCATGCCATAACTCCGCATTCTGCATCGCAGCAATGGGAGTGCTCACTGATAATGCAAGATCGGATCTTTTTTCATATAAATCAAGCTGAGAAAGACCCCGATACAAAGTGCCAGACAACATCAAAGCATAGTCATTCTCTGTCTCTAACTGTGCAGTTATCATCATCAAATACAACCTGAAATCCTCCTCTATTAAGAGAGGACACTGAAAGCAAATTCTTCTTTATGCCTAGCACATAGAGTACATCTGAAATTCTGGAATGTGTGCCATCAATGGATGTGAGAATAATGTCTCCCACTCCACACACTAAATAAGAAGAATTATTTGCACAAGTCACCTTCTTTTTAATAGGTGGAAGATGCAGAGATACAAAAAGACTCTTCTTGAAAGTGATGTGCTTTGAAGCACCACTGTCAAAATACCAAGTATTCAGTGTCTCATTGACACTAAGACAGCGTGCATCGAATCATAGCTGCAAGTCAAAAAAGCATAAGGGTCATCATCATTAGTGGCTCTAGCATCTGAACTACCCACTGAAAAATCTGAAGTGCAAGACAAAAAGTCATAGTGCTCTTCCACAAAGTTCGCTGCAACATCTCTCCCATCATGAGAATGAGGAGCTGATGCATCTGACACAACCATACCTGAATCCCTTTTCTTCTCTTTAGCTATGCACTTCTTGCAATTCTCCAATATAATGACCTGGCTTCTTGCAATAATGACAAATGCCCTTCTTTTTCTGCTTATCTGCATCACCCTTAGCCTTATAAGAGGGCTGTCTTGAATCAGCTTTATGCTGATGTGCGGGCTGATTGGCATGTTGTTTTTGCTGCCCTTTTCCTTTGGGCTTGAACTTGGAAAGCATGGCATGCTCGCCAGCCCCAGTTGCCATATTTCTTCGTGTCTGCTCCTCCTGCAACAGAAGTCCTACCAACTCGTGAAAAGAAAGAGGATTGCTGCCCCCCCTCAATGACAAATTCAGCGAGGTGTGGAAACCAAGATAGGACTCAGGAAGAGAATTCAGAGTCGTCGTAATCATCTTTGAATCCGGAATGACTTCATCAATATTCAGCAGTTGCTCTCTCAAATCCTGAAGCTTTGTGAGGTGAAAATTCATGGAATCTGCCTCATCCATATGCGTATGAGAAAGCTCTCGTTTCAGAAAGGAAACTCTGGCATCATTTCTTGCTGCAAACATACTCTCTAGTATCTCCCAAGCTGCCTTTGATGTCTTGCATGACCGAATGTAAGGTATAATGAATCTCTTCACACAGAGAGAAATCACTGAAACAGCTTGTGCATCTCTAGAGTCCCATCTTTTCTGGTCTAATGTGGTAGCCCCTGGAGCGACAGCTCCAACTACTTGTGTTGCATTTTGACCTCTACCCCTGCCTCCAGCTGTAGGAGTGATAGGTGTAGCCACTGTATCTGGTCTTGCTGAAACAGGCCCCTCGTGCATGGTATGCCAAGATTCATGCCTTTTTTACCAGCAAGGGGCTGCACAATAGTCCTACTGAGAGCACCCTCTACATCAAGATGGATGGGGGGGAAATTTTAGTCATCCTTCTTTATGTCGATGACTTACTGCTCACAGGGTCCAATGAAGATAATATTGCACATTTCAAAGCTGATTTGTAGACCAACTTTGACATGTCAGATTTGGGACTGCTTCACTTTTATTTGGGGATCCAGTTCTCTCAAGAGAGACGTGAAATGTTATGTCTCAGTCCAAGTATGTGCAGAAACTCTTGGACACATTTAATATGCATGATTGTAAGCCCATAGCCACTCCCACGGAGCCGGGGCTGAAACTCACAATGCATGATACAGGAGAATTAGTTGATGCCACACTTTACAGTCAGGCTGTTGGATGCCTCATATATCTCTGCAACACTAGACCTGATATTCAGTTTGCAGTATCTCAGGTGAGCAGGTATATGCACAGCCCAAAAACTATGCATTGGCAGGCAGTTAAGCGCATCTTCCGTTATTTGCAGGGCACGAAGTCTTTTGGCTTGTTATTTCCCAGGGGGGGTGACTTGCAGATGCATGCCTACAGTGATTCAGATTGGGCTGGTGATTATGACACTAGGCAGTCCACTAGTGGCAATTGTTTCTTTTTAGGTAAATCTTGCATTTCCTGGCTGAGCAAGAAACAATCTACAGTGGCTACCTCATCATGTGAAGCTGAGTACAGGGCAGCTTTCACAGCAACAGTTGAATGTGTCTGGCTGCAACGTCTATTTGCTGATCTTCATCTGTCCTTGGAGGGTCCTTCTCCAATTCTCACTGTTAGTCAGAGTGCCATTGCAGTGGCAAAGAATCCATTGTTTCATGCTCGCACGAAGCACAGTGAGGTTCACTATCACTATATATACCTTTGTAAGACTAGAATAAGTCCAATCATACAAATTTAGAATTTTTGTTGTTCTAAAGATCAAAAATCTACAAAGAAAATAAAAGAGAAAATGAAAGAGAAGAAAAAAGAGGTAAACAAAAACTTTTATGAAAAGCAAAAGGAAGACATACTTAGCAAGCAAAGCAACACTTATGTCGTCATCGGTGCCCAAGCATAAGCAGCTATACTGGGTTTCTAAAGACCCGCGGAGTCTCTTGGGCAAACCCAGTGCTTACTAAAATACGTCAAATAAACAAAAGAGAATGAAAACAAGAAATAAAGAAGAAACAAAGCAGGTGACTTAAGCAAAAATAAACAAGCAAGTCAAGAAACAAAAACTTCCAAAAAACTAGAAACTCTCTCTCTCTCTCGCTCTCTCTCTCTCTCTCTCTCTCTCTCTCTCTCTAATTTAAAACATAAAAAGTTAAATGGCACTTTACACTTATGTCTCGTTTCTGCAAAGAGGCAAAAATACATTTCTAACTTAGAAAGCACAAGTATACTCAAACAAACTCTCTTTTGAAACTAAAAGAAAAACGGGCCATTCAGCTCCCCGCTTTTTGTTTTCAGCTTATGTTCAATCATTCTAAACAAACCTAAGGCCGAAACACCATAGATAAAAGACTTCATATCTAAGAATGTGCGAACTTTTTTCATTATTTTCCTTGGATTATACCTCTTGTGTAATAGTAAAGTGATCAAATTACTACATTGAGTGATAAAAGACTCCTTAGTTGTACAAAGGCGGGAAAATCTATGGAATTGGGAAGAAATGACTCCATATTTTGCCAAATCAGAAATGTTTGAGTCAATGTGAGGCATTTTTATAATGTGTAAACCACTATATTCAGGTTGTTCACGTTTATCGTATATATCAACCTCTAATCCTATGGTAGATTGAGAAAGTCTAAGATCTAAGAAAACACAAGAATCCCCTCTTGAAGTGCAGTTCAGTTCACAAGAGTCACGAGGATAGATCACTATCACTACGTCAAAGAGAAGTTGCATGCAGGAAAGATCAGTATGATCTTTGTGTCCACACATGACAATGTTGCAGATATTTTCACCAAAGCACTACCACGTGAAAAGTTTGAGGCATTTCGCAGTGCCCTGAACTTATATCCGTTTGGTGATTAATCAGCCTTGTACATGACATTGGAACTGCAGGGGGGTGTTAGAATTATAGATATAATTCAGCAGTGACCAATGTAATTTAATAAGCTAGTTAGGGACACTTTTCCCTCTTTAAGAGGTTTTTTCCCCTAACTGCAGTTAGTCCACTAACTATGGTTAGTGGCTACTAAGTGTTATGCTCTAGCCGAGGTAGCATGACCTCGGAAAGATCGGTGGGCATTTTCTCTTAGATGACCGACTTCTGTAATATTTAATGTGCGTAAATAAAATGGTCGAGAGAAGTAACTGCCAAGGTCCTAGGTGAGGGTGTAATGGCATTGACTAGGTGGTTCTGAGTGCTAAGGCCTAGGTGCACCTAAATGTGTAATAATGCCAAGGGGCAAATGGTTTAATTGTGCCCCAAGAGAGGGGTAAATGGTGTACCAAGAAAAGGGCTAAAATGATGACATGTGGCAGAGGGAACCATCTAGGGAGTTGTGGGTTTTGTGGAAGGCATGAGAAAAAGAAATTACGTGTCAGATGAAATGCGATCCATGAGAAAAAGGCTGGGTGGAAAAACGATATGCCATCGCCCGTGATTGAGTGGAACAGGAGAGACGTGATTGAGTGGAACAGGAGAGAGATAGAATAGGTTCGTTTCATTTTGGTATCAGAGCCCAAGGGAAGAGACTAAGAGAAGGGGTTCGTAAGCTGTGACGAAAGCTACGAACGGTGCATAGTTAGTGCTATCACTTGATCGATGATAGCGGACAGCAGGCGTGGAGGAAGAAATGCGGCTGCTCGTGACATGCGACGGATTGGAAGGTTGTTGCCCGTGACGAAGACCTCTGTGGTGGCTGAGTTCGTTGTGAGGGAGGTCTTCAACAAGCGTTCACTAGATAGCGAACGATAGGCGTAGAATGTCAGTTGACGAGGGGGAAAGTCAGCGGAGCAGATTGGCGAAGTGCTGCGACAGCATGGCGCACCCTTGACAGACGGGCTTTGCGGGCTTTGCTGAGCACCGACGTGCGCCTGTGTGGAGTCAAGCGAAGGTGGAGCGAGGCGATAGCTTACGTAATAGCAGACGAAAGAAAAAAAAAACCAGACAGTCCTGTTTTACACAGGCCGGAGGACCTCGAAGCTTCGAGACTTGTCCCTGAGGTTCAAACCCAGCGTAACAGGGTTCAACAGGAGGGGTGACGAGGGAATTCTGGGTCTCAGCATTGTCTTTGACGAATTATTCCAGGGAGCAGTTCTTTTCCTTTTTTTTACAAATTTTGAGTTTGCAGTCGATTCGTTCTGTACAGCAGAGGCTGCCGTTTATTATTCCTGCATAACAAAAGGGGACTCTTGAAAAAAAAAAAAAAAAAAAAAAACTTACTCTCCCTTTTGAAACTATGGAGGCAGAAGGACAAGATTCCAGGGTGAATCCTAGTGAGTCTAGAGCACGGTCTACACAACAAATGTCCCATCACGCAACACCTACTCTGGTCGGTAGGATTTCGGTATTAGAAGATGCTTTACAGCAAATCATGAACCAGCAGCTTCAAGTGAACGCTGGTCAGAATGAGATTAGGGAGATGGTGCAAGCCTTGTCGGCTAGGCCATCTAGAATTGATAAGGGCAAAGCTTCAGCAGAGCCAGAGCCCACTATACATTCATCAGAGCCTGCGAGGGTCAAGGTGCCTTATATTGCTAACTATAGACCGGAGAAGTACGCTGGTCGGATGACCGAGCGCAGTTCTGATGTGATCGAGGTTTGGTTACACAAGTGGGAAGAAGCCTTCGCCATTTGTGAAATCAGATCTGAGTTAAAGAAAATCCGTGAGGCCACTCACCTGTTTATTGAGGCAGCGGATAGATGGTGGATAAAGTAGCAGAAAGATCAAGTTGCCCCTACCACCTGGGAAGGGTTTAAAGCTGAATTTAAGAAACACTTTCTTCCACCTGACGAAGAGTCCCGAGCTTGGGATGCTTATAGAAACCTTCGTCAGAGAAATTTGTCGGTGGCAGAGTACACTGACAAGTTCAGGGAATGTGTTATGAAGATAACAGACCCTCTCCCTATGTCGGTTCAGTTGAAAGACTATATCTATGGATTGAACGACAAAATTAAAATGGAAGTTCGGGCTAAATATTTGACTACATTAGATGAATCTATTGCAGTAGCCCTGAACTATGAGGATGCCAGAGGCAGATCTAGTGGATTTGTGCAGGCAGGGACTCAGTATGAGTACCCGAGAAAAGGGGGATTTCAGAGGAAATGGATTTCAAAGACAAGTGTCTCCCAGCCAAGTGGCCACAAACCAAGCAGGTGAAGCCGGTTGAGGGACCAACAAAAACAAGTACCACCGTTGGGGTGAAAAGGAAAATAACTCCAATGGCAGCCCGGACAAAGTCCTCGTTGACCCCTGAACAAAAAGAGAAAGCTAGAAAAGAAGGATTGTGCTTCGGCTGTCTTCAGCGACATCAGTGGAAAGATTGTCCACTGAATAAAGACCGTCGCACGGCCAATATGATAATATCTGAATGCGACGCGAAAATGCAGGAGAGTCCCAATGCGGAACATATGCAGATGCAATTGGCGGGACCTTCTCAGAGGTTAGGACCTGTGTTGTTAAGTGTGTATGTTACTAAGTTAGTAAGCGGTGCACCTGATAACATCCTTTCAAAGCCCGCAGTAACGGGGTATACGGTTTTCAATGAGCCTGAGTTGATTAAAATGAAAGGGCAAGTAGCCAATCATGATGTGATTGTGTTGTTTGACTCAGCGTCAACACACAATGTAATCAACTCGAAACTTATTAAGAGGCTCAAGTTGAAAACTAGTCCGTCTGACTATGCTTATACGGTCAGGATAGCGGACGGAAGTTCAACTGAAGTATGGGACCAAAGGGTTACCCAGTTGGAACTTCGAATTCACGTCTAACTACGCTTATCCGGTCAGGATGGCGGACGGAAGTTCAACTGAAGTATGGGACCAAAGGATTACCCAGTTCGAACTTCGAATTCAGGACTATGTTGAGAAGCTGGATTTTGAACTGACCAGACTTGCTCACGCAGATATAGCCCTAGGCATGGCTTGGCATTTTTGGAAAAATCCAGCCATTGATTGAAAAAAGCATATTTACCAGTTCAAGATGAACGGGGTAGAATATGTTTTGCGAGGTGAAAAGGATTTACCTCGAGGACCACTGATTTCAGCCATGGAAATTCGGAAGACTCTGAAAGAGTTTGTGTGTCTGTGTATAGCATCGGTAGAGTCGATTGATGATGCATCGACTAGCACTAAGGCTACCCAAGATGGGGAAATGGCCGAGTTGGCTAAAGAGATATCAGAGAAGTTCTCTGAATGTTTTAGGGATGAACTACCTTATGGGTTACCTCCAAAACGGAAAGTTCAGCATAAGATTGAACTGATCCCGGGGGCAGAACCTGTAAATAGACCTCCCTATAGAATGAGCTTTACTGAAGAGGCAGAGGTGCGTAGACAACTGGAAGAATACCTCAAGTTGGGGCAGATTCAACCAAGTTTCTCACCTTTTGCTTCGCCAGTGATATTAAAGAAGAAAAAGGATGATACGTTTCGCCTCACTATAGATTACAGAGTATTGAATAATATCACTGTTAAGCACAGGTATCCGATGGCTCAGATTGATGATTTGCTAGATGCATTACATGGAGCCGTGATTTTCAGCAAGATAGATCTTAAGTGTGGCTACCATTTGATCCGGATTAGAGCCGAGGATGTGCATAAAACCGCTTTCAGAAGCAGGTTTGGTCATTATGAGTTTTTGGTAATGCCCTTCGGACTTACCAATGCTCCAGCGACATTCGTCATGCTTATGAACGATTTACTACATCCGTATATCGGAAAGTTTGTAGTACATTTTATTGACGATATTCTAGTGTTCAGTAAAAGTATTACTGAGCATCGTGAACACTTGAGAATAGTGTTCACTACTTTGAGGAAAGCCAGTCTTTATGTAAATAAAAAGAAAACTATACTGTGTATGGTTAGGCTTGAATATTTAGGATTCATAATTACTCCACAGGGGGTAGAAATGGATCCGAAGAAAGTGGCTGCGATACTAACTTGGCCAATCCCTCAGAGTCTGACCGCGTTTGCGATCATTCTTGGGATTTGTCCAATTTTATAGAAGGCATATCAAAGGATATTCCGAAATAGTATCACCATTGACTGATCTGACCTCAGATAAAGTATCTTTTATATGGGGACAGAATCAACAAGAAAGTTTTAACACCATAAAACAAGCTGTGGTCACAGGACCGGTGTTAAAAATAGTTGATCCCCAGAAACCGTTGTTCCTAGAAACCGATGCAAGTGGCATTGCGGTAGGAGCAGCTCTCCTTCAAGAGGGAAGGCCAGTAGCCTTTGAAGGCAAGAAGCTTTCTCCCTCTCAGAGGAATTGGCCAACTCATGAATTGGAGTTGTATGCTGTTGTCCATGCTTTGAAAACATGGAGGCATTATTTGTATGGTTCAAAGTTTTATGTGGATGTGGATCATGATACTCTGAAACATTTTAGTAAACAGCCTGACTTGAGGGGCCGCCAAGCTAGGTGGGCAGAGCTCATGCATGAGTTTAATTTAACGATTCGGTACTGAAGAGGAAAAGATAATAAGGTTGCTGATGCGTTGTCTCGCATTATGCACAACCTGAGTTTCACGGTATTAGAGAGTGCTCTAATGACCGAGATCAAAGAAACTCACAAGATGAACGAGTTTGTCCAGAGCTTATGGCCTAAGGCTCATGTGTTAAAACCCGGGGAAAATGAAAAGGATGACCTGGCATCCAGAAAAGGCCAAACTTATGCAAGATATACCATAAGGGATGGTATGCTAGAAAGAAATGGCAAGGTTGTAGTACCTAGTCAAAATGATCTCAGGCAGAGAGTCATTCGACAGTGCCATGATAGCCCATGTGCGGGACACCCAGGAGTCGAGAAGACATATGATCTCGTGAAGCGAGATTTCTTTTGGCCAAAGATGAAAAAGCATATTCATGAATATGTGACACGGTGTTTCTCGTGTCAGGTAAGCAAGGCCGAGCGGGTAAAGCCACCCGGACTTTTACGGCCCTTGGAGATACCACTAAGTAAGTGGGAGAGCATTTCCATGGACTTTATTGTAGGACTGCCTACGACACAAGGTGGATATGATTCTATCCTTGTGGTAGTTGATCGTCCAACCAAGATGGCTCACTTCATTCCGACTAGGGAGTCTGTTAGTGCCCCGCAAGTGGCGGATTTGTTTATTAGACATATATTTCGTCTGCATGGATTGCATAGATCCATAGTGTCAGACAGAGATGTCAGATTTACCGGTCATTTTTGGACAGCGGTATTTGAGACACTAAGGACTGAGTTGGGAATGAGTAATGGGGATCATCCTGAGACGGATGGTCAGACGGAGAGAGTCAACCAGACTTTAGAGGATATGCTGAGGGCATATGTGTCATTGAGGCAACATACATGGAACAAGTGGTTGCCATTGTTGGAGTTTGCCTACAATGATAGAAAACATTCCTCTACTGGGTTCACTCCGTTTGAGCTGAACTATGGTTATAGACCAGCCAATCCAACTATAGTTGGAGTACCTCAGAAAGTGCCTAGTGCCGCGAACTTTGTGGTTCAGATGCGGGAGATGCTAGCACTTGCGAGAGCTAATATCCGCCAGGCTATGGATAGAGCCAAGGTGTATGCGGATGAAAACCGGTCTATAAGAGTATTTAAGGAAGGAGAAAAAGTTTTTCTCAGAGTTCCTTCGCACTCGAAGTCGTTGACTTCAGGAGAGTGTGCTAAGTTATCACCTCGATACTGTGGGCTGTGGTTAATTCTAAAAAGAATAGGCAAGGTAGCCTATAAATTAGAATTACCACCGGGGTGTAAGGTGCACCCAGTGTTTCATGTTTCTCGTTTAAAGAAATTTTTGCATACTGGTGACTCACTAATCGAAGGTGTGGTTTTGTTTCAGGAGATAGAGGATAATGCGAGGCGCAAACCAACAAGAATCCTGGACCAAGGAACAATGCAAATACGAAATCGGAAGATACCCACGGTGTTGGTTGCATGGCATGGTCAGCCTCTATCAGAAGCTACCTAGGAATCCGTATACCAGTTACGGAGAGTGTTCCCAGATTTCATCATCGAGGACGCTGATGCTTAAAGAGGGAAGGAATGTTATGCTCTAGCCGAGATAGCATGACCTCGGAAAGATCGGTGGGCATTTTCTCTTAGATGACCGACTTCTGTAATATTTAATGTGCATAAATAAAATGGTTAAGAGAAGTAACTGCCAAGGTCCTAGGTGAGGGTGTAATGGCATTGACTAGGTGGTTCTGAGTGCTAAGGCCTAGGTGCACCTAAATGTGTAATAATGCCAAGGGGCAAATGGTTTAATTGTGCCCCAAGAGAGGGGTAAATGGTGTACCAAGAAAAGGGCTAAAATGATGACATGTGGCAGAGGGAACCATCTAGGGAGTTGTGGGTTTTGTGGACAGGCATGAGAAAAAGAAATTACGTATCAGATGAAATGCGATCCATGAGAAAAAGGCTGGGTGGAAAAACGATATGCCATCGCCCGTGATTGAGTGGAACAGGAGAGACGTGATTGAGTGGAACAGGAGAGAGATAGAATAGGTTCGTTTCACTAAGGTTTTGTCACTAGGACAAAACCTTATCTCTCACTCTTTCAATTGTACTCTCACACTCTTCTATTGCAACTAAGCTTTCAAGCTTTCAGCTCTCAGCTCACTCTCTTGCTCTCTCTCTCCCCCAAATCCTACAATCCCGTGCGCCCGTCGCGGCCAGCTAGATCCTTCCATGGTCTTCCTTGCTAAGTTAAAATGCATGGGCTTGCCAGGTGGCAATCCACGTTTTGAAATTTGCCCCTAGGCCCTAGTTTGTCAACACCATGACCAACTTAAAGTTCATTTGCCCCCTCTAGTGGGACCAAACCAATGGCAAACTTGTGTCCTAAGGGTTTCTTTGAACTTAACAACAAATTCACCCCCAAGGCACCAATTCCTACGGGGAAAACTAGCACACCCACATCCCCGGGCCCTGCCCCCTAGTTTTCCAGGGTCCTACCCACATCACGCCCTCGAGACATACCCCTCTCTTGAAACATGGCAAGCGACCTCAATTGCATCTGGATGTTACAAGGATATGCGGTAACTGAAATACATGTGAATATACCATCATGGAAGTATGTATTACCATTTGAGACAGCATATATGATTGTTGAAAACCTAGGATAGCAATCCATATAAACTGCAAATACCAACTCATAGTGACTAGTACACTGATCATAGAAGTCCCAAGGTAAAAATATCATGTTAGCAAAGCAGTACCTCATGTGAAACATACAATGTCACCAAGTGACCTCTAGATATCTGAGCATGTCTGTACCAAAGAGACAGAGGTACTACCTCTCTCTTGAGCATCAGGCAATGCTCCAGACCTACGCTCTGTTGAGCCTGAAGGAGCCACAACCGAAGTCGGCTCAAGCTGAAAAGCATCCAGATAGAGCTGTATAGCTGAGGTGTATCTGCCAGATCTTCCTCTTCCAGCAACTTTTATGTAATGAAGACTAATTTCTACATTTTACCAAGTAGCAGCGGGAAACTCTACCTCTGATCTTCCTTTCCTTATGTTCCAAAATCTGCTCTGGAACTCGGATCTCATCCAATTCATCAAATCTCAACAGGCATATCCTCTAGCACATCACCCTTGAAAGGCTTAAAGAGGCTCATATGGAAAGCATTGTGAATCCCCTAGTGATCTGGTAGCTTCAACCTATAAGCTACATCACTTAACTTCTCTGAAACTTGAAAAGACCCATAATATCTCATGCTGAGCTTGGGAACAACCCGTCTTTGCCTCTTTTCTTTTTCAGCCTTGCCTTTTCAAAGCGCAAAAGAACCCAATCACCTTCATAAATATCAATTCATGACGGTGACGATCAGCTGCCTTCTTTTGCTTTGCATGAGTCTTCTGGAGAGCCTCCTTCACCTTCTTATACGCTTCATCCATGCTTTCAACATACTTATCAGCCTCAAAAGTCTTATCCTTAGTATGCAAAATAGGCGGAGCTTTCCTTCCCCCTTCCACAATTTCAAAAGGAGCTTTCCTAGTGGAAGTATGCATAGTATTGTTGTAAACAAATTCTATTAAGGGCAGATATTGCTCCCATTGTGTCTTATGCTCAAACACATAGCATTTCAGCAAATCCAGAGCCGTGGAATTAGCCTCTTCGGACTGCCCATCTGACTGAGGATGAAAATAAGATGAAAATCTCAATGTAGTGCCCATATTTATAAAGAGCCCTCTCCAAAAGAGACTCGTCATACGCGGATCTCGGTCACTCAAGACAGATTGAGGCATCCCATGATATTTGAAAATGTTCTGCATGAACAACCTTGCCATAATCAATGCATATTCTCCAAGAACCATCACTCTTTTGCACTAACAGAACCGGTGAACAAGAAGGGGAAGAACTGGGCTGAATCAACCCCTTCTCTAAAAGGTCTTTCACCTGGCTCATGATTTCTTCTTGCTGAGCTGCACTCACCCTATAAGGTGCCCTATTTGGTGGAATACTGCCTGGCACTATATCAATTGCATGATCCTCAGGCCTTTCAGGTGGAAGTTCACCCGACAACAAGTCAGAAAAACACTCTCTAAACTGATTAAGAAAATCTGTCCGCTCTTTATCCAGCTTAGAGATTACAAATTGCGGATCGTCACATTTAGTATCCTTTGCAAAAACTAAATTCACATAAATATGATGTTTCATTACTAACTCTCCCTTAAGTTTGGCATCCAA